>NW_003315091.1:0-350115 GCF_000151125.1 Trichophyton benhamiae CBS 112371 | reverse complement strand
CGTCCATTTCTGGGGTTCCCGGGGCTCATACTCCGTATAAATTGAAATTACTTTATCTTTCAACCCAAGAGCAGACGGGCTCACAAGCTTGCATAAAATATGACGGGTAGCTATCTCTTTGAAATGTACGTGCATGGGTTCGAACTGAAGGAACTGAAGTACTCCGTACAACGGACGTCCCAATTGCATCTTACCCTAGCTGCTGTCCAGTTTACGAGAAGATCTCCCCTCCTTTCTGAGATGGCGGTGGACGAATTTAAATAATTAGGTGGCTGGACTGGGGGTTGTACCTCCAATGCAACTCTCTGCTGCCGCGTTGTCACCGGAAAGATAGCCCATGCAAGATATGATATCCATATGCAGTCCGGGAGTCCTGGAAGGATGGAAAGGCGCAGAGGAATGACGGGGGCGCACGCCGCCCCAGAACCACGTATCAACAGTCTTCCCATGTGTACTGTCAATAAGCTAGCTCCTTTTTTCTTCGTCTAATGGGGAACACCCGATAGCTAATCGCCATCCAAGGGGTTGACGGGAGCTAATATGAGTCCCTCTCTGGCTTCCGAGGAGATGTCTCTCTCAAATCTTATCTCATTATACTTAGTGGACGGAGATGGAGATCTAGGTTCTCCCTTTTGTTCTCGACCCGTTAGCTAACTGCCGTCGAACGTCATTTCACTTTCTCTATCCACCTTAGTTATCGGCTATCGAGATGTATAACTAGGGATGAAACGAACGAACTAGCGAGACCTGCATCTATGGAGCATTTTATGCTGAACTAGGGAGGAGGGAGACCCTCTTCAAGATCCGTGTCGACCTGCCCTCGTCAAATGAAAGGTGGCTGGGAGACTAGGCAATGCACGAATTCCACGTCTTCTCACCCATGCTTCTTACTGGGATCTCTTTCACATATGACCAAAAGCATATAATGACGAACTGCATGAGGATAACCGGATGTTTGAAGACCGAGTTGTTTTATGAAATGCTTAAAAATATAGCTGTTGGGAACCGTCGTATCAGTATCCAAAAGACCTCGGATAAAAGTCCCAGGCGTCGAGACATTCGGGTTCTTTAAGGAAGATAGGAATATAGGTGGTCGCCCATTCGCCATTTATTTCGGCCGTGTAGTCCGCTTTGCAATACTCCCAATAATCAGGATACCACCCTGATTGCCGCCAGTCAATAACCGCGATTATTTTATTTGATACTTCGGAGACCATGATATTGCTTGGATGGAGGTCGCCGTGTGTAAAGACAACCTTCGCATCGTCTGACAGCCTGCTTCGATAAGGGTCTGGGATTTCAGACAGTTCTTTGCCTTGCCAGTGATAAGGGTGAACTTTCATCTTGAGTACTGTTGATATCCAGTCGTGAAGCTCAGTGACGGAGTAGAATGGTCCAGCGGGAGGAAGATTACCACTGGTGAAAATAATATCACCAAGGGGTTCACGGCTAACATGTCCTATTTTTCATTCTCCGGTAAGCAACAGCTCGCGGTCTTCACACTAATTTGGTTATCATACTCCTTACCCAGAAAGAAATCACCCGGTGCATGCTGTAGCCTGCGGTAGTCAAGAATAATCTCCCGAAGCTGCTCACATATCGCTACTCGCTCAGCCGGACCTAGAAACCCCCACCGTTGTTCAAGCGTAACTCCCTTTAGCAGCTCCATATAGATGAAGACTTGACCGCCATCGTGAGTCCATCCGTACACTTCAGGGACAGGCACCGTTGGCAGGACCCGGCGCAACGCCCAGAGTAACTGGCCCTCGGCAACGGTCACCTCTGGAGCACGTCCGTACTTGACAATTAAGCCCAGATTCTCGTAGCGAACCGGCTTGAGACCATAATCTCTTCCGGCCTGTGATGCGGGGCCTTGTATCGCACTCTGCTCACGCACATTGGCGGGTGACGGCAACGCAGCCTCTGCACCATTGCGGGAGAAGAATGAGGACTCAGGGAAGGTTGCTGACTCCGCAGATGGAAGTGCCCGCGAGGATATCGTAGGAGGACTGTTGGTTTCCATTAGGTGAGACCAGCATTCTGAGCAGCCGGGTTGCGTAGACTGTGGTCGCTGTTTGGTGATGCCTAGTTCGTTAACTATGGAGTGGTTAGCCGCCTCTCATTGACTGTCTAACTAGCTGCAACCTGGAAGAAACTGTAAGAAGGCTCAAGACAGCCTCGCTAGTGCCGATGGACAGCCATCATTCAGCGTTCCACGGCCATTGATCAAGGCGTGCATCCCAGAAGATTTGAGGCCTTCTTTGCGTTGAGATTGAGTATAGTTGAACGATACGTGGATGTAGCTAGCTAGCTAACGCTTAAGAGGGGACCTTGGAGGCACCGGCTCGTCCTGCAAACTACTCCATAGTTAACTACCTGGGCGACTTACGCAAAACATCCGGAAGACAACTAAATAGTACCTGATAGAGTGTGGAGCGCATATACAATATAGCCTGGCTCTTCTAATCCTGGTGAGAGATTTCAGGGGTAAAGAGGCTTTCATCGGCTTTCATTGTTGCATCCAGGCCCGGCTCAGTTTTGCACAATCAATAGATCAAAGCCATACGAAGTCCACTCGGCAATTTACAATTCCAGCTATCTCCATGCCCAAGAGCGACGTTAAGCCGCTTGTGGAGATCCAATGTGCCGGCATGCTCGAACTCTGTATGCGAGTGCGGGAGATATAGCGGGGGACGAGGCTGTCAAGAGTAATAAGTACCTGCTATTTTACTAAAAAAAAAGTCGGGGATAAATAAGATGTTCAAGGGTATGATGGGAATAGGTGATATTTTTTATGGCCGGACCAAAGGCGAGACAAATAAAGTAATTACAAAAAAGAGGGAAAAAAGAAAGAAAGAAAAAGCACTTGGAGGACCAGGGTATGCGCGGAGGAGGGATACAGGCCGAAATCTCGTATTTCCGCACTGTCGTCCCTCATTTTCCTCTCGTTCTCTCCCAAGATGCCGCAGTGCCTGTCCTCTTGATTATTTTTTTCCCCTATGCACTCCCAAGCACACCGGTTGCTCAATTGATACCGTTCATGACCTTCTTTTTTTGGTCTTGACTCTCCCCAGCTCGCTCACCCTAGAGGTAGTTACGTACCAACGAGATTACCATGCAGGCGAGGCCGAGAAGAATGGTGCGACCGTTTTCCAAACCGACTGCATTTCGACTATCGATCATGCCGAAACTTCAACGCCGTTTTCTGCAAGCTCCTTTTCCTTCGCAGCAAACTCTGCCGTCTGTTCTTCGGTCAACTCTAGAAGCGGCTTGTTCTCGCCAAGTTTGATGTTTCTGTGGTATGCACGGATGATGCTGTCTGCATCGTCAACGGCAATGGGCCGGATGTCGGCAAGAGCCTTGATCTTGGCTGTACACTCCTTGTACTGTGCATCAGTCATGTCAAGGTTGAGCTGCTGAGCTCGAGATTTGATGGCGTTCCAGCCTGTGAGGCGAGAGGCAAAGTGCACATAACGTGTCATGCCAAAGTCGGCTGGGTTGATAATCTCATAGGTGCTGGGGTTGTTAAGAATGGCCTTGGCGTGGATGCCAGCTTTGTGAGTGAAGGCACAGAAACCGGTGATGGGGTTGTTGAAAGGAATGTTGACCTGGACGGCTTCAGCGACAAGGTCTTCGATATCCTTGATCTTTTCAAGCTTGTATTTGCTGAGAACATAGTCACGGTCCGCGGCGATCATACGGGCCATCAAACCACCAAGCGGGGTGATACCATTTCGCTCACCGATACCTAGAACGGAGGTATCAATGTGCGTGGCGCCTCCCTCGAGGGCACAGTATGCGTTGGCAATCGCACATCCTGTGTCGTTATGCAGATGAATCTCAATGTCACACTTGACAACACCACGCAGCACACGGACGAGCTCGTACACCTGGCGTGGGGAGGCACAGCCAACTGTGTCGGCGATACCAACACGGTTGACACCTACCTGATCGACGGCAGAGTAAATTGAGAGAAGATCAACAAGGTCTGATCTGAAGGAGTCTTCACTGGAGAAGCGGACTTCAATGCCCTTGGATTTGACGAAGTTGATGACCTCGATGGCGGTGTTCTTGATATAGGTCATGTCTTTGCCGTGAGAGTGCTCACGGAGGTAGGAAGAAGTACCGATAACAACGTCGCTAATGAGAGTTAGCCTGAGTTAACAGGATAATGACAGAGTGATCGCCCAGGAAAGGATTATCTTACACTCCATCGACACCAGTTTCGACCGCTATCCGGGCATCGTCCATATGACATCTGATATGTGTGAGGATCTATGTCTCGGTGTCAGTTGATATGAAGTGAAACAATATTGTCGAAGCAAAGAGAGCCACAATACCTTTGCCTTCAATCCAAGTTTGCAGATGGCTTCACAGTCCTTTCTCGACTGCTCAGAGGCGCATGGTGAGGTGAGTTCGATCTATTGACGTCCAACTTTGGTCAGTTAAACAACGTCTATGTCTGGGTGAACTCCAGAAAGTCATGACTCACATAATCTACACCAAAATCGTCCAGGGCCTTTGCAATTTCAATTTTCTTCTCAGTATCGAAGAAGGCATTGGCAAACTGCTCTCCCTCTCTTAAAGTACTCTCAATGATCTTGAATCTGGAGACATTGCTGAGGAAATCTGTCACACCGGCATTGTGGCCGTACGGATTTCTTGAGATGTGTGGGTGAGGGTTCTGGCGGGTCTGAACTGCGGTGAAGCCTTCATGATTGCCTGCAACGAGAAGATTTATCAGTAAATGGTTGTGAAATTATCCAGCGTGAATTGTGAAATGTTCATACCATTTGGTGCAATTGTGACTCCGTTAGTATTATTGTCATCGCTTGTGTGGCTGCTACAGCAAGGACGAGAGCCGGTATCGGTGGCCATCTTGACGTGGGGGTTCTAAGCTAATGCTAAGAACAAGATAGAGGAGCTGGGTGATATTGAATCAATGCTGCTATCAGGGGGCAGCTCCTTATGAAATAAATGATCGAAATATGACCGCAAGAGAAGGGGGAAAAAAGAGAGCCAAAAGTCTGGTTGACAAAAAGTCAAGAAATTAAGATAAAAAGATCAGTCGATGACTCGATTCTTGCTCTGATAAGCAACCCTGGTTCCCATGGTGTAATAAAAATATACTCGCAGGAAAGAATTTTCTGTACTGGCCGTACTAGTGTATGCTGGCTACCAGTAAGACTGCGCTCTTTGCCAAACGACCGCGGCTGTTGGGTGGATAAATTACACGTCAATACCGACCGCACAAGCCGCGAGCACTTTGACATCATTTTTTAGCACACGGAAACAGGCCGAATCCACTCCGTCAAGCTGCACTTTCGTCGTCTCTTCTCTGCCAATTCGTTAGCAATTTATGAGATGTCGTTAAAATAAAAATGGACGATGAGAAGAAGACTTCCCAAAGTGGAAATAAGCTCGCATGTGACATGACTAATATATTACGTAAATGTATGACTGATAACTGACTAATAGAGTTTATGAATGTCTTATTAACATATTACTAAGCCCCCTTATGTTTTCATTCTGCTGTCATCGCGATTGTCTTTTTTTTCATCATCAACAACAACAAAAAAAAATATATTCAGACAAAGGGACGAGCGAGAAGGAAAAACGAAACGTCAACTCGGGTTCAAATATTCTCCCGCGCAATCAGTCACAGCTTGCTACGTTGATATCCACACATTTCCAATTCATCGACACCTCTTTGCCTCTTGCTCTGCCCCCTCCGCCCCAGTGGACCTCGCTCTAGTCTGGGGATACCGAGTTCTGGACACCTTAGCAAGATCTATACCATAAACAACATAAACACAATGCATCTTTCTACGCTTATTCTACTGCCGGCTCTGGCTGCGGCACAAGAGCAGGTTCCGTTTGCGGAACGCCTCCAGGGCTGGTTCAACCAAGCCAAGGAGCTGCTGCCTACTCCAAAGGTTCCCCAGGCTGTCGCACCCGTCACTACTCCTGCTCCTCCAAAGGCTGCCGTCGTAAAGCCAAAGACAGTTTCCCAATTCAACCCAGACAACTGGAGGGATATTCTTACACCTCAATCAAAGCCACAGGAATGGTTGATCTTTGTCACTGGTGGTAACAAGACCTGCTTTGGACAATGCGGACAAGCAAACCGCGCCTGGAAGGTTAGTCGCATTGCACAAGCGCAAATTCCCTTGCTCACTACACAGTTGTACTAATAGAGGTACTCTTTTGCGCATTTTTTAGGAAGCACAAAACCAGTTCGCCCTCGACGCCCAGTCTCCTAACCTTGGACGTGTTAACTGCGAAGCCCAAGGTCTTCTCTGCGCCATCTGGTCCGTTAGCCCACCAATGCTATGGCACATCCAGGTCCCCAGTACGCCATCCATTGGCGAAGAGAAGCCATTGACTCCCATTCACCCCTTCCGTCTGAATGCTACCACTGTCACCGCCGACGATATCTACAAAGTACACTCCGAGAAGCTCTGGGAAAAAGAGCCTGAGCTTCAGACCATGTTCCACCCATTCAATGGCTTAGCTGCCGAGTACCGCATCAACGAGGTCGTTGGTTATATCATCTACTGCCTGGGTATGATCCCCAGCTGGGCCATGATGGTCGGTATCAGCTTTATCAGCAGAACCATGATGTAAGATCTCCCCCCCTTTTCTTTTACACCGCAAAGCATGTGTGAAATAACGCTAACCCTACCAAAAATAGGAGCCGTAGAATGGGCCGCCCAGGTCAAGGTCCAGGTGCCCCAGGTGGTGCCGCCCCTGCTCCCGCTCAATAAATAATAAGCCTAATGTCCCTACGCCTTTGTTCTATTTGTTCTAAGCAGGTTATTCCGAGGTCAGGCTGCCAACGGTACTGCCACTTTCTACTTGTTTCCTCTTTCTCGTCCTTGGGAAAAATTCTGGTCGGATTAATGTCTTTTGGGGGTAGATAATGGATGGAGATCATTTTGTTTTCTTGTTATCTACTTGTGGTGTAAGGTTTGCGCGTAGCCAACCCGACAGCCTCTATTAAAAAGGTTGAGATGTATTTTACTTATATTATCTTTCATAATCTATCATGAATATCTCGCTATATAATGTAAATAATTACTGCTCTGTCTGTCTTGTTATAATTTAACATTATTTTGTTGCTCTGCAGCGTTGTGCCTAGGTAGTTACTCCGTACCTAGCTTAGCTTATTTTGGAACGTCTCTTCGTTTGCAGGTAATCTTCCGACTATACCACCATTCAGTCGCATAGCCAAAGTATTTGAACTACCTCACCATGGCACTTCCGGTCGATCGTCCTACGTCTACGGCAGCACTTGTGATCGCTACTTCAGTCCTTACTGGCGTGATTGGTTATTATCTCGGCCAAGGCGCATCGATCGGAATATTCTCATCCTCACCCAGCCATGCTCATAAGGGAAAGTCGATAGCAGATGGGGATGACGAGGAGGAGGAGGAAGAAGAAGAAGAAGAAGACGAAGACGATATCGAGGGTGAGCTTGCGACATTCGAGGGGAATACAGATGAAGTGAAACTCGTTCTGGTCGTGAGGACGGACTTGGGGATGGGCAAAGGTATGCCTTTTACCAACTACGTTGAGCTTCAAATTTTCTTTTCAACCGCAATATCAACTTCCCCGCGCAGGATTTACACAGGTAGTTGGCTAACTTCTGATTTGCATTTTTGCTACAGGCAAGATAGCGGCGCAATGCTCCCACGCGACTCTCGCATGCTACAAATACTACTTCAGCAAATCTCCGAATTCACCTATTCTAAAGCGGTGGGAAAGACAGGGCCAGGCGAAGGTTGCGTTACAGACAAAGTCAGAGGATGATCTACTAGTGCTTCAGGCGCAGGCTATCAGTCTCGGGCTATGTGCTCGTGTGATCCAGGACGCAGGACGAACACAGATCGCGAGCGGCAGTCGGACAGTGCTGGGAATATTAGGTCCAAAGAGCGTAGTAGACTCGGTTACGGGACACTTGAAGCTGTTGTAAATGATAACGATTTATTAGCCACAAAGAAAACTATTTACGAGAAGAGAAAACTTTGGATTGCGGACTATATGTTGGCTGTCATGGTTTTTCCCTAACCTCACCAACCGACGGCCATCGGCAAAGAGAGATGGAATATGACGCCCACAGCAGGCCCGGGCCATCTCACCGAGCTCAACCGAAGGAAGCTCAAGGCAGAGTGTTATAATCCCAGCGCTGAATCTTCATCTGAGATCTGTCGACCGGAAATTGACATCATGAGAAAAACGGCTATACACCAGATGGATGGCTCCATGGGTCGTCGAACTGTCAAGCAATACGACCGAAACACATTCAGACTAGACGCGAACGAATAGCTTCATGGAACGGGATCGCAGGACACAGATCTGTTGTTTGGTAAAAAGAAGAAGAAGAAAGCAGAAAAATATTTCGAGAATTTTTAGGTTTTTTATATTTTGATATTCGGAGGGGAGAATAGTTATCTCCGTGATGACATAAGCGCCTAGGCATCGACCGATGGAAGCTTCAAAAGTTGAAAGTTGAAGAAAGTGACGGATTGATAGATTGGAGGAATTTGATAGTTGACGCTGTTGGCTATATCTACGGTCGTTACCATGGCGGACGCACTCTCTATCGAGCAGAACAACAAGATCCGAGTTGCTCTTGGTCTTGCGCCGCTTCCTGTCCCCGGCGCAGCTAACGATGGCCCGGCGTTCAAGTCCGCAGCTGGCGATGAATCTGCGTCGTCTGACGGCGAGGAGCCGGCCAGCACACTAGAGACCCGAGAAGCACAAGGCTACGATAACTGGAAGGCTATACAGGAGGAGCGTGAGGCACAGCAGAAACGAGAGGCCCGAAAAGATGCTATTCGACGAGCTCGAGAGAACGCGCAGCGGATGGCGAAGCTGGAGGGCAAGGGACTCGGCGAAGGTGGTGACGATGCCGAGCTGGATACACGATCATGGCTGATGCAGCATAAGAAGAAACAAAAGAAGATTGAAAAGGAGCGCGCCAAAAGACTTGCTGAAGAGCTCGCGGAACGAGAACAGCAGATGGCGGAATATACCTCGAAAGACCTGGCTGGAGTACGAGTTGCGCATGAAATTGGCGACTTTGACGACTTTGATGAGAGTGGGGAGAAGGTTCTTACGCTCAAGGATACGACTATTGACGAAGATGAGGAAGAAGGGGCCGAGCTGGAGAATATACATATGCGAGAAGGCGAGAAGACGAAGGAGAGGCTGGCGCTGAAGAAGAAACGGGTGGCATATGACCCTAACGATATGGATGGGAGTGGTACTATTCTATCACAGTATGATGAAGAGATTGATGGGAAGAAGAGGAAACATTTCACGCTTGCATCGGGGGAGCTTACACCACAGGCTAGGGAAGCCAAGCGGCAGGATGTGTCGTCGAAGCTAAAGATGGAGCCCGTTCACCTGGACGGACTGCTGGAGAAAGAAGTTGCTGCATCGGACTACATGGATGCCTCGGAGATAAAAGTGAAGAAACCCAAGAAAAAGAAAGCCAAGAGTACCAGGAAGAGACATGTTGAGGAGGATGAGGAGACATCTACACCCGCCGCTCCATCCGATACCAATGGTGACCAGATGGAGATGGACGGGGGAGGGCCGGAGAAGATGACCGCTGGGTCCACTGTCCCGGCTAAACGGCCGCAGGAAGATATATCATTTGTCGATGATGACGATCTACAAGCTTCTTTGGCTGCTCAGCGGAGAGCAGCATTCAAGAAGAGAAAGAAAGTTCGCCCTGAAGACCTTGCTCGACAGCTCAGAGAAGAATCAGAGCAAGCACAAAACGCAATGGATGTTGATGGAGCTGATGGAGATGAAGGTGGCCTGATCTTGAATGAAACCTCAGAGTTTGTCGCCAATCTTCAGAAGCCGGCGCTACTTGAACGGGCACGCTCAGCGTCGCGTGAACCTACAGCTGCTACTGCTGAAACTCCAGCCAATCCGCCGCATGCACTACAACCCACAGTAGAAGAGGAAGCTTCTGATGTGGAGATGGAGCCAGCGTACACCGTGGTCGAACAGGAGCAGACGGAGAGGCAGTCGGCAGAACCACAGGCAGACATCACGGCCACCGGCCTAGAGGAAGAATCAACACTTGACCAAGGCCTGGGCGCGACTCTAGCCATGCTCAAACAGCGCGGGCTTGTGACTGCAAATGAACAGGACGGCCGGTCTATCAACGCGTTGCACCGCGATCGCCAACGCTTCCTGGCTGAAAAACGCCGCCGTGAAGCCGAAGCAGAACGCCTTGCCAGAGCCCAGCGAGAACGAGACAGAGCCTCGGGTAAGCTCGACCGCATGTCTGCCCGGGACCGTGAAGAGTATGCTCGCTGGGAGAACAAGCAGCGTGACCAGCTTGAGTCACGGGCGATGGCGGACGTGTTCAACCGCGAGTACAAGCCTGATGTTCAGCTGAAGTATGTTGATGAATTTGGCCGCCGGATGAACCAGAAGGAGGCGTTCAAGCATCTCAGTCACCAGTTCCATGGCAAGGGAAGTGGGAAGATGAAGACTGAGAAGCACCTTAAGAAGATTGAGGATGAGAAGAAGAGGGAGGCAATGAGTACGTTGGATAGTAGCCAGAACACAGGCATGAATAACGCTATGGGGGCCACGGCGAAGAAGAACCGCCAGGCTGGCGTGAGACTTGCGTAGATTAGTCTTGTCTATAACAGTAATATACCATTTTGTACTTTTTTATCCTTCCTTTATCCTTACTATTAAGATGTTTTTCCTTGTAGATGGTTAGTATGGTTTGTACCCCTTTTCCTTGCGCTGTTTGGTAGGCCGTATAGATGAAAGCTCGGCGGATGGAGCAGACTCCTCCTTCCACAGCCTTACATGGCCGTCTTCACCACATGTATAGACCGTCCGTGACTGTAGCAGTTAGTATATAAGAAATAGAAGAAATAGAGCTAGTAAACAGGGATGCTAACCTCGCTGTCAAACAGTACTGAACGAACTACTTCCTCCCCATGAGCGCCCGGCAGCATCCACGAATTCGACTGCTCAAAATGAAACTCCGGCGTATGCCCCAGCGGCGTCAATGATAGGCTCCGATCACTGCATTTACCATTCATTAGCATGGTCTTGAAAGTACAGAAGTAGTAGGAGAGGGGAACCCACCTTGTCCTGCCCGACGCAACATAGCTCCCAGCTGCATCAACCAGAACCTGCACCACATACTCTGCCTTTAGCACTGGCCGCAAATCCCCAAACTCAACGGCCTTGACCTCATTAGCGGGGGTATCGTCTTCATCAGCAGAGGTTACTGGATGGATGGAGAACATCTCATCATGAGAGAGGGCGTAGACTGCCTTATCTTGCATGAACCCTGCATGGTGTATAGAAGAATGTTTGACTACTTGTACCAAAGCATCCTCTTCCTCGGGGACTGTGGTATCATATATGTTTACCAGGCCATCCGTGCTGCCTGATAGAAGTACTGAAGGACGAGAAGGGTGAAATTGTATCTGTGGTTATGGGCGTTAGCACAGCATTGATATGAGAGCTCTATAGGGCTTTTTACCTCTGTGACATCGTCGTTGTGGCTTTCAACGTACTGACGGCATGTCTTTCCTGGTGATCGCGTGTCCCTATTTCATGTTAGTTGTCCGTACAGCAGTCCCTTTAAATATCTGGTGTATATGGGTAGATATATACCAAAATAGGACAAAGGCGTCTGGCTTTACCAGCTCCGTGCCAGCAACAATTGAATGAGAAGACGCATTACAGGCCAACGAGAGCAACGGCATGCCTTTATCTACTCCAATTAGCATCCATCCATCCATCCCATACAGCTAATACTCAAGTCAATAAAGGGGTATATGGGTGTACCGGCTTGGAAGACAGCTACGGCACCAGCCCGGCGAGCGTCCCAGAGCTTGACCGTCCCGTCCTTCCCGCAGGTGGCCAGCAGCCCATCGCCAGCAGCACAAAGCGAGCTGACGCCCGCCGCATGCGTCTCCTTGACCAGTCCGTCCGGCAGAAGCGCCAGGGAGTTGCGGTCGAAGCGGCGTAGCGAGTTATCTGACGAGATGGCTGCAAGGGACGCCGGGCCTGCCGCACAGAGCTGGTAGATGTAGCTCTCGGCGGGCAGCGAGAGGGAGGAAGACGAGCAGCAGCGGAGGTTCGGCATGATCTGGATCCTTCAGCTGGAGGATTCTTGTTTAATTATGGGTATTATGGGTATTGTTTGAGGCTGCTGCTGCTACCGCTAACTAATAGTGGTGATGATGATGATGATGGTTATCTCTCCGTCCAGCGAGATTTGTTCCTTTTCTGTGCGGGAAGAAAAAGCTGCAACGTCTCCGCCGCGACTACGACAACTACGCAGCTACGACTACGGCCAGCTACAGAATAACTACGAGCTCGACGATGGAGGTCGAGATGGAGGTCGAAATGGTCGACTACGAGGGTTGAAGTAAGTGAAGATGATGTGCAGGTTCTGCAGCTGACTGCAGCCTCAGTTACAGCGTCAGCCACAGCCATCTGGCGGCCCTACCAGCAGCCAGCAGCAGCAAACTGCAGCTTTGCCACTGCGAAGAAGAAGAAAAGACACCGCAGATGCAGGAGAAGAAGCAAAAAACCCAAGAGGCAGAAGAAGAAAGGAAAAGAAGAAAAAAAAAAAGAAGGAGCGGAAAGCCACCCCGTCTGCTGGTACAATCCCTCTGCACGACTCGCTTGCCATGGAACAGACCCCGGCTGGCTGAAGGAGGAGGAAGAACGAAGCCCGCCCAACCTGCTCTGGCTCGAGCTGTTTGTCCGGTTCAGCTGGAAAGCGGAGTGATTGACATGGACAACTGCACTGCAACGCAGCGAGTGACTTGCCTGAGTGACTTTGTGACTGCTTATTGTCCTCGTTCGAAGTAGCGAATTAGTCCCAGACTGCGCTGGCTGGCATGCCACGGGTGTCCAGCGGGTTGGTCCAGTGGCAGCTCGTCTCATCCGCACTTCGCCCTCGGTTTCAGCATCGGCCCTGTCTGTCTGGTTTGTCTGGTCGACAAGTGCCGGATCAGCAGCTAACTAGGCCAAAGGAGAAAAAGGCAAAACAGGCAGGGCACAAAAGGCAAAGCACAGCAAGGTGCAGAGTGGAGGCGGGCCGGTCCAGCCAGAGAACGATAGGGAAAAAAAAGAAGGGCGAAAAAAACGAGAGCGAAGAAAGGGAGAAGAAGAAAAAAAGGAAAAAGGGACGAAGAATAAGAATAATGATTACGATCATTGCAGGCGAAGAAGAGAGTATCTATCATATCTCCTCTCTCCAAGCCCCCCATGTCCGGCCGGGTTGACTGATCCATGTCATGCTGATGATGGACAGACAGGCTGGGTTCTTCACGGCGTAAGGGCCCAACACGCGACAGACGGACGGACAGGGAGGCTAAGAAGAATGGACAAGAAGCACCAGCAACAAGCGGCATTCAAGGTCAGTCTGACCCGACGAGGGCGAACTGGGCACAGAAAACGAGGGAGGGATGACTTGGTCGGTGGATATCTAATAACTACTGGATGGCTCGAGATGAAACGCAGCTGGCGGTCAGTGGAGCAGAAGGACGGTGCTCATAAGGAGCAGAGTGAATATTATAATGGACGAACACCACTCCATACATACTCCATATATGCGCTGTCTGTTATTGCCCTGCCTGCCCGGCTCTCCTCTCCTCTCCTCTCAGAAGGGAAGATGCATGCATGAGGGAGAAGTGCTACCGTTCGGCTGGCCGGTGGCACCAGGACAAAGCGGTTCTACTTATTATTATATTAATTGCCATTATAGAGCAGACGGACAAGAAGAATAGGGATCCTTTATTATTATTTACTTTACTTTAGTTAGCCAGCTCCGCCATCCTCCTCGACGGCTTTATCTTGTTTGTCTTTGTAAAGCAGAAGAAGAAGAAGAAAAATACGGGGCGTTGGCTTTTTAGCGCGAGCGTTGCTTCTTCCGCCCGCCGACTAACTAGACAGGGAGCCTTGCCTCTCCTCTGCATTCACTCTCTCGCTCTCTCGCTCACTCACTACGCTTTCTCTCACTCACTCTCTCTCTCTAACACTCTCTCGCTACCCTTACACTCGTTCAAGATAAACACAGACGGTGCACTCGAACTCGCTCGCACTCAGACTAGACCGCTTGACCTGCTGCTGGCCCCGTCCTAGGATGTCGAGCTGCCTCTATCCCCCCTAGACCGACCTTCGCAGCAGACGGCGGACCAGCAAGCACCCAGAACGCCCACGACAGACCGACCAGCCAGAAGACCAGAAGAACAACAGCCGGCCGAGGAGACGAGGAGTCGAGGAGACGAGGATGGCTCTGGCAGTGCCGGACGGCGGCCTGACGCTGCACCGCGACGCTGCGTCCTCCCAGTTCCTCCGGCTCAACCTCCCCCAGTCGACCCTCGCAGACCTGCTCCAGGTGCTCAACGACCCGTCTCTGCCAGCCGCCGCTGCTCCTCGTCTGCGGCTGGGGAAACACCCGTCGCTGCTCATAAACTCCAAGTCGACGCCCTTCCACGCCTATCCCCAGACCTCTCGCTCGGAGATATACCAGCACGGCGGCAGCCAGAGCCAGAGCCAGGATGCTGCTGCCGGCGCAGACGGAGGCCTCTATTTCTCGGGCGTGCTCAGCCATAGCCTGGAGGTGCAGAAGGCCAAAGAGGCCACTGCGGCCACCGACGAGGCCCTCACAAACCTCGAGCGCAGCCTCAACGCCTTCGAGAAGGGCAAGGAGTCTCGCCGCACTCCCCTGATCGCTACCATTGACCAGATGCGAGCTCTGGGCGCCGGAGACAGCAGGTCGGCCACGGGCAGAGAGGCCGCCAGTCTGGCCAGAAAGTCGACCAGCAGAGCAGACCAGGAGAAAGAGCGCTTCTTCAAGAACGCCAATGCCTCTCGGTCGACGCCTGCAAGCCCGGCACTCGTTCCTCTCTCGCCTCTGCCGCCGGCCGCCGCTGCTGGTGCTGGTGCTGGTGCTGCTGCCACTACTACTACGGACAAGGAGAACCAGCGCCTCGAGGCCATTCGGACACCACTCATACACCTGCTCGCCATACGGCCCGTCTCGGCCAAGTTTCTCGCTTCTCGAACGCGCTGCAATAATGCGGATGTGCTCGCCCTGACCAACAAGCTGTGCACTCCCAACCGGCTGGACGGGTCCAAGTTCGATCTCAAGGATAAAGTGTACAAGGATCTTGACGTCTGGTCGTTTCCTTACCCGTCGGACGAGGAGAGGACGGAGGCGATCGAGAATGCCATCTCTGCCTTTGACCGGATGCGGATTTCCAAGGCAGACCGGCTCTGGCAGACTTTGCTGCCCAAGCATGAGCGAGGCAAAGGGAAAGTGCTCTCTCGGCTCAATCTACGCACCCAGCCCCAGGGCCAGGCCCAGACACAGCAGCAACAGTCTAGACTACAGGTTCCAGAAGAAGGCGGGTACGGCACCGGCAATGAGTCCGAAGGCCCAACGGCCCTAGACCAGTCCATGGCCACAACAACGACCCCAACAATCCCACACCACGCTCCAACTGCCAAACCGGCGGCCAAGAAGAGAGGAGGCCTGGAAAAGGCACTCTCTTCCAAGCGCGGGCCCAAACCAAAGTCTACGCCTGCTGCCACGCTCACGGGCAAAGTAACCAAGAAGACAGAGAAGAAGACGCCAGCGGCCGGTTCTGCGGCGTCGCTCAAGTCGAGGGATGCTGACCGATTCAAGTCCTCCGAGTTCATCCTCGACTCGGACGAGGAAGAAGCGGCGGCTAACGGCATCGTCGCCAGCAGCAAGCCTACCCTCGCAGCCACAACAACAAAAACAACTACCACCACTACCACTACCTCGACTGCCCAGCGCGGCCGGCCGCCAAAGACAAAGAAAGTGCCCGCCAGACGACAGCCCCCCGCAGCCATATCCGCTCCGACTACATCAACGACCACACGACCGGCCAATGTGACTTCACCACTGAAGCCGTCTCCTCTAGGCTCGTCACCGCCTACCAATGCCTCCGACGTTGACGTCCCCAGCGGCCGCCCACCCAACACAAAATCTCGCCCACACTCCAATTCACACTCGTCCAGCTCTTCCTCGCCCCTGATACACCATCTCCCCCGAAGGATTCCACCGGCACAACCGGGAAAATCTCGACCAACACCCCCGTCCACGGCAACCTCCACCTCCACATCAGCATCCACCTCCGCATTACAATCCGCGTCGACAGTACCCGCCAAGCCAGGCGCGCTCAAGCGAAAAACCCGCCCGGCTGAAGATACCCGACCTCCACCGGCATCTTCGACATCCACCACTGCCGCCATCGGCCTTGGAATCCATGCATCCGAACCTAAACGCCGCCGCCCATCCTCCATCTCCTCAACAACGACCTCTTCCCTCTCCCAGCCTGAATCAATGCCCTCGGTCTCAGGCTCAGGCTCAGGTTCCGGCTCTGCGTCTCCCCCCATCTCACAGACCATCCTGCGTGCCCGACTACGCACCAAATCAGCCCAGTTCAAACAGTACTATGCCAAATACCGGCTTTTGCACGAGGAGATGATGTCCCGCTTACGAAACGGAATGGACTATGACATTGATATCGAGCAGATTCGCAAACTGGAGAGACAGCATGCTCATCTGCAGAAAATGAAGCAGGAGATCTGGGACGAGGATCGGAGGTTACGCATGTCTTCGTAGTTGGCCTTTTTTCTTTTTTTTTTTTCTCTCTCTTCTAAAAACCCCTTCCTTTTTCTTCACCATTTTCCTTATCTCATGTTTGACCATATTTCACTTTCCTTGCCATTACCATTCAGCATGATCTGCCTGCGTGTCCATATGCTTGTTCACTTTCCCTTCTGTTTCTTTTCATGTATCGCCTATCTACCTGTCTGGGAGTAAATTCATCCATCCATCCATCCATCCGCTCATCGTTGCTCTACTTTTTCTTTACGCAGCTAGTTTTAAGAGCCAGGAACAAAGACTAAAACCTACCATCACACAACCACATCACCATGCACGACCCCAACTAAGTTACATCTCAACTAACTTCCGTTCGCTCGTTCGTTCCTCGCTTCGGCCCATCGTACAGACCATACTTCGTGCCTATACTTAGTTCACCATATGCCGTCCACCGTCCACCGTTCAACAGCCCATCGTACATCGTGCCACGCCGACGCAACCCTTTCCCTCTCCTTTCCCCCCTTTCCCCCCTTCCCCTCTCGCTGTACCGCCCAGCCAGGCCCTCGATGTAACTCTGCCTGACTCGCCTTTTATCCCCCGATCCCATATTAATAGCACAGGTGATAATGTCTGATCTTAGCTAGTCGCAACTTAATTCAGCATTGCCGAGCTGCGCCGATGAAGCATCGCCTTGTTCCCTCCGTACACACATACATACATACATACGTACATACCTAACTTTACCCGCCCCTCCCGCTTTCTCATCTACCACATGCCGTCGCCTGTTCCACGCCTGATATCATCCTGTCGTTCTGGCTGGCGGTCCTGTCTGTCGCTGTCGCTGCTTGTGTTATTCGTCGAGGGCGAAAAGCAGGGAATAAGGTTACCCCACGTGCCACGAGGCGGGACCGGGCGGCCGGGACCCGCGTTCCGGTCTTTTTCGTCACGCCGATACGCACGATACGCGGAGATGGGTATTGTGCCTGGATCGGGGCCGTTCTCGAGGTAGCGGAAGATTGTGTACGAGGTGCGGTTTACGAAAAAGGATGACGACGAGATGGGTGACGAGGAGAGCGGCTGGAGTAAGCAGAGACTTGGTCGATGAGGGCTGAAGGGCGTGAAGGGTGAAAGGAAGACGGAGTTGGAAGACGCGGGTGATGTGCTGCTTATGTAAGATTAGTGAAGGAAGTCACATGATGGATAATCTACACGTGATATACTCTAGTTGTGTCATGTGATTATTAGTAAGCAGAACTTAAATTTGACTTCCGCCGATAAAAGTTGAATAATAATAATGAACACTTGGATCCATTATTGTTATTGACGTGAATGCAGAGATAGATACCGATGTTGATGTTGACGCTGGTGCTGAAGACATGCGGTGGAAGAATAACCATGGCATTGCTCTACTCAGGACCACTCCTTCAGCTCGTCAGCGAGGAATGAGATTCCTCTCTCTCTCCTCTCAACCTCATCCTCAGCTGTTCCTGGAGAAGCCGGATGGTACCGGTATGTCATCATACATGTGCATGTCTCAAGGATAGACATGCCGAGTCCCAGCATCATCCCACCCGCGTCTCGCAGCTCTTCTGATTTCCTTGGTAGAAGTTCCAGCCACAGAACACGACATGTTCGCATATCGCCGACATCGATGGCTGTACGTCCGTCTATCTTCCTCTGTCCGGAAGCTGGGCTGGCATCTGACCAGGTCTCGATTTCGACCTTTTTCTAGATTCAATGAAGACAAGGAACTCGCGTTGAGATACCGGCAATTTGATGTCCAGAATCTAATTAAAGTTGCTGTCCATGCTGTCGGCGATCATGCACGCTGCTGTATGTAGCAATTATACCCTTGCTTACATGCATCTGAGCGGAACAGCGTGTAAGCTGACATGTTATTTCCCCTGGCTTACCCTGGCCTACCCGAACCAGGCACAAAGATACTCAAGTGCGCTGAAGGCCTTCATAATAAAGCCTTCCTCTTAACTCTTGATACCGGGGACGAAGTATTTGCCAAGCTGCCAAATCCCAATGCTGGGCCCTCGCGATATCTCACGGCCTCAGAAGTGGCCACGAGGGAGTTTGTTGGTTTTCTTGTTTTCTCATTAGTTTCATATCAGATTTTGCTGGTCTTGTGAATCTGATTGTGTCTTTTCATAGCTGCGTGATATAGCCAACTTTCCTGTTCCACGGGTTCTTGCATGGTCAGCGGATCCAGCCAACCCCGTTGGGGCGGAATATATCATTGAGCAAAAGGCCAGTGGGATCAGGTTAGGTAGAGTATGGCATGAGTGGCTGCGGAAGTCGAAGTTACATATAATAGAACAGATTGTCAAGTTGGAAAATACCCTGACTTCTTTCAAGTTCTCGAAGCATGGCTGTCTATATTTCAGGGCTGACCTGCCGGATCCATTCCGTGGAGAGGATGGAGGCTTGCTGCTTGGCTCCGACTCTACTGTGGGCCCGGGGGTTCTAGATCGATATGTTATCGGCCCACTTACGGGGGCGGAGCTTTGGCGTGCTGAGCGTGAGAAGATGGAGCTGAATAGAGGTCCTTGTGGGTTATCGTTTCACTCCTACGATCAAGCGCTCGTTAACAACTTGACACAGGGCAACGGGCAGAAGACTATGCAAGAGCTATGGGGGAGAATGAAATTGCTTGGATAAACCGGCATGCTTCTCCACGAATAAACGCGTATATATCTCTAAAAGACCCAGAGTTACCTGATCATGCTCTTAACCTTCTGACTAAATACTTGGATGCCATACTTTACCTTATACCTCACGACCCGGCCCCATGTGCAAACATCCTCTGGCATCCAGACCTGCATCTGGATAACGTCTTCGTTGATCCAACGACTTGTGAAATCACAGGCATAGTCGACTGGCAGGGCGCGAGAATAGCACCTCTCTTCTACCAATCCTGCATACCTCGCATGTTCAGGCATAACGGCCCCGTCCGTGAGGGATGGATCGTCCCATCACGTCCAGAAAACTTTGACACTTTAACGCCGGAGGAACAAAGTCAGCTTGACCGAAACCTTGAAAAGGAAACTGTCCACAAATACTACGAGGCAATGGTATGCAAGCATTCCCCCCGCCACTGGGAGGTTTTGAAAGACATGAGATATATACAGCGCAAACGGAGCCCTACCAGTCTCGTCACCGGGGTCTGGGAGAATCGTGACCTATTCTTCCTGCGTCAAAGCTTGATTGCCATCGAAGCTCTATGGGATAAGCTACGACCAGACGAGACAGTTGAGGCTCCAATCTCTTTCACAAGAGGGGAGTTAGACCTTCATATGAAGGAAGATGAAAATATCTCTGGTGTTGGGAGTATGCTAAAACTCTTTCGTGACCAAGGGGTTCTTCCTGACGATGGGATGGTAGACCCAGAGGACTATGACACTGCAAAAACCAATTGTCAGAAATTCAAAGATATATTCATCGGACTTGCGAAGGATGAACAGGAAAGGGAGCTCTTCTCTAAGTTATGGCCATATCAGGACAAGGAATAGCGTCATACATCTGGGTAGAATAATATCTCTAGCAACTTCACTCCTAGATTGATGTACGATATATGTAACATTATAAAGAGCGTCAACTGTGTTCGAACAAAGAGAAAAGCCTCACAGATATAACAGTAAATGCCTCAATCTATCAATCTATCGAAATAGTCGGCTCTGGGGCTTCCAATTTGCATTATGTAAGCGACAATAAAGCCAGAGCACGTGACACTTACTAAGCGCTATCTGTACTATAAACTTGCTGTCTCTCCCTTGCATGTTTTGTATACGCCGTTTGCGTCATACACTTCGGTTTCACGGCGACGAAGATCAGACAGATACCAGGTTAGCGACCGGTTCGGAGGAGGAGGGCATATCCAATTAGCTATAAACACCCTAACGATGGCGCCCAAGGGCCCAGGGACAAGCAAACGAAATCCCACCGTCTTAGTATGCTACCCAGCAAGCACCTTTCCTCAAGGATCAGCAAACTGACACCTGCTCCAGGTAACCGACTCTAGAGACCGTCAAACAAGGTACTACCCGGCCTCACGGACGCCGAATAGTAGTAGCGCAAACGATATCCCTATTGCGGGCCCGCCCAGTTCTCGCCTCATAACCGTCGATAATGTCCTCCAGTACGCCTCAGATTTGCCCGCGATGCAGCAACGTGGACAACTCGGCCAGCGAGGCCCAACTGTTGGAACAAGCTCTGCCGTGCGCTCACGGTCTGGCTCAGGATCTGAGAGCAGGTTAAGATCCGGTCTGAACGCCGCTAGCAACGCTCTTAGCTCGAGTATGGATAGCAGACACCGAAGCGGAGGCCGTTTGGCCTCTTTACCACAAATACCGCCTCGTTCATCTAAAGTCAGTGAGAAACTAGTTCTTCTTCCAGAGACGGTGGAGGAAGAAGAAGAGGAGGAGGAGCAAGAAGCAGAAGAGGAGGAAGAGGATGAGGATGATGAAGTTGCGGATGACGAAGGCACGCCTTCGAAGATAAATGAGAGATATGAACGGTTACGACGCTTGACTGCTGCCCGCGCGAAGCAGCCGGATTTTACACAGGATAATATGGCTGCGCCGCTCCTTGATAATGAAGAAGCTATTCGAAAACGCAGATTCGCCGCGAGCCCTGAGAAAGGGAAGAGTTATGCTGAGCGTCTACCCAAGGCTCGAAGAGGGAAGAAGTTGCCTCGTGTAACGGCATATTGCACTGCTCAGGCGTATAAGATGGGTGCTGCGGCAAGCTTTGTCAAAGAACTCCACGATGCGCGCACAAAGTTATATGATGACTGCTTATACGCCGCATACCATCTACCCTTATTGCCTGGTCGAGACGGGTATAGGGTGAGAAGTAGCCCTATCTTCCGAAGTGCAGAGGGCAAAGTAGTCCTAGACGAAGAGATTGCAAGGAATGAGAGAAGGGATTACCACGATGAATACTTTACAGAGACAGAGGAGCATTCTGTTCGAAATTCAGAGGAGCAGGAGAGACGTGAGCGCCGTCGTGAGCAAGAACGGGACCGGGAGGAGGAGGATGGCCATGAGCGTGACCATACACACGATCACGAAGTTGGAGCAGAGCGAAGTAATGGACGACGCCAGGAAGAAAGAGATACACCAGTCCGTGGCCATTCATTCCATGTTGAACATCACGACGATCAACCCTCAACTCAAAAAGGTGACATCCGACAGCCTACCTCTCCGGTCTCGACCAGACAATCCCGACCCTCAATACCTCCCAACGCCCTTTCCTTTGCAGAAATGTTCATATTCAGTTACGGGGTTGTCGTCTTTTGGAACTTCACAGAGCGTCAGGAGAAGGAAATCCTCGCAGATCTCGCATTTTGCCCTGCACCAAATGACCTACCGCTTAACCCTCTGGCAGAAGAAGATTTCGAAACAGAAGAGTTCCACTTTGAATACTCTTCCGCTATCTCTAGACCCCGAGTGTATAATGATATGATTACATTACGATCAGGGGATCATATGATTAAACTGGCTATCAGTCATGGCATAGCACAAAGCACAAAGCTCAGTTTCTTTGAGGAGGGCATGGCGCGGCAAATGGCAGACGCAAAGGATGTGCCGAGACGGTTAGCTTTAACCGGTCATCTAGGCATGGGCAGAGAAGAAGTCTTCCGTATCATGGGCAGGTTATTCAAATCGCGTGTTGAAGTCAATCTCTGTAAGCATGCCCTTATCACTCTCTCCATGTACGGATTTATACTAATGAAACTCCTCCAGCTTCGAACATGCTCGACGTGCCCAATTTCTTCTGGGATAGCGAGCCGATGCTTCACCCCCTGTACATCGCTGTTCGTGAATACCTAGAGATAAAACCTCGCATTCAAGTTCTGAATGAACGATGCCGAGTCTTCCTCGACCTTATTGAAATCCTCTCTGATTCTATCGCCGACAATAAAGTGTCTAGCCAGACATGGATTATCATCATTCTGATTTTCATTTCCATCATCGTTACCCTATCTGAGGTGGTGTTAAGATTTGGCATTCTATCGACCAAGAAGGGAACTCAGAGTAAGATGTTGCTAGACCAGGGAAAAGCCAATGGTATGAGTATTGGTATCTAGCCCCATGAACGTATTTTCCTAATATTTGTTGCTGGTTTCTTTCTTTTTCTTATGCGGCATGTTTGTCAGATGGATGGTTGTTTGCTTGGTTTAATTGTAAACTGCAGCTGTGGTTTGTTTTTTTTCCTGCAAGCGTTGACGTTTAATACCACATTTGTCTTTACTTTTTCCTTAATTTGATATCACTGTGAGGCTTAAGTTTTACACTATTGCAAATTTACCTACAGAGCAATATAATTTGGTTTTCAATTTCCCTTCAAAAACTAAAAAAAAAAATTATCCAGAGCATCATGAGCTGACAGGGAAGATAAATCCTGCTTGGGATTGCTCTACTTCTTTGTGATGTGGACAGACTGAGCATTGCAGTATCCCATCATGCCACCTAATCCTCCTTCATACCCAATACCACTCTCCTTGTGTCCACCAAACGAAGTGTTGTTGCTCAGTTCGGCGTGGTTGTTGACCCACACACAGCCGGCTTCGAGCTGGTCGGCAATACGCTGGGCACGTTCTATATCCCTTGACCAGACAGAAGCACCAAGACCCATCTTAGTGTTGTTAGCTTCCTTGATGACGCTTGCCTCGTCATTCCAGGTTACAATTGGGACGATTGGTCCTGAAAAAGTAGTGAGTTAGTTGGCCAACGGAGTGGGACATTATGGTATAGTATACTCACCAAATGGCTCCTCGGTAACGATACGTGAGTCAATTGGGGGCCTATCGATGATGGTAGGCTCGACGAAGTAGCCCGGTCGGCCAAGATCACTTCGGCCACCAGTGGCAACGGTCCATTTCTCCTTTTCAATATCGGCAAATAGGTTCTTTACCTTGTTGAACTGCATCATGTTTTGAATAGGGCCATGAGTAACGCCTTCTTCGTCGCCGGGCCCGACCTTAAACTGCTTAACGGCTTCCACGAGAGCATCGCGGAATTTCTCGTGAATAGATTCGTGTACAAAGATACGCTTGATGGCGGCACATACTTGGCCGGAATGGATAAATGCAGTGAATGCGATCTGCCTTTGTCAGTCCATATACCTAATTAAAGACTCTTGACATTTATACATACCTTTGGAATAGCTTTCTCAAAGTCCACATCTTCGCAGATGATGGCTGGGTCGTTTCCACCACTTTTTGAAACATTAACATCCATAGACAGATATTATACGGGATGAAATAGCTTACAGCTCTAGAGTGACTCTCTTCAAAGTCTTGCTAGCACTTGCCATCACTTTCTTTCCTGTGAAGGATGATCCGGTGAAACTGATCTTTGCTGGGCCAGGATGCTCCGTTAACATAGGTCCTAGTGTGTCATCACCGCTAAGAACTTGAACGACACCCGGCGGGAAGAATTGCTGGGCAAGCTCAACAACTTTGAGATCTGTGTAAGGGCTGTAAGGTGACGGTTTAATGATAGTGGTGCATCCAGACATGACAGCAGGGCCGATTTTTTGGCAAGCAATCATCAAAGGAAAGTTCCAAGGAACAATTCCAACAGCGACACCCAAAGGTGTGAAGCGCTGGATAACCTTCTTTTCTTCGGTGTCTTCGAGGACTGTTGGCTTCAACTCAAGCTTGGAATTGGCACGAAGATTTGCAACAGCTGCTTGAATCTCGAAACCTGCGATTAGTTTCTATTTTGCTCTTGGTTAGCCTGTATATACAATGTTTGCCATACATAATGCCCGTTCGCTGAAGAAATCAATATACTTACCGGCTTCCCTTGCTCCCGAATAGTAAGGTCCAAGAACTGCTCTGCATGCGCCTCGATGGCATCTGCAAGACCAAGAACAGCCTTTGCCCTCTCTTCGTGGGAGGTCTTGGACCACGACTTGAACGCCTCCTGGGCAGCAGCCACGGCAGCGTCTACATCTTCAGCGGTTGAGATAGGGACCTGAGGATTCGGCTCGCCAGTGGAAGGGTTAAAGCTATGGCGAGTGACTGCCGCGGAGGTCAATTTGCCATTAATGACATTGCGAAAGGTGGTAAAATCAAGCTTGGCCGCCATGTTGGTATTATTCAATGAGCTTTTGGTATGCTACCTGAAGAAACACCAATCTGTCAACTGGGATGACAGCGCCCCTTTTATACGTATGAGCGGCGGGCCAGAGCTTCGTAGCAGCGTTTACACCGTTCCATAACGCGGGGCCTTGTAGTGGGGGTGCTCCCGTCCCGGACTTAAGCAGGCAGCACTGTACTCGCGTCTGATCTACGCATTGCTCCAGGGGGCCTTGAGATGATCGAATAACTGGGACTAACTCCGCCCATAGCGATGCAGAAGAGCGTCACAATGGCCGATGAGACGTTCATTGGATAAATATAGGGAGCCAGAGCGCATCTCCATCTATCAACAGCCTCGAAACGCGGAAGGCCAAGTGTTCGTCCGTAGCGGACGATCCTTCGGCACCATCCTGGTCAGAATAAGTAGGGATCTTCGGAAAAGTGCAGGAGGATAATGGCTCTTGGACAACTTTTCTGCATCTGGACTTGTGCAACACAGGGACTTCTTGTCAATAGATATCCCATGTTCATAGTAATAAAGATATAACATCCAATGTCGAGGTCGCGACAAAAGGAAAAATCCCTTTTGATATTGAGGTCCCCGGGCCCAGACAGCACCACGTGATTTTAAGCCTCGGCTGATTAATAACTATATTCCACCAATCAACAAACACTATCACTTAACAAATCATAATCCATAATTTACTAAAAATAAAAACACGGCCAAATTACACTTTAATCTATCTTGGTTAAGCTTCACACCAACCGTCTTGACACTTGGGATTTGGGAGGACTTGGGAAGAAGTTTGTATATTCTGAACAGAGAAGCTGATTTTGAGCGCAACTGTACGGAATAATCAACAAACTCAGTCAATTAAGCAATTAATACCTACATGCAACCTCTTGGGGTGTAAATTTGTGTTGTTTGAAGCCAGAAGGTGACCCCACTAAAAACTCATTGCCGTTCAAGCTGGCTTTACATGATAACAAAGGACATCGAGCGATATAGGCAACCGGATAACAGTCTAAGGTATAATAACATCTAGAACAGATAATAAAAAGCCTCTAGAGCTAGGAGTCTGCGAATTTAGCTGTAGCTTAGACTTCTTTCCGCACACCTTAGTAGATACTGGGTGTACTAATATCGTTACTTCTTATCGCTCTATAAACAAATGTTCATCAGTATAAGATCATGAGGCCAAGGGAAGAACATCTTACCTCTTTCTGCTCATCCGGCTTCTCAGCAACATGGCGCCGGGTCAAATGTTTGCCGTCCTTGTCTTGGTAGGTGACCCTGGAATGGCTGATTCTATCATTGCCACTCTCGTGGAAGCCGTCCCTGATGGAGGTGAGCACGAAAGCTATGCTGTCTTGTCTCGGATCCTTACTCAATAATAGCCATCCCAATAGAGCTCCCGTATTTCCCTTCGACCTGAGCACTGTGATTCTGGAACTCGTCATCAATACGTTTCCCAACGCCTTCGCTGAAGTACGACTCATCGAAGATGCCGGGGCGACGCCACGCTCCACCTTCATCCTCCATACGAAGATATAAGGGGACCCCCGACTTGAGATTCCGTAGAAAGCGAAGTCCAGCGTCTTTCTTAGCCATTGTGAGAGTTAGGCGAGATTGGTAGCTTCAATAGAGCTTAGATACAGAAAGAGATGATCAAATGGAGAAAGGGGAATGAGCAGTGTCAGTATGGAATGCACTGATTTGATCGAAGGGGAAAATGAGAAGTTAAACTAAAATGGGTATTTCATCAATTATATATAGCTGAGCTCTTTCTTCCCATGGTGCCGACAAGGCTGGGACTGTTTGATACCCTTGGCGCTAAAGAGTCAGAAAGCCTTGAAACCAATCATTCCAGCCATCATAATTTGGGCGGCTACTTGATGCAATGTGATCGAAAGTGATTGGTGGTAGGCATCCCTGTTGAGGGTGTCGAAGCCCGAGTTTTGCTCGGGGTACCGCCTCGCAAGACTATCAAGGACATGTAGTAACTGGCACCCATAGCGCAGTATCTGCTTGCTGGAAGCGCCGACGGGTTTACCTTGAATATTAGATATTGGTCCCAATAGCCCCTGAAGTTTCAGCATGATGTGCTGAGGAACGAAGCCAGGCTAACCACCCAAAGACTGCTGCTTGATGAAGTCGCTGGCTCCAGGAACAAGCCATGGGGCGTGGAACTGAAATGCAGCCAGTCATGTGCCGGCGAGGCGTCCAGGGTGGGTCCATGGGACGCTTAGACGAACTTATCCTTTTTAGGCTAGTTCGGTCTTCAGCTCTCTCAAACTTCAAATTGCTCAGGACCTCCTCAGCAGAGTAGTTACAGCGACTGCTGGCCCAACATAAAGACACAGTGCTTGATAGCTACGACATATTCACGATATTATGCCACCCCCTCTCCGTGCGTTAACTCGAGGCTCGATGTTGGTCGGTAAACGCGGTCAACGCTACGTTTTGCTTGATCCGCTCGTTCAACGCAAAGGGAAACAGTGTAATGTCTGGAGCGCTGCAAAGCAGGATGACCCAATGCACCAGTTTGTCCTCAAGAAACCAGACGATGAAGATGGCCCCGGGTGGCCCGACTTCACTCGGGAGATGGAAATGCAGAAGCTGTTGTATAAATCTGGTTACATCCGTCGGATGGTTGATGTCATCCCGCCTCCTTCTGATACGGAGCCGCCAATCATGGTTCTTGAGGCATTCGAGAAGTCGCTGTGGACCGCACGATTGCGGCGCCCTTTTTCTTTGGGGGAGATTCGATCTGTTATGAGATCTGTCGCGATTGGGCTGAGTACTATACATCACAACAATATTGTGTATACAGGTTTGTCGCCTAGAACAGGTCTTAGCATTAATGGACACTAAGTATATGCCAGACTTGAAGATGGAGAATATCCTTGTCAATGGGTTCGATAATGAGACTCCAGGCTCCGGTGAACATTTGGTGACTAAGATTGCTGATCTTGGGATGAGTATATTATTACTATCTATCTTGCTATTATAAATGGATAACTGACTGAGAACTAGTGCGACCACCTTCCCAGGGCCCTATATCTGCAATTACATATCGTAGTCCCGAGGTATACTTTAAGAAACCCTGGACAACTGCAACAGATATATGGTCTTGGGGTATAGTGGTATGCCCTTTTATACCTATAACTCTTACGGTGGGCTATATTAATATATTTTATAGTATCTACATCTACTTCAAGCCCATGTTAATTTCGAAGAACCTGGGATGTTTGACTCATTAAAGGTTGAAGGGACGTTAATAGATAAGGAGAATACTATTCGGGCAGCTATGGCTCAAGAGTTCGATCTTCATACGATTGAGTATTATAACTCAGACCCAGATACGCGACAACTACTGCCACCTAAGGATGAAACGAGGACTGAGCTTGATCATTGGGTAGTAAAGCTCATTAACAAGGATATCCCGGAAAAGGATATTGAGACAGTCCACGTCGCCCTCAATCCTGTTCCAGAGCTACGCCCCAGTGCACTTGAGCTTCTGGAATATGGCTATATCTAAGGCGCTATAGCTTGGGACGCTGTTGGCTATACCACAAGAGAAATAGTGATTGTAAGCCTCTATTACACGGATATAGAGCATATAACTCCCGATAACGCCTCGGTATGTATATTACCAACCCAACTGCTACCAAATGTAAGCATGGTACAGATTGGTAGCATGTCTTTTGCGATTTAAACACCCGCGGGACTTAGCTCGTTTTCGTTTACGCTGCTCAACAACTATCTAACAACGGCACAACAGCTGGGTGTCCGCGTCGTCGCCGGTGTTCTCCAAGTAACGGGTTGCTGGTATCCGCACCCTCAGTTTACTTCTCTTCTTTACATCAAAACGACCACCCTACTTCGCTACGTCATAACTTCTACACTGCGTCATAACGCTTTTCGTTGCTTCCGCTGTCATCTTTTATCTTCCTTCTTCGCTACAGCCTCATGACCAACGACGACAACTCACGACGTCTGCTGTTGGCAACACAGTTGCGTGCTTTTCGAGCTCTTCAGTACGTTGGTCACGACCAGTTCGACTACGATACACTCTTACCTACATCATCACTACATCAATGAAGGCATATCTACCACAGCCAACCTGTACCATCCTTACACCAACCCACGATTAATTAGATAGATAATGGCAAACAGAAGTATAGCTCGTATATTAAAACACAGCAAGTATAATTAGAATAAGTAGTCTGTAGATATATTAGAATTTATATCTAAAAATTAATTCTAGTTGAAGTATTTTAAAGCCCATATCACGTGTCGTTCCCTGAGCCTTCGAGAAAAGCAATCATGCAGCAATCTTCGTGACGAATGTTATTAGTAAGCGCATGAAGTGACTAGCGTGGTTAATTTTATTGGGGACTGTTGTTCGCGCTATCTGGCCACTTTTGAGGCTATCAAATGCTTTCTTGGATCCCGAGCACTCTGTTTGTTCTTCTACAGTGACCACGCCGGTGAATATAGAATAGCGATTGCAGGCATACAATCGCGATGATTTACAGCCCTTGACCGACCCTTCCTTTAGATACGATGATCTTGTCTTGGAGATGGCACAGTTTGGCCGTCCTCGCGTTAGGTTAGCTTCATACATCGCACCACTCAGGTCTTGCTTAAGATGCTAACGATTTGGCCGTACTCACAGTGCTGTGCTTACAGGCCATAACGGCCGGAGCTCGAAATTTACGGGAGGACCTCACAAACCGAGAATCTAACCCTACGGACCTACCGCTCCCAGGCTCACTCGATGTTGAGAACCCAGTGGCTAGAGCGAGAGGCAACAATGCTCGCGAGTACTCTATCGGTAATTAAGGAACACCTCTGCACTTTTGTTGGAAGAATTACGGGTCTAGAGCTTTAGCTGAGCATTCTCTTGCAGATCAACCAGTTGTCGAAACGGCATTGAACATCCTCCGCAAGATAAAAGTCCCTACCAAGAAATACGAACGTCCGTCTGGCATCTTTGGTCATGCGAGCTACTACGGCCGCGAGTTGTTTTACCTTTTGTTTATGAATGCACCGTCATCGGATCAGTTGTCATCAAGTCGATTTACCAAGAAAAATGGGAAACTGGTGGAAGCAGTCCGGCTACTGGAGGGGGCTGCTCGTAAGAATAATTCAGATGCTACATTTCTCCTTGCCGAAATGAACTTTTACGGAAATTATACCCACCCACGCGACTTTTCAAAAGCCTTCCGATATTACGATGCGTTGGCGACCTTGACTGGAAACAGTACTGCGCAATACATGCTCGGGTTCATGTATGCAACTGGAATCGGCGGGGTTGTGGAACGAGATCAGGGCAAGGCGCTTCTATACCACACGTTTGCTGCCAGGGGTGGCAATACTAGGTCACAGATGACGCTGGCATATCGGAGATACATAGGAATTGGAGCCGCTCCGGATTGCGATCAAGCGGTATATTGGTACAAGAAGGTAGCCGATAAGGCGATTGCATGGTATAGATCCGGGCCACCCGGCGGTATTAATTGGCGTCGAGAGGCCTTCCGTTGGGCTGATGAGGAAGGTGGCGTGTATGGTGAGGGAGCCAGTGTGTCTAGTGCTGGTTACAACGCGATGAGGGATGTCCATTCCAGTGCCGATGCGAGCCTGGATGATGTGCTGGAGTATCTCGATCTTATGGCTAAGAAGGGTGATACTAAAGCTACCTTTGGCCTTGGGAAGCTCTATTATGAAGGATCACGCCAGCTGGAAAGGAGCTACAAGAAGGCCATGATGTATTTCGTGGTAGTTGCAAGGAAATACTGGACCAAGGACGGCTCTATCAACCCAAGCCATCCACCAGGCATTGACAAGATCGCTGCTCAGTCTGCGGCCCATATTGGCCTGATGTTCCTTCGTGGAGAGGGCACAGAGCAGAATTTCCAAAAGGCCAAAGTCTGGTTTACACGAGGAAGAGCAAACGGTGATGCAATGTGCCAGCATTATCTAGGGCTGATGTACTTGCATGGCTATGGCGTCGAACAGGATGTAATGAAGGCCGCTTCATACTTTAAAGCCGCAGCGGAACAGGACAACTACTACTCCAAAACGCGGCTTGGAGCGTTGTTCCTTGACCAAGGAGATGTTGTCACGGCATCGATATATTTTGAAGCAGCCGCTCGGCATGGCGGTATGGAAGCCCTCTATTACCTCGCCGGAATTGCAGACCGGGGCCTTGGCGGACAGCGCCATTGTGGAGTTGCCACAGCGTACTACAAGATAGTCTCCGAAAAGGCCGAAGGCATTCATTCCGCTTTTGCCGAAGCGAATGATGCTTATGAGATTGGAGACAAGGAGCTCGCTCTGATCATCTCTACCATGGCAGCAGAACAAGGGTATGAGAGCGCCCAGGCAAATGTTGCATACCTTCTCGACGAGAAACGATCTGTTTTATCCCTTGATCCTATTCTTCCATGGGTAAGGGGCGGACGCTCGTCCTTATTGCGCAACGCAGCCTTGGGGTTCATATACTGGGCCCGCTCTGCTAAACAAGCCAATATAGACTCAATGGTGAAGCTAGGAGATTACTACTTTGAAGGCTATGGCACAAAGAAAGATGTTTCTAGAGCACTCACCTGCTATCATTCCGCAGCTGAAGGCCACAGTGCCCAAGCATTTTGGAACCTTGGCTGGATGTATGAGAACGGCCTTCATGTTGAGCAGGACTTCCCCATGGCCAAGAGGTATTATGACCTTGCCTTGGAAACGAACCAAGAGGCATATTTCCCGGTCACACTCAGCCTTCTTCGACTGCGTGCTAGGAATTTCTGGAATAAGGTGATACGAGGGAAGGCTAATACTATCAACGCAGAACCAGGTATGATTCTACTTCCATTGCCCAATCACAAGTAGCATGGCTAATGGGTACTAGATGTAAATACTCCACGGACATTTAAGGAGTGGATCTCACACTTTATCAACTATAATGAAGAAGAAGCATACCAGAGAGCACTCCGCCAACAAGCTGCTGCGGACCCTGACGCCATCCTAGATGAGACCGGACATGCGCACGCTCAAGACCAAGATCTCAATTACTATGACGAGGAGGCCCTTGATTTTGACGACGGTATCCTAGAGAGTCTTATCATAATTGGGCTTGTTGCTACCCTGGTGCTTCTATTGCACTTCCGCCAGCAGCGGGCAGCTCGTCGTGCCCAAGAAGCAAACAACGCCAATAATCAGCAACAAAACCAAGGAGCTGATGGTGCCGGCAATGCAGCAGAAGATAGGGGCTTCTTCCCACGACCGGATGACCCCAACTTTGCAGCGTGGGTTGCTGGAGGACTTGGACGGTAGTAGATTGTTGTGCCACATGTTTTACGCATATACCCGTTTTATTTTTTCTGTTATTATTAGCATGCATCACCTGGAGAATTTACACTGTTTGTTACTTTGAACAATAAGTCTTTGATCTTATTTTCCTGCGGGCGCCCAGCTTTGTTTACATTGGATTGGAAGGTCTGTACAGAGCCCCCTACATCGCCTTAGTAATCGCCCAAAGAGGAAATACAGACGTCGACTTCATCTCCTGCATTTTACTCTCGAAATATCCATACACAACAACAACATCACATGTCGCCTACAATAGCACGAAAGGGTTCCAGTCTACACACGGAATCAGACACAATGGAGGTCAAACTGACTCTGCCTAAGAAACGAGGACTCGGCGATGGCTCGCATACCCTGAAGAGGCCTTTCAAGTCACCCCTCCGCAAAGGACCCGATGCAGAACCTGTTGTCTTCTCGCAGTCTGTATCAACCGATTCTTCCAATCAAAGGTTATTCGTCAATAGCACCATAAAATGGAAGCCCTCACCTGGTACCCAAACTCCTCTCGCCGGACAGAATCCTTTTCAGGACGCACATATCTCATCAGCTACGACTCCCAAAGCCCGCATTTCCACCCTCCAAAGAGAGATGAGTAGTTTACAGCTCCGCCTGGCTCGCCAACTCGAAGAAATAGATATCCTCGAACAGGCAATAAACATCCTGGAGAAAGGAAAGCTAGGCGAGCTCGAGATACTTAAACAGAAATGGCGAAGCGTAAGCCGGGACGCAGCCGAGGACCTGTTTGTCAGTGCAAAGGACAAAGTGAACCGTATGGGCGGGGTGAGAGTATACAACGAGAAGATCCGAAAGAGAAAGATGAGACAGCAGGAGTGGGGAGGGTGGGACGACAAGCAGGATGATAATGACGACGAAGACGAAGATCTTGGAAGTGATATTGAGAGAGAGAAGGAGAGGAGGAAGGTAGAGTTGGAGGAGATGATTGATTTTTAGGAGAAGGACGAAGCCGAGCTAGAGGATGAGGAAGAGAGCGAGAATGACGATGAGGTGAGTGGCCCCCTTTTGTGGTTGATTGCTGTTGAAATTGATTCTGACTGGCTGATTATCTAGACTTTTACCATTGACATGATGCTTAAAGGCCTGAATGTCGATCTCAAAGTCATTGGCTTTGATAAGGCTAGCCAGAGATGGATCGATTGAAGATTGTTGCTACGATCTTAGTCCTACTATGACTTCTATATCTGTATTATACCTACGAGCATGGTTACACCGAGTGAAAGATGACTGAGGTGCATACATCCGCCTACTGAACGGGTATTAGTATTCCTACATCCAATCATAAATGTATAATTTTATCAATGTGGTAATAGACAGACGCAGTTTTATACATATCAACTGCTGAGAAACTCCTTTTTTTTAATTTGAACTTGACGGAGAACTGAAATTGCAATAAGAATATACCCCTTGGGGGGACGAAGAAGAGTCGGACGACTTCATGGAATCGTAAGAACTTGTTACGAATACTCTTTACCCTCCATTTTTGTTTTTCCTACGTATTAAATTCCTATATTTTAGAAATCAAAAATTCAAATTCTTCTCTCTGAACTACTTCCTGACCAGTGCTAAAAACGTAGAAGGACTAGTCTCCTTTTCTATATACGACATCTTGTACGGAATTCGTGTAGCCCATTATGGCTACGTTGAATATTTCCTGGCCTCTGTGTGAGATAGCGGCCGCGGTGCTAAGGCTTAACCCCCCACTGATAAAAGGAAGATGCTGCGTCGAAGACAGAGATATATTTACAGTTGGCTAAGTTAGTTACCAATTGAACGATTTCTTTATCTCACGGAACCGTCATATCATCGCGGCTCCTTGTTGCGCTCGTCATAACTGTGACCGTCTTCCATCCAACATTGTAACATGCTCCTACTCTTTGCTATCGCTTTCGTCCGGGTACGCAGGCAAAGGTGATCCTTGAGCAAAAGCTTTCCCAGGGCTCACCGCGCGATGGAAACGCCTATAGTAACCTCGGAAATTTGCACATCTTTCATCTGCAACTGTGCAGGATGAGGCTGGAAGAAAAGGATCGACCTACGGCCTCGCAAGGGCGATACAGGCCTTCGCAACGCTTGCCGACTGCACCTGTTTCGAAGCCGCAGTCAAGATCAAGCACTCGGTCGGGCTCTGGGTTGGTTGCAGCATAGAGATTCCCAAGGCAACGAGCACATGGAAGAGGCATGACGGGGGAACTATAGATACCCCAGGAGGACCCGGGGTTGAGGAAACCAACGGTTAGAATGTTGACCCCTGATATACCTAGTGTACCAGAGGTCCAACATTCAATCCCAAAGTGAATGTTCAGAGAATCTGGAGTACGGGTCCACTAATCACAAAGCGTGGGAATCCGTCTCTAAAGGCCTGGAGCTAGCGTTGAATTTCTATCCAGCACTTGGGGTACTTCTTCATCCCCCCAAATTGCTCCCAGAAGAGCAGCTAATCATCTCACACTATACCACCATAGCCATGTGATTTCGAATTCAATAAGTATAGATATAAATGCGTGTGGGTGTTCGACGAGGAGTTTCCGCCGGGCATTGTCGGGCCATGTGGAATCTATTTTTTTGTAACTAGCCCAATAAGACCTTACGGGCTAGTTACTGGCACGCACAGCTGCCTTTGAATGGCAACACAGCAGTAGTAGATTGGCGCAGGTGGCTGCGGCTGCGCGGTTGGGAGGCGCCGGCGGATGCCCCCAGACACTCATGATCTACCCGCCAGAGCTGCTGTTGCTTCTGCTTCCTCTGCCGTCTTCCAGGCTGTTACTGCTGTTGTTACTGTGGGCCAGTGGGTTGTGGTTGCTGCATGCTTAATTGGCAATGATCTATGGTGTTTATTCAGTTAGATACACGGAGCAAGTGTTGGATGTAGTGATATTGCTGCAAGAACGTCGAATAAGCTGATCGATTAACCAGGTATCGTCTCTTTGTTGTATGGTTCACCATGCATGGTTGCCATCACAGTTATCGGATCCAGGAGGGAAGTCGGATTCAAAAATGGGCTCCAAGAGTAGTTAGAGGAACAATGGCCCCGATCAAAAGCCGATCTAATACATCCGCTGATGTTTCTTCTGCCTCCCCAGGCTCTGCTTCATCTGGCGTCATTTGCTTGCGTTGGAGTAGCAGGCTTAGCAGCCTGGCGCGTGGTTTTGGAACAACTAGTTAACTAGTTATATGATTTCTGGCAACGACTCTTTCGGTCCGGTGTGGTGCATCCCCCTAGGCTGGGGAATAGTAGCCAGGCTGAGCAGTGTATCTAGTTCATGGCCTGCCAGTGAGCGTTTTGATTTGCCGCTCTCCTTTTCGGATGATGATCTTCGTTGTAAAGCACTCTATAACAGGTGCCTGGTATTTAACTAACCAGTGCCCAAAACCAGAGTCAGAGCACAGTTCAACGGCCACTTAGTGTCAATGATATAGCGACTCTTTCTGCAGCCAATTGGGGGCCCCCCTTTTTGGCCCAGCGGTTTGATACATATTCATGGCTCATAGCGCTCTTGCTGGTATGACGTTCTTTAGGTAGTGTCTTGATCACATTATTACCCTAACAAAAATGCTTGCCGATTTCTGGTCAAACGTCAGAGTCATGTCAGGTTATTGTCGGCAGGTTACAACTTACACATAGTATGCGCCGCATGGCCCATGGGCCAAAACAACACAATCCCACCAGCGCGATTATCGCGCCGAACACCACAGCGACCCCATATGGGCCAACCCGCTCCAGGAGGAGGGAAGGGATGGGACGTGGCCAGCGTCGCCGCTGGGCCGGCCTCAGGAGCAGCAGTGGCTGTCCATATCCTCCGTTATTTCTCACTCTCTCTTTTCACGCGAGGCTCTTAATAGCTTCCATGCATGCTCGATGCCGCAGCGGAGGACGCAGTGCCGGCTCCTTCACTTCCACTACTGTCTTGTGCGATTCATCCGACACCTTGGGCACAGCAGGGCAGCAGCCACGATAGCTCATCTTCCTCGCATTGCTGTGCCGCCTGCGGTAGTGGCCGAAGCGTAGTTGCACGCAGATGAAGTCTGGCGCCAATGCTGTTGATTAGCTGGATACCAGGTCCTTTGCAGTTCACTATCTGCCCTATGCTGCTGTATATCTTTAGCTGCTCGTCGCACTTGTGATTCGCGCCACGAACGTCTGCCTGGGTTTCCTGACCAGATGCAGTTCGAGAAAGGCCCATCCCTAGGATCATCAGGTTCAAACGGAACGAAATTCGGCCGCCGTAAAAGGAGCGGCAGCGCCGACGGGTGTCTGAAAGCCAGCGTAGCCTTTTGGTCCATTCGCTGGTCCAACGATTCTATTCTATCATCACATACCGGCCAGGCAGCAGTGTATGGCACTTGTAGCATCGCTTAAATCCTCTTCGATGGAATGATAATATCTCATCACATAGGTTGCAGATATACTCATAGTTGACTGAAATGTGAGAAATGTACGTGGGTTCACGCATCATTGTTCGGCTCGTGATGCCATTCAATCTGGAGTATCTTGTTCACCCCTTCCGCGCGGTATTTTATCTTCCACACCGACCACTAGGTATATTGGTTTTAGTTGAATAATGTCGTCTGTTTCATAGTTATCGTTGCATGTGTAGCGATAAGATCAGGTAGCACCCCATGTATCAAATATGCCAGTCAACCACCAAGACGGTCGGAGCCCAAGCAAACAGGCAGATGCATAGAATGCATGTTTTCGGTGACTTCCACGCCAAAGAAACCATTTGACAGTGGCCCCCGTATACAAGATAGCCTGAGGGTTAGCCATTATTAGGAAGCCACGCGCAATCTTCTGGAACCATGAAAGTAGAGGATTGTTCAATAGTTGGCTATTGAATAATTCTCCGAGTTGATCCAATGGATGTATGTCCGTGGTGGTGCAAACAAAGGAGGAATGGGTACGTCGATTGCAAGGGCGTGTTGGTGTTATTTTGCAGCACAAGAGCTTGGAATCAGTGTATTCCGTATCTGAAGCATATGTGGTCTGGGTGCTGCAAAATACTGTCGCTGACACTTAGTTTGAATGCATAACATTTTGTTATTGTGACTAAACCCAGGAGAAGACTGAAGGTAGTTGTCAATGATATGACGACTCTCTCTGCAGCTCGTCACAAGGATGGCTTATACATGCGCAACGGGAGCAGGACACCCCGGCTTCATAAGCACAGTCGAGATCAAGAACCAAGTCCCTCTCGGGGTTTATTTTGGCATGCAAGTTCCCTAAGCATCGAACGCATGGTAGGGGTAGGGGTCTCCCCTTTTTGGCCCGGCGGTTTGATAGCATCTCACTCAGCTTCTTTGGTGCTGACGTCGTTTTCTTTTCGGTAGTGTCATATATATTCTGGCCGCATCATATTGGTATATTGGATCCGGCGGAGTTCTATCGAAGCAGATCATTGGGTAGAGTCAGACTGTACAAGGTGTTCCATGCCGTGGAGAAGACGATTGGTGTGTCTTCATAGTGGGAAGGACCACGATGCATCTAAGGGATTCAATCAAAAGAAAGAAACCCCCAGGTCCGGTGGTCTGTCCGTCTTGGGTGCAGATAGGTGTCCCCCGTCGCGGACAGCTCTACCTTTGCCTCGTAGTACTTGTGGAAAGTCTCCTTTTCAAGGTCCTGGTCAAGTTGATTTTGTTCCTCCTGCGTTAAAGTGTCAAAGTTGTCCGGACGTGATGGGAATATCCATTCCCCCAACCAGCCATCCTAAACCCTCATTCACAAGGTAATAAGCCGTCCAGCCATTATGCTTGTTATACAGGTCAATAGCTGGGCTGGAGACCAAATTGCTTTGTGTTGAGGGACTACTTGGCACGATCCCTTTTTGTGCAAATCGCATTACCTTCTCCGGGGATATAGGTTATGCCGCATGTAGGAGCATCATGGACAAGGTTAAGGTCGAGTTTGATATGTATCGCTGGCACCAGTGCCCCTGGCTGTGTGAACTTCGCATAGTACGGATAGGATATCAGCTTCCACTCGTGGCCTGGACGTAAGTGGATATAACACAGATAATAGGCGACGTCTTGCCTCATGAGTTGTTGTCCCAAGCTGAAGTATGCGTTGCGCAGCCATCCACAGTTCGGTTTGTTGTTGATGAGGACTCCACTTACTTCAGGCATATCGACATAGTTAAATGTGCCGGAATACATCAGATCAGGCCGAGGCGCCAATATGATTCAAGGCTCCCTCTCACTTGATGATGAGAGCCCAGAGGACAGCATGTAAAATGTAAAATGTCGTTCACAGTCTTGCGGGCCCGGACATATCAGACCGGTCTAGAGGTGTGGATATCAAGCCGAGCAAAGATCAATTCCGCCAGCACAGATCAGCCTTTCTTGTCATCAGACAGATTCATCGGCTTGCAGCGCAAAAAGCGCTCCTCCATGATATCTGATTTTGTCGGGTATCGATCCCTCAATTCGGATTTGCTCGAAAACCCGCTATCAACGGCCACAAGACATTGTCCAAGGCAGTACTGGGGTTTGCAGCCAGATGTCTTACCGTTCTTTTCGTGCAATCGTTCAATCAGCCAATTTATTTCTCTATACTGCGGTTTGTGAGTGGTGAACTTGCAGTCAATTGCCATGTATATATAATATTGGTCTTTGGTATATTTGATCCGCGGTGTTCCCATAAAGTTCCATGCGACGATTTTGTAATTATGGCCTTTCGATATTTGAGTTATTCTGCAACCGCTTAGTAGAGACAATCCTAACAGTCTGCAGACCAAATGGTGTGTCCATCTTAGTTTTAGCTGTATTTTCCCACACTGCGAACTGCTTATTGACACATTCAATAGATTCCATCAGGTGTTTCCGTATAAGTTGTCTCTTTCAAGGAGCCACCTAGCAGCCCCTGAGCAAAAATCGACCGACTCAACACAATCGTAGGTTTTCTGCAGTTTCAGGAGCCCGTGGCAGCGCTGGATATAGCTTGTTCTGACGCGCAGATGCGACAATATAGCGAGTGTTTTCCACCATGTATTTCTCTCTGAGTTCTGGGACAATTTCTGCATTTGCGTGGCACCAATCGGTGCCACACCTTCCGGGGGTATTAGCACAGTAATGGCTGGCTGGAATATCGTGACGAGTGAACCTTGCAAGCCTCTTCATTGGTCCAGAGAGGAGATTCCGTCAAGCTCGATATGTATTCCATTTCCCTGGTGATTCGTCCTGCTTTTCAAACACTGTGTCATTATAGGTGGTCAGAAATAGCTCGGCCTCCGGAGCAGGTTTATTGCATCATACGAGTTCTGAAATTGATCAATCCCAGCTTAGCCCTATGATTTTCGGTGGAGTCCATAATGGATTGCTCAGTATTGGATCTCCCGGGCGTCATATAAGGGGTGAGTTGGGGTGTGTTCCTGGTAAGTCATGACATCATTGACAATTGTCGTTGGTTCGAATGGCTCTTACTGACGGATTAGAACCGATGCAAGGCCCGGTATGTGCGTCTATTTTGGTTGGATTTGATATGGACGTGTGTCTCGTTTGTCATCTTCTCGGGAATTTAAGTATCTCTTTCAGGGTGGCTAGAAGTTGTAGTCTTCGTCTCGGGCCTCATGATGCTCAATATGAAATCCCTTGCGAGATACATTTCCATTTCCATTCCGAGAGTTGGTTCCCAGTGATGTTGGTAACCGCGCTGTCCGCCCCAGGCTGGGGGATAACGATGCCGCTAATATATCTTCCCGTTAGAATCTTAATTTATTTGGATATAGGGGAGGGGGGGTAGATATTTTACTTTATTGCTAGTTGGCGGCGGAGGCACTCCTGGAGTGCGGTCGGGAAGGGGGTTGAAGATCAGGGTGTGGTGGACCCCCAGGCAACAGTAGTAGATGGGAGCGGGTGGTTGCTGCTGCATAGTTAGGAGGCTCGTCGAGACCCCTACCGGCTGGGAAGGTTCACGCTTCAACCAGCTAGATAAGTGTTAGTATAGAGATAAAATATCTTAGAGAGAAGTTAATAGTAAATAATTACCTGATAGGGATCTCGACGAGCCTCGAATATGCCAGTGAAATGGCTAGAATGAGTAGAGTAAACTTGAATAAGCTGACGTTCCTCCCCACTTCCCTACACACGATAACGATGGCTAGTGCCATCGACATTGCTGGGTTGGCTCGGATATGTGACCTTCCACGGGACATTCATCCGACCAGCCTCCAGCCGAGTCCTTAGTAGAGGCGATTGTTGTTTGCAGAGGACCCTGCACAAGTCCTATAGAGCCGCAGCCGTTGGTTGGCTTTTTAGTGCCTTCAAATGCTTGCTTGAAGAAAAGCGTTCAAGTCAGAGTTAACCGACAATCCGGACGCTCTTTGCCTGCCGACAGCCGAAGTGGAAAAGTCGATAATATATGTAAACGTTGTGGTTCGCAAAGCACTCTTTTGGAACCACGATATGGGCAACATTATGAGCGCCGTTGAAGGAGAAATGCTGAAGGTTCGAGAACGCAGACGTATCCCTTGGAAGCAGGGTGTACAAAGTTGGATTGCGCTTGGTGATATATTTCGCAGCAGTGACATCTGGTAGTCTGCCAATCTTTCGGTAGACGGATTGAATCGCCTTGCAAAGACATGCCTTGTCACCTGCAAAAGCCTGGAAAAGGCGAGGGTCGAGGTTTTTGGTGCAGCCAAGTATGTTCTTGTAACCATCCATATCAACCAGGCATTCGCCATCAAGCTGTCCAGACGGCGGTTGACTTGTTCATTTTGAACAGGAGTGGAATCGGCCGAATACTTTTTCGAAGGGGATAATAGAATTAAATGCACACAAAGATTGCGAGTAAGTAGATCTCGATTATCGAACAACTTTGTAGCAAGATTCGCGGTCTGGCTACATACGTTGTTTCCGTTGGATACGATAAGTATCTGAGGGAGTAAATCGGGATTAATATCCTCGGAAGAAATAGTCTGCTTGGTCGAACCGCTTGTTTAGCGGAATTTCGCCATAGTTTCTTGCTGTCGACTGTCGAGTTCGAAGGGAGCAGGTAGTAAGCGGATCCTAAGGTGAAGCCCCCGGCCGGTGGCTTGTCTGATCTACCTTCTCTTCGGGCCTTGAAGTATGAATATCTCCCGTATATGTGCTCTTTAGCCTAGACCATTTGCTTAAATGTCATATTATAGGAGCTAGCTGCAAGCTGTTGCCATACCTTGAGGTGTCGGTGAGCCTCCTTGCTACTAGAGAGTAGGACTGAGAGTTCAGAGGTAACGGCGTGATTGTTCTAATTGACTCTTCCAACCAGCGCATTAGAGATAGGCCCTAGGCCGGTGAGCTAGATGGCGGCAGGGAACGCATATGGAACCTGTGCATATCGGTTGGCAAGGCCACTGGGTGATGTAGGCCCGGGTATTAAATCCCGCTGCTTCTCTCCAGGCTTTTGCGACATAATATTCCGTTTGCTAAGGACGGTGTGTTGGTATTTCGTTCATGGGGATCTTCGGGCTTGGATCCAGCACACAGCACCTTCGTTGAATCGCTTGCACTGTATATAGCTAAGCAGTATTAAGTTAGTTAGTTGCCTTGATGTGGTTTGGATATAAGAACGAGAGAGCTCCGAGGACAGTATCTAAGGGGGTCATTCCCTAAGCTTTGTAATGAAGCGACTTTGAAACGGGGAGCTGATACTATTAATCCATGCTAGTAGAACTGGTCTCCCAGATACTAAAAGAAGTCAGAAATGTACCCAAGGTAGAGAAAGGAGAGGCCAAAAACTAGACTTACAGGATTCAGTAACAGCTGATATAGTCCCCTTGTACTATTCAATTCAAGGGGGCAGTCCTTCTTAATTCCGTGGACGACCAAGCATCGCCTAGAAGATATTGCACTGTGATAGGACTTTTGTTACATTGCTGGTCTGGCAACTGACATCGACTGAAGCTTGTTGTAGCGATCGGGACTTGTGTCCCCGTTGTACTCCAGGTTCGAGGCTTGTGTTGAGTGTCGTCGCTTCAATGAGTAGATCGAATATAATTTGTTAGAAGGCCGTTGCCCTTAACAGAGTGGACCGCGGTTTTCTCGTTGAACCCCCTCGATGATAATATTCATATAAACCGGTAGGGCGGCCAGAGATATCGGGCACAGGCGAGGCAGCACATAAGGGAGTGAGGTCCCGATTATGGTGTCTCTGGTTGGAAGATTCATGACAACACATCTTATCCTGACACCGTTGGGGCTTAGAGACAAAGTCGACGTCGGAACTGTCTAGCAAAGAACGCATGTCTTCCATATCTCGGATGGTGTCCCCGTTCTAAATATCCAGCCGGAAATGGTCCTTGGGCGCCATGGGGGATGGGGGTTGGATCAAACTCTTCCTGCTGAATAGGGGACCGGAGCCTGGTCTTTGTGCATGCCAGACAAGACCTCTGTGCAGTCTTCGGGATGTGCATCGTCCAGAGAAAGAGACCCTTGAATCATGCTGCCTCCGTGACCAGAGCGAATGCATTCGGGTATATTGATATCTATGTGCCTGAAGAAGGCAGAATCCCCTGGGAAACAAGGAGTTGCAGGGCATTGTTCTACTGCTGGTCGAAGCAGCAACAAGCACGGCAAGTGGTCAATTTCATGGACATGCAGAGTGATGCTGTATCCCCCGACAAGGGGACGGCAAACACATACCTGCAACCCCAGTAGGGAGAGGGAGGAAGGGAGGAAGTTTCGTGTGGTTGGAAATAAAAAAGGAAGAGAAAAGGATTTGGGAAGTTGGGGGAATTCAGGGGGTTTATATAGACGGCATCTACGGTCAGTGAATGTCAAGTCAAGCAGTGATTAATGGTCTGTCATTCAATGTCTATCAAGTTAGCCTGCCACCACAGTGACGTGGTCTCTTAATTTACTCAAGCCGGCTTCATCGTCAACATTCACCTGTACCTGTCCAGCGGGATCCAGCAGCAGTGACATATCTCGGCTGCCTGCAAGTAAGTGAATGACCAGGGGCCACCGCCACTCTAACCTTCCGCAACATCGTAGCTGTTTGACTTGTGCTTGGGAGTAAATTTGAAGTCCTTGTCTGCTGGACCAAGGAACATTTCACTGCATACAGGGAAGATGCATTAGTGACTACTCTTTCTTCAACGAAAGGAAAGAAAACGGGTGCATGCAACGCATGGAATAGCGGTAAGGTGTTTTGGTCACTTACGAAATTTTGATCCAGTCAAGATAGTTGTCGCTTGAGAGCAGTGTCTCCAGGTCATCACGGCCTCTCCATGCAGGGGGCCGGTCATTGATCTTGGGCGGGAGGTATTCCAGGATACCGACCGGAACATATCTGCAAGTAAAGCTCAGCCATTCCAGCAAGAATCGTCTCGTGGTTCCGATTCCGTGCTCGTCAGATCCCCATGCCTCAAGGCCGTGCTTCACGAAGCGCTCAATATACGCTAGTCGCTCAGAGGACGATTTGTCCAAGTATTGACCGGCTTGAATTTCTTCGAAGATCCAAGGTTTGATTAGCGCACCTCGTGCTACCATTACACTGTCAACGCCAGACTTGTCAATAGCAGTATTGTAATCTGCATGTGAGTAGCAGTCTCCGTTTCCAATAAAGTATACTTTCCCTCCAGGTGGGAGATGTCTTTCATCTGGCTCCCGGATGGTATCTGAGACCTCATCTCTCTTTGCATTAAGTCGTTTGACCAACGCTGAGCATTCGGATATATACTCCCAGTCGGCTTCACGCGTATACCGCTGCTGACGGCTTCTTCCATGCAGAGTGAGTGCGCCGATACCCGCTGGCCCTTGTCCAAGTTCGTTAGACTCGTAACCACCGATAACCAGACGCTCCGCTAGCTTGAGCGCAGTGGGGTAGTTGTCCTTTGTGCCCATGCGGATTTTGGCAGAGATGGGGACTTCCCCTGAAACAGCATTCATACCACGGAGGATCTTCTCCAGCTTGGATGGATGTTCCAGAAGTGCAGAGCCGGCTCCGTCACGGTAAACGAGATCTATTGGACAACCACAGTTGAGATCAACGACACGGAGATGGGGACAGAGAGCGGTGAGGATCTCTGTAGCTTTCAATGCTTGCCATGGCCTGTTTCCTGCAATCTGGGCTCCAAATTTGAGATCGCGAGAGTGATCGTATTCCTTAACGACGGGTTGCTTGGGTGATATTGTTGGGGGTAAAATCTCAGATTCATGGGCCTTCATCAACGCCCATTCTCCCTTGGTGCCTTGCATCAACGGCAAGCTCATGGCCATTTCAGAGTATGTAAACTGGGCGCCTAGCTCAACACACAGCCTCCTAAACGGCAGGTTCCCCTGGGTCGTCAATGGTGCAAGGACAGGCGTTTCGGGTCCAAAATAAAGTCTTCTCTTTTCTGATGGTAGGAAAGGCGGTTCTGTATATCGAGCTCTATTCTCTTCGGAGCTCTCCTTTGCCTTGGTCTCCCCATTGCCGTCTACCTCTGCCTTGCCGTTCGTTTCTTTCCCGTCAGCTTCCTCCTCTTCGAAATTTCGCCCATGGAACCGCTCTTCCAGCTCCTTGGACGTCACCGTTATCCAGTCATTGAACGCATCCGCCTTGGGTGTCAGGTACTTCTTCCTTGTCATCAACTGTTTATTCTCCGTTGATACCAGATTCACAACCCCCAATTCTGTGGCATTAATCGAGGAGGTTGTCGCTGAAGATGATATGGCCTTCTTTTTCTTCTCTTCATCTTCAACTAAAATCAGCTCTTTCCTTCCGTCCTCGTGTTCTCGCTCAGCCATATGCGACCCAACAAACCGACACCTCCATCCTGCAGAGCAGACACCGAAGGCATCCCAGACGGGACAAATGCCGCCAAAAGTTGTTAGATCCGCCTTTTTGTGCTCCTTCAAATACTTGCGTAGGTTGTGCTCGAACTTGCAATTATCACCATACTGGCACGGTTTTGGCGAGAACTCCGGGTTATGCGTAATGGTTCCGCATAGACCCTTTTCATCCTGCGATCTCTGAAAGCGACGGTTTGTATTTTTGCCCTTTTGCTTTTCGCGGCGTTTCTTGCCCTGTTTACCCTCGCCGTCTCGGTCATTGTATCCAGCTGCCTCAGCAGCGTCGTCATCTCGTCCCGAATTATTATTAGCCGGTGCATCGGATCCGTCTTTAGGGAATGTTATAATGTATCTATGAATAACTCCAATTAGCAATGCTCTTCATAATTTAACGTCTCGATATCCGGGGTTGAAGTGGGGGATATAAGTACTCTGCTTTTATTGGCGCCAGTCCCTTTCTACGCTCTGGGCCATCTTTAGGCTTGGGAGAAGTAGTAGCTGGCGATTCATCGTCTAATTTCACTCTCTTAGATGGCGGTCCTTCGGTATTGTCGCGTGTTCCATCACTGGCGCTTTCAAGCGGTCGTCCCTTTGAGGCCGCTGGCTCTGGCGCACCAGAAGGCGCCGACTTTTGCACATCGGAGGACATCCTTAATTCGAATAGACTGCATCAACCGGCATCTATGCCGCTGGTTTGCGCTCGTTCAGTAATTGAAGCGCAGTTGTGGGCGAAGATGTGGTTTCCTGGTCGATTTTTATACAAAACGAAGAGATTTAACCTTTGCTTTTTGGGGGTCAAACCTTAAATATTCCGAGAACCGACGGCAGTCAAAAACCATTGATTGCACTGTAAAAGCTTATCTATCTATCTATATGCAAATACATGAATTAATAGTTGAGGCGGGTTAAGATGCAAACAGTCAATAGTCTATTTTTGCTACCGTATATGCATGTAGAAAGGAAAGTAGGATACGATATCCTCAATCCTGCTCTGAGGGTATCAAACCAGCGCGTAGATAAAAAAAGGTAGCCGTCCCAAAACTCCGGTCAAATGTGTAAATAAGCTGATAAACAGTGGGTTCAGGAAATTTCCATGCCGTCCTCTTCGTCGATGTCAAGGTCGTCTTCCAGTCCTCCTGCAGCAACGGCCACTCGTGGTCTTCTTGGGCTCGTGGCGTCGTATCTTTCCGTAAGGATATCACGCAGCTCAGCCTCATGCCCAGTCAGAATTCGAGCTTCGGTGTCGACAACCTCGCAGAGGTCGATCATACTCTGTTTGCTGAGCAAGCGGAACCCTTCGCTGCGAACGATTCTACCCCAGTTTGCAAGACAGAAGGAAGCAGCACGACGCCTGAGCCAGTCTTCGTCAGTGCGGCCAGCTCGTTCCCAGATAATAGCAGCAGTGTCGACGTCGAGTTCCCGGCTGAGGCGGTTCACGCAAAGAAGTCTGAGTTTTGGCATGTCGTACATATTTGCCATCACTAGCATGCCTGCAACCTCGAGGACGCTGGGGCTGACTTCAGAATCCCCAGAGATACAATCTGTGTATAGATAGTAGAGAAACGCTCTGACTACACGGTAGGGCTCCGGTATGTGCATTCTGTTTGTGTGGTATTCTGCCATTTTCGCTGCATAAAGGCGTTGGAAGTGAGGCCATCGGGCATACAGTATGATGCGGTGAACGTGTATCGGCGGAGATCTCGCAGCATCCTCGGGCAGGAATTCTGACGCTCTTTCGTCCCCTTCAGACTGGCCGTACGAGAATTCAGCATCGTCCATGTCTGCGGTAATGATGAAATCTGACCCACAACCAGACTCTGGGGGCTGATCAAAGACCGAAGCAAGCCCAGCACCGAGGTTACTCAGAGTATTTTGCCGCTCTGAGGCAAGGATACGATTCTGCTCCGTGGCTTCACGGCCCAATACCCCGTATTTTTCGAGATCGATAGTAAGTATGGCGTCTAGTCGGTTATCTCCCCCAAGATCCAAGTTTCCAGAGCTGGAGCCAAACAGCCAGGCCGTACTTCCGGCCTCATCGATGGTACAGTAGTGCCAGCGGTTTTCAACCGGAAATATCTCCTGACCATTTGCTAGTTTCTGCCAGCGTAGGGAGTCCATCTCCATGGTGGACAGGTTACATTCCCAGGGTTTGACCGTTTCAGAGGGTGTGACGAGATCGAGGAGTAGGCCCGATGAATAAACGTGGAAGTGCGTTCCAGACCGTAGAGCTGGTACATACGGTCCTGAGTGGAACTTGAGGGAAGATATGGCACCTGGTGCAGTCGGTTTACGACGAGAATTTGCTGATCGGATTTGGGTGTTAGCGGCATTGGGAGCGAAACTGTTCAACCGTCCAGTCGTTGGCGGAGTGTTATTTGGGGAGTCTAAACTTGTTAGTAGCTGTTTTCCATTATCTGGGATGAATTTGGCATCATAATACCTTGCTCTGTTGAGGATATTCTCTCGAGTGATGGGGTACCCTTGAGATCCAACCACCACAGATCTGTGCATCGCTCCATATCCGCACCCAGTCCACCAAATACCCAGAGACGACCACCCCACACCCACGCAGCATGGTCGAAGCGAGCCACAAACCTCCATGTGCGCGACCACGTCCATGTTTTGAGGTCGAGATAGCAGATGTCGTCGAGTATAAGGTTTGATTCCCCTGTTACACCGCCGATCACAAACAGTTTATCTTCGTAGATGACGGATGCATGTCGAGCTCTTCCTCGTGGGGGTTTGCCTCGGATTTCGGGCGAAGTCCAGGTTGCTGTTTTGATATCAAATACAATAACGTCGTTAAGGTGTTCAGGACGTTCATTCTCTCCTCCAAAGACGATAAGTTTGTCACCCTGGTAGAAAGACGCGGTATGTCCTGGGGAGAAACCACTAGTGTTAGCCACTTGAGACAGAGCAGAGATAAACAGCAAGAGTATCTGAAGGACTAACCCATACGAACTCCAGGAATGTCCCCGAAGTTATCGACTAGAGCCCATCTCCGGGTAGTGAGGTCTAATTTTAGGACGTGGTTGTAGACTAGAAATCAGCAGACAGGGATGTTAGGAGCCAGGCGTGATTGTAAGCTATGATAGACCAATGGGATTAAACGAACCCTCATCCGTCTCCTGATCAAAGCCTCCAAAGGCATAGATCTCATTATTTCCGCAGTACGTTATGGAAGCATTTACAAGACAGATTGGGACCTGTCCAACCGCAGTCTCCAGCTTAGGGCTGCTACCGTCACTGCTTCCGCGGCGACTCTTAGGCGGGCTAGTGGGCATGAGGTAGGTCGGTGTCGAAGTGCCGTTGAGGTGGTAGTTGGAAGAGTGTTGGTTGGGGGGACGGTTCAAGCCAGGGGCAGCGTTGTTAGACAAACCACCAGCGTTGCTGTTCAACGAGAGGTGGGCTGGCTGCTGAGACCCAGCCCCATTTGGGGCCATGGAGAATGACATGCTGGGCGATATGGGGCTGTTTTAGCAGCTACTCTGGAATAACAGTCACGTAAAACATTAACAGACAGGCTGGTCACGACTCAGGCCACAGCATCAGACGTCGGATGTTGGCCGCTTCAAACAAGTTCAGGCCCTGCTGCTGTCTCTCAAGGTTGCATAGGGCAGAGGACGAGAGGATGATATCACCAGAAGGAAAAAAGAAGAAAAAAAAGTTAGAAAAGCGCGCGATTACTTAAGCGCGGCGGCAAAGTTTAATCGCGCAGATCACGTGCTGTGTTGGTCACCATTTAAGCGTTGCCACGACATAGGAGGCACTTAGGTTGTAGGTACCTGCACTCTTATATACCCTGGTTTTATCCAAATATAATAGTTTTACATTTCCAATGGCGCCAGTAGCTGGGTTTCCGCCTTATTGGCTTCAAAGTTGAACTAGCTGGAAGGTTACTTCTAGGTGCGATCTCGGGATTGTGATCCCATTGCTATCTCCGTGATAGCAAATGTTGGAACCGACACTTTGCGGAATCAGCCTTGGATTGATAGTTCAGCTGGAAACGTCTGCAGCCGGCTGGGGCGCGAACTCCAGCAATTCTGTGCTTCGAGAGAACCGCTGTCAAGATGTGGACTCCTGTAGAACTCCCATATTTCTGCGATACAGATGGCTTGCCCGCCCCACTCCCTACTACAGATGAGATCATGTCGTCCACGACACTCCTTAAAGATCGCCTTGGACAGAAGATGGCACGAGTTGGCCAGCACTTTGTTGTCAAATATGGCCAGAGCACAACTGAAGTTGAGGGGCACAATCTTCTGTTTGTTGAGCATAACTTGCACAATATTGTCCGCGCACCACGGCTCTATGCCATGTATCGGGATTTGGATGATAGATTGTTCCTTGTTATGGAGTTCCTCGAAGGAGAATCTTTGGACGGGCTTTGGAAAGCGCTCTCGGATGATGAGAAGTCGCATATTATGTCCAAGTTAAAGGACATGTTTGACGGGATGCACTCTCTACCTTCGCCTGGTTTCTACGGCAGCGTTGACAAAGGCTGTATGCCTCATCATCTTTTCTACTCATATCCCGCGGACCAGAGTATATCTGGGCCTTTCCTTCATGAAAACGAAGTGAACAACGCTATAGCCGGCAAACTCCGCAGCATCTTTACCTACAACAAAAAATACAGTTACAAGTCCGATTTCTACGAGCGCCACCTCTATCGTGTACTCTCGGGCCACCGACCAGTCTTTTCTCACTCTGATATCTATAGAAAAAATATCATGATTCACAAAACTGACAAACACACCCCAGAGAAGTGCGATTATATTGTTGCACTGGTGGACTGGGAATACGCAGGCTGGTATCCAAGTTACTGGGACTATGCGATTTCATTTACACACTTTTGTTGGGACGATGATTGGCCGGAAAAATTTGAAAGCTTTTTAGAACCTTGGCTTGCTGAAGCAGCTCTAGTGAGAATGTTCTACCAGGAAATATTCTTTTAGATTTAGAAAAGCAGGCTTGAAAGATCAAGATCAACATATGCAAAGGTATGGGAAGTAACCAAATAATATGTGGCTATTAAACATAAATGGTAGAACACCATTATATTGGTGGTTTGGGCTTCATGTCAAGGCGCTGGATTTAAGCTTAGCTCCGTGTCCCCCCATGGATCTGAACCAGGCACGTGACGTCCAGGGGCAACCAATGCTTGGCGGTCCCACTTATGCGGCGCGGAAAAACTTTAGTTTTCGCTAGTCCGACAAGGGTTAGTGTGGCTTGGCGAACGTTGTCCTGGAAACGGTAAAATGTAAATAAAAGAACTCCAGGAGCTCAACTTCATCTTCAACTCTTCCTCTTCTTCTTCCTCGTCCTCATCCCTCATTCACCCTTATTTCCCCCTCCGTATCCCTCTTAAGTCTTGTCGACGACTTATCTCCTTTACTCTACATCTCTTTGCTATCCGTACTTGCATTACTCGAGCAGAGTTACCCTTGCATCAGCCTATATAGATCGGCTCTATCAAAAAAGCGACCTGAATTCTACCCCTTTCCCTACTTGCATTTCCGCCAGCTGCATAGCTTTTTATACCTACACACAATGTCTACTGCTACTGTGTGCACCCCCATCAAGAGCCATCATGGCCTCTTCTCTACAAAGACCGCTGGCGGCCGCATCCCCCTCACTCCTTCACCCCGCGCCAGAAACTCCAGCTTCTCTGGAAATCTATCCAAGGATGATGCATCCCCCTTCACTCCGCCTCGTCAGACAGGTGATGGTGCCCGATCAAGCTCTCAGTCAGTCTATGGCAACGGTAACCTTGCCTCCCACTTCGCCAAGTCAGTGACCAAAACTCGACAGGCTTCAAAGGGTAACTACAGGGACTCCCCAAAGTCCAATATTGCCCGTGTCAGACAGGAGCCACGCCACCTTGAGCCCGCGGTATCAGACTGGACTCTCACTGGAACTGGTCCAGCACAGTCTCAGACGCCAAGCAAGAAGCGAGCCTCAAAGAAGGAGTCGACTACCACCAGATCTAGAGCGTCTAAGCCAACTAAGACCACCATCCGACTCCCCCACACTGTTGCTGACAGGTTCATCCCTAACCGCAGCACCAGTGAGGGCCTAGTCACTGCAGGCAGTGCAAAGTCTGACGGGGCTACCCAGAGACCCAAGACCAGCAGTGGCGAGGGCTCTACCGTTCTGGCAAATGCCGCTAGCGCCTTTGATATCAACGGCCACAGCCGTGATGACGATCTTGCCGAGGCTTTTGGAGATCTTGGAATTAACGACAACGATAGCACCACCAGCAGCAGTGGCAGCAGCAGCTACTCACGTCCGGACCCGGAGGCTATTGCGTACAAGTCTTCTCTCGCTGATGCCTGTGGTGTCTCCTTGAAAACTCGTATCCTAGAGTTCAAGCCTGCTGCCCCTGAATCCTCTAAGCCAATCGACCTTCGCTCGCAATACAACCGTCCACTCAAGCACTCAACTGCGCAAACTGCTCAATTCCGTCGACGAGTTCAGACTGCTCCTGACCGGGTTCTAGACGCCCCAGGACTGGTTGATGACTATTACCTCAACCTGCTGGACTGGAGCTCCGGCAACCAGGTAGCTATCGGTTTGGAGCGCAATGTGTACGTCTGGTCAGCAGATTCCGGTGGTGTAAGCAGTCTCCTTGAGTGCCCTTCAGACACATACGTGAGCAGTGTCAAGTGGAGTGGTGATGGAGCATACGTTGGTGTTGGTCTCGGAACTGGCGAAGTCCAGATCTGGGATGTCGAAGAAGGTACCAAGCTCCGAAGCATGTTTGGCCATGAAACCCGTGTCGGTGTTATGGGCTGGAACAAACACACTCTTTCCACTGGTGCTCGAAGCGGTCTCGTCTTCAACCACGACGTCCGCATCGCCCAGCACAAGACTGCCGAGCTCGTCTCTCACACCTCCGAAGTCTGTGGTCTCGAATGGCGATCTGACGGTGCTCAGTTGGCTACCGGTGGAAACGACAACCTTGTCTCAATCTGGGACTCTCGCTCTCTATCAGCTCCCAAGTTCACCAAGACCAACCACCGTGCTGCCGTCAAGGCCCTCAGCTGGTGCCCATGGCAACTGAACCTCCTTGCTACCGGCGGTGGCTCCTATGACCGTCACATCCACTTCTGGAACACCACTACCGGCGCCCGCACCAACAGCATCGACACCGGTTCCCAGGTCACCAGTCTCCGATGGAGCAACCACTACCGCGAGCTTGTCAGCTCCAGCGGTTTCCCAGACAACTCTCTGAGCATCTGGAGCTACCCATCTCTCGTCCGCAACGTCGAGATCCCAGCCCACGAAACCCGTGTCCTCCACAGCTGCCTCAGCCCCGACGGCCAAATGCTGGCCACCGCCGCTGCTGACGAGAGCTTGAAGTTCTGGAAGATCTTCGAGCGCAAGCCAGGCACTGCCGCCTCCACCACCAGAGAGGCCGGTCTCAGCAGCAAGGGAAGCAAGATGGCAAAGCAGATGACCATCCGATAGACGAACAAAGTGTGTTCCGCTAACTAACTACTAACCCTACTTATGCACTCACGGTATTCAAAATGGCGTCGGTTCAATTCTTCATGGGCGATACCCTCTTCCGGCGTTTCAAACTTGTCACTTGCATATATCGTGTGGCGCTGTCGTCTTAGGCATTTGCATGTTTCTGTCTTATTATTATTGGTCTCTGTTGGGTCTTCATCTTCTTTCTTTAACTATCGGCGTTGGTGTGGTTACGCATTTGAGTTTAAGTTTAGCCGCTAGCTAGGACTAATAACATCCACATTTTCGATGGATATACAAATCTTCTTCTTTTTAGACGACACTGACTCTCAGAAAACGAATTATCAAACCGCTGGACCAAAAAGAGAAGCCTCTTATTAGCTGCAGAGAGAGTCGTTATAGCATTGACACGAATATAAATCATAGCTGCATCCTCCTTGAAGTTACGTCGCGCTGCCATGGCATCGGCGTCTTCGTCGTGGCAGCAGCCGTCGCCTTATATATAATATCCATTGCAATGCCTTCTACAACACCGGTCACGGAGTGCTCAATACCAGCATACACGAACGATCGTTCAGCCCTTTGGACCCCAGACGACAGGCCCGGTCAAAATGGCACGCTCGATCGCCACAGGAGAAAGCGTCGTCTGGCCAGGAGTATTCGCTTGAACGCGGCGGGCCTCCGAGATGTCCTTCTTTTCATGCATGAGAATCGTGTGGGGAATAACATCTCTTGGACAGACGAGTTTGTGTTCAAGTTTGTCCCGAAGACATTCGAAGGGGCCACTGTTACCAAAAGTGTAGCTGCCAGTGTGTTGAGAGATTCCATCGCTCCTTCATGCTTCACAATTTTCCCTTCGTAGGTGATATGCTTCCGTTAATTCTATGAATCACGAGCACTAATCAATGGGTTCCGACTACTTATAGAGCTCATACAGAGTCTATTGGGCTCACTGGATCCCCAGAGCGCTTAGTCCATGAGATATATTGGGACGGAGCAGAACCTGTTGTTCCCCCAGAATTACGAGACTTGCCAAATCTAGTTTTGATTCAGCGGAAACCAGCCCATATACAACTCGAGAGCGTGCAAGAAGGCTGTAAAATCATACATAGTTCCTGAACAATTTTCTCTAAATCTCAATGAGATTTTTCATATGGAACCATTGGGTTTATAGGGGTGCTTGAAAATCTTGGCCCGCGGAGGCTGGTGATAGCCACCGCTGGACATGTCGTGGATGACGCCCCTTGTATAAAAGTCGAAGATTCTGAGAGTGCAAACACTTACATGTTGCAGATCGTTTGTCAATTTCAACGAATAGCAGGGACACAACGGTTTAGACGCGGGAAACCTTACAACTCTCGACCACCCACATTGAACGAGATATGTCTCCTCGAGACTTCTAACATACCCCCTGATGGTTTACAATTGAGATTCAAGGATATCAATTGTAATTATTTATCAAACTGCTGGGCCAAAAAGGGAAGTCACTTATTAGCTGCAGAGATAGGGTCGCTATATCATTGGCACTATTCTAACCCTGACCCCGATGTTACAGACGACCCGGAATTGGTCGCTCGACATCCAAAGCTAGGCGATGTGACAACCCTTCAAGAATAAGTGGGGATAAGCTCTCTAGGTCTATAAATATGATGCAACAGCATCATATACTGAAGGTACACTCTTCCAGGTCAATCGCCATGATTGAGAAAATCACCTCTATACTCTCCATGTCAAGTGGGAGTCTCCTGCACGACCATTCGCTGAAGACTGCGATTCATAGACGTTTGGTTTTTGATAGAGGAAATCATCACCTTGGGTATACATTGCGGTTCTGGAAGTGGTATTAATATTTTTTGTCTTTTATTGCGAAGAAATTTGGTTCTCATTGGATGTTGGTTTGTGTTTTGGCCATTTTAACGACTTCCCTTGACTTTATATAAATCTCTGGCGGGTTAACCAACCAACTAGTTAACTGATATAGAGAATCATGGATCAATATTCCAACCATCAGGCACTCACAACTAGTAGTGATCCATCTTTGTGGCACGAATAAGACTTCTATAAAGTAGTTTTCAATTATACTTCGTCTTTTGCACTTGTAGAGGCGTGACCAGCTTACCATTCCACTACGCAATATAGATTGCCACAACAAATTATCACACAAAGTTTCTATAAGAACTTAACCAATTGCTTGAGTGATTATCAGGTCCTCTTGGCCTTATGGGTCGCCCGAGAAGAGAGATATCTTCGTACCATTTGGTCGTCTTCTAATATCTATCTAGTTGTTAGATTACCTAGCATCACCCTCAATATTATCTTCCGCCCCGGTACATATAAATACCTCTACGGAATCCTGGGGTTGGAACTGGATGCACCTCTATCGCTTCTGCTACTCTATGCACTCCGATAATCATTACAATGCCTGAAATTAAAGAATATCTGCCCTCGAAGTATGAACCTCTACTGCCGGATGCTAACTGGGCCAAACTAGCCAAGTCAAAGAGAAATCTCCATCGAGCATTATCAGTGCCTCATCCGTCAGATATTGAAGACTTCTTAATATCTAAAACTGATAATTTGGTAATAGAAAGTGGTTATATCGAACACTGCAAGTCTGCAATACAGGCGCTATACCGGTTCAGACATCTGTCCAACCTCGAATATAAGTCTCATATCCGCGAACTGAGCATACAGTCTGCTCTGATAGTCTCAGAATTGAGAGCCATAGGTCGACAGAGGCGTGTCATTACGCAGGATATGCAAGAAGTTTTACTGAGAAATGACGACATTAATGCTGCCTACATGAATGCAATCATTGGTAAAGCTGCCATCGCTCCTGGAAAGGAGCTCGATAGAAAGTATATGTCTAAGCAGCTCCGCAAGTTAGCTGATGATTTCTATGCCGGGAAAAGAGTCACTGCTCTGGAGACTCAGGGGTATTGCCATGCATTGGGCTGGACGATGTATGATGAAGTCACAGCTACCCATTTAGTACCAGAAGGATTAGATGCCAACGCAATTGCATATCTTTTTGGGACGACAAATATCAATATAGACGAGCCACGAAATAGTGAGTTGTCCAATGAGTGTATGCAACCCCATGCGCACGTTGAAGGCTAACAGGTAGATATTTAGCACTCCTTCTGCATAAAAATGTCGGCAAAGCACTGAATACTGGGTTTATCGTGATTGTCCCCGATTCAGCACCGGGCGAAGAAGTTAAGTGGAAATTGATCGTGACAGATACGGATTTTCTTGACGAAACCGTCTCTCCGGGGGTTACTTGGAACGTAAGTCATGATCATATCCTCCGTGCAATAATTAGGGAGAGGCACTGATTCACGAGGACTTCCCAGGCGCTCCATGGGCGAGAGCTTAAGTTTCTGAACGACAACCGTCCAGCCAAGCGGTATCTCTACTTCAGATTTATGATGACATATCTCATGATCAAGCGGCACGGGCAGCTAAATTGGATTCGAGAAATAGAAACAGTCAGACGTCCTTGGAGCATCCCTGGGGAATATCTCGATCGCAGTATGTTGCTCAGTCTTGCCCGGAACGTCTCTGGCTCCATTCTTCCAAAACGCTTTTACTATGGGATGACCTTCAAGGCAAGTTTTAGACTATTATCGCCTTGGGGTGAAATTCATGAGGACCTCGAAATTTGCCTAGCGGACAGCATCTTGATGACTCCAGATTACCGTGATCCAGAGACGGTCTACTGTGGCAGTGACAATGGTATCGACGGACATGATGACCGTGACGGGGATACTGGCAGTGATAAGGACAGCGATGAGTCCTTCACCCTGATCTCATAGGCATACTATCACCAGATATTAGTTTAATAGCCATTCCATGTGCAACTCACCCCCTTTTCTAGCAGCTTCCAGGCGTAGCTATGGAGTAACTGTAGCTGTTCACGGCCGCTTCACCTTCAAGCAAGCAGCATCAGCACTCTTTCTCTCTCGATTCATATCACTCACAGGCGTTATAACCGCCATTCACAATGCAGCCCTCAGGGTGTCGCTAGTCAAGCTCATCGTTGCATTTTACACCGAGCGAAACAACGGCGGAGTGAGGTTGTGCTGACTAAGATGGATTGGTGCTGATAGATTTCTTCTATAAATTGATTTTCTCTCTTTTACCAACAACCGCCCAAGAGCCCGAGATCGAGGTCAAATCGCCGACCACAGGCTAGAAATACAAGATAAACAGTTACGATCCTCTCTTACACCAGTCCGTATACAAACAGCTTGCTACAGACGGCGCAGAAGTGCCGGTCACCGTTGAGCGGGAGGTGATTTCGGCGTGGCGGCTCGTTGCCTGCAAATACTGCCTAGTTGGAACAGGACAAGCAACGAGAATAACAAGGGCCGCTCACTTCTACAAGTCTCTACAATCACAGCTCGCTTGCTCAGGGCAGCGCGCCTCATCCTCGCCTCACCTTTAACTACCCTCCTCGCCGGTAGCGCCAACATCCTAGACGCCAGACAGTAACCTTCTCCTTATCATCCTTGCCGCCTGTCACTTTCTACCAAACGTTTCTCGCAAGATGTCGAACCAACTCGTGGTGAGTAACTGCGTCTGACTGTCGGTCGACAGGCTGGTCGTTCAGTCGGTGAAACGGCCGGGTCGTGTGTGAACAGCTGCTCACTCTGTTCCGTCCATCTAGGGCATGGTCTTTGACCGTGTGATCCAGGAAGTATGCGATTCTTCACAGATCGACTTCGAGGAAAGCGGTGTCGACCAGCACACGCTTGAGGAGCTGAGAAAGGTCGGTATTTCTTGTCTCTGTCGTCTGGCTTCCCACAACCCTTGTCCGGGACTCTTCGTGGGCGCTGAAAAGTCGGCCTCGTTCCCTTGCGCGACCTGACGTTGGGGAGGCGAAGGCGGGCGGTCGCGCTGTTTTTAAAGCGCCCTGTGGCCGCCTTTTTGCCTTTTTGGGGCGTTTCTGCCCGCCGCTCTTACTCTGTCCCTCTTGCCGCTTTAGCTGGTGACTAAGCGTCTTAGTCAGCAATATCTAAGACTTGCTACTTAGATATGAAGGTGACTTCTTGAGGGTGTGTTATGCTAACTGATGTATAGGGCTGGCAGTCGAAGCTGTCATCTCTTGGGGTTGCACATTTCCCGTGGGATCCGGCACCCCAGCCGCCTGTATCGCAGCCCCAGGCTACACAGCAGCAGTCCCCTATTCCTCCACCCAGTACCATCCCTTCAAATGATGCTCGAATGAACCCCCAGCCCCAACTCCATCCACAGCAGCAGCAGCAGCCGCAACAGCAACAGCAACAGCAGCAACAACAACAACAGAGTCATATACCCCAACATGCCGGTCTACAGTCTGCCAATGACCATCAATCCGGCGATACTTTTGTTAAAGCCGAAGGAGGCTTCTCTCCTCCACCCCCAGGACCCCCAGCTGGCACAATTCTAGCTCAGCAGCGGGCTGCCAACGCATTGCACCAGAAGTATGGCAATGCCGCAGCCAATCAGGTTCAGCACCTGCAGTCACACTCTCAGGCTGCCTTATCCCTTCCCGGTGGACAACCGCGTTACAATCCTCCACCCATGAGCACTTCGAAACCTCAAGACTTTAGGCCGCCTCAGGCACAGGCCCAGATTCAGCCTCAAGGTCAAGCCCCGGGCCAACAACAGACCCAACCCCAAAGACTACCCCAAACAGGTATTCAGAATTCACAGACGGATGGCGCAAGCGATGACTTGTCAGATTGGAAAGCAGAAGTCCAACGACGGAGAGAAGCAGCAGCCAAAAACGGTCCTGAAAATGACCGCCGTCTTAGAGATTTGGTCGAGTCTAGGAACCTCCAGCTGGAAGGCGGTGGACTTCTGGCTCCCTTGCATGAACGATACCCAAACGCTAATGGGAAGAAACGCAAAATCGTTAAGTTTGATGACCTAGACAGCTTGTCAAACCAGACAGGAGCGTCTTCTGTAGTGCCATCATCCAGTACACCAACTGAAGCTCCATCACACCCTCAGTTCGATGGACCGGACGACTATCCAGTCAAAAAGGATGATGACGAAGATGCTATTAACTCCGATCTCGATGACCCTGATGACTTACTAGACGAAGAGCAAGGTGAGGACGATGCGGTTGGCCAGGTCATGCTCTGCACCTACGACAAAGTCCAGCGTGTCAAAAGTAAATGGAAGTGTGTCTTGAAAGACGGCATATTAACTTCTGACGGCAAAGAGTGCGTTTTCCCTTCCTCTACCATCCAATTTATTTTCTCTAACCTCTCGAGCAGATACGTATTCCACAAAGGAACGGGAGAATTCGAATGGTATTAGTCTCCATCCGAGTAGTCGCCCGAAGAATAGATTGGAGTTGCCGACAGGGCCTCGTTGTCTTACTATCGGCGGTGAGAAAACGGTTTCCTTTTTCTTTCCTTTCCCCCATTCTGTATCCATACATTGTTACTTGTCTCTCTTTCCATCCGTGGCACAGTGTCTAGATAAGGGACCTTCTCCTTGGCCACGACTTTACCTGTTAAGGGGCTTTCTAGTTTTTTACATACCCATGTACCCTTAAATTGAGAAAAAGAAATATGACATGATGACGTTCAAATGTACAGTTTACCTTGGAGTCAGTTATGCAAATGATGTCGGTATTTGGCTTCGGTCTATCCTTTTCTATTTTTACCGTATGGACTCCACATTTAAACAAGTAGTAGCAAGGAATTTCTTCTCCTAAGGTTGACAAAGACTACTTTAACGGGACTTTTACTTTGATATCATATAGAAACAGCTGGATAGCTCTCAAGACATAGCAAGTTTAGTAGAGTTACTGAGTAGTGAACCATAAAAAATGTAAGGAGTAGAGGACTATCAAGACCGTGTTTAACTATTGGCTGGATAACGCAGTAGCAGGCCAAACATACAAAGTTATGGAAGAGTAATCAAACACATGGAGGCACATGTAGATAAACTAGGCGTATAATGAAGAGCATGCAAACGAGGCACACCTAGAGATCTATTTTAGAGTATAAAGGGACAATGAAATACACAAACACACTAGTAAGCAGCAATTAGCAATAACCACCCTTATGAAACCCCGATAGATGATGATGATTTTTTTTTTCCGTGCCCTTTCCTTCATGTCCTCTTTGCCTTAACCCCCTGCTAGCAAGCATAGGGAGCAAGGAGATGAATTGACAAACCAAAAGAAAAAAATCAGCGAGATCCAGCAATTGAATTAAACAAAGATGTAAAAGCCAAAAAAGGGGAGAGGGGAGAAGTAGAAAGTAGAAGAAAAACAAAGCAACACAACGCAGCACAGGTATGAAATCAAACAAGATGGCGAGAATGGTTTGAACTGGCTGGCTGGCTGGGACTGGCTGGCTTCGCTATGGGTATTTCGGTGTATGGTATATGTATGGGTATAGCAGGAACCAGGCAGGGTCCAGGGTTTATGACATGCCTCCAAAGCTCGAATTAACAAGGGCAATATTGAAAAAAGAAGTATATGCAGGAACGAAAAGGAAAAGAAGAGGAGAGTGGAGGAAATGATGCCGTGTGGGATGAGGATTGGTAGGAGAGGCCGTTTTGAATCATTCAAGGCATGTAAAAGGTTTGGAAAGGAGGATGAGAGAGGAAAGGCATCACAGAGGGTGTGGTATGTACAACAAATAAAGGGGGCGTATTTGATTTTGACGGGATAAGTCAATATCAAATCGCCAAAAAGGAGATGGGTAGAAAACATGAATCAGACATGAGGGAAAGGGGGGGATATCCAAACGACGGCAAATCAGGATCCAATCAATCAATCAATCAGACATGGAGATAACAAAAAGGAGGAGATCCAGAGACGATAGGAAAAAAAGGGGGGGAAAGCAAAGAAAACCAAGAACTCAACACAAAAATGAGAAATGGATCAAAAGAGCAAGACAAGTTCGAAAGAAGCAAACAGAAAAAATCAACAAGGCTTTTCCCGAGGCCAATTTCAAAAAGATAATAAATGATTTCCCTTCCCGTGTAATTTTTTTTTTGGACTCCGGATTCTCCTGTTCTCAATTTCACTCCAAGTCTCACACCACCCCGATTTACGAATTCGCCGAAATGTTGTATTTTTATTCCGTGGTTGGCCATTGACTGGGCTTGGCCGGGTATAAAGAGGGTATGTTATGGTATCACAATCCTTAGGTCGGGAGGAGAATGAGAAATACACTTCACTCTAACTCCCCGATACCCGTTAGCCCGGCCCCGGCAATATTGATGTTATCTCCGTGCATGACACCTCCGGCCGTGTTGAAAGCACGGCCTGCAGCAGCGAAAGAGAATTCTGGATTGCATGGCGGAGAGTGTGCACGGTGGTATTTCAGGCCGTTGAGATTCTTGTATCGCTTTCCGCAGACTTCGCAGCGGTAAGGTTTTTCTTTCTCCATGCCTAGTGTGCCGGGGTAAGGGGCACATGTTTCTGGGTCGACGATGGAGAATGTACCGTCGGCATTATCGTGCAGCTGCTGGTTGTTATGGCCGTGCTGGTGATCGGAAGGTTAGCTAACGTACGAAAAAAAAAAAGAGGAAGAAGAGTGGTAGTACAGAACACGACTTACTGATTTGTGATATTTGAGACCGTTCTGGTTCTTGTATGCCTTTTCACATCCTATTACCGGACATCTGAATGGCTTTGGCTCATCATCTGGCTTCATTGCGAGAGTGACGTCTGGAACACCAGCGAGTTTCTGCTGTTCCCTGATATGTTGGGCAATCTCACTGTTTGCAGCATAATGCGAGTTACCCAGTCTGAAGGGAGGAGCTTGCTGCTGCTGCTGTACTTGTTTCCCGTTACCAAACCCAGTGTTTGGCCTGAATAGCCGCTTAGCAGGCTCATCGATACAAAGGTCGAGCATTCCGTTGCTTCCGAAAGTGCCAAACTGTTGTTGGCCTGGGCCAGTCCCTACAGGAGTAGCCGTTCCTTGCATGTTCATGTCACCGAATCCGCCGACGATGGAGTCATCTAACTCGGCAGGCGTTCCGGGAGCAGAGGGTTCTGGCGTGCTTGTATACTGGGGGTTTGGCGCTTGCGGTTGTTGCTGCTGTTGTTGCTGCTGCTGCTGTTGTTGCTGAACAGGAAGAGGCATGAGAGTTGGTGTGTTGACAGATGAGACGGTTGGATTGTTGTGGAGAGGTCTACCGGATGAAACGGGGGTACCGGGTGCTGAGCTTCGGAAGCGCTGCTGGCCCTGTAGTATGCCCATATTTAGGGGTGTTACCCTGCTTCCGCCATTCTCTTGAGCAAAGCGGGCCTGAGTGAGCGACTGCTGGTGAGTCTGTTGCTGGAAACCACTATCACTGAGAGGGTCGTCCATTTCCATATCCATGTCATCTACACTATCGATATCCGGTATATCGTTGGATTGTGGCTGGCCAAACCCGGTGGCAGTCTGCATCATGGGCTGCTGCGGTTGCTGCGGTAGTCTATGATGCGGCCGAGGGGTCCCTGGCTGGGAGGAAGCAGCTCGCCCCGGAGCAGTGGCCATATTCGGCTGCTGCTGGCTGGGCTGTGAAGGGTGCGGGGAGGCGCCAATGCCTGCCCTGTTATCTGACTGAGCTGCCTGGTTTGACTGCGCAGACCGTTGTGGCGGCTGCGGGGACCTCTGGGCGTGGGCTTCTTCATAGTGCTGGAGGAGGTCGTGTAGTGACGGGAGAGTGATGCCACAGCATGAGAAGTCGCGCATAAAGTTGGCTTCCAGCTTCGGCAGATAAGATGACGAGTGGTACGACGGTGACTGGAGAGTGAAGGGAGAAGTTCCCGTCATAATTATACTACAACCCGGTTAGCTGCCATTAAAACACGGTAATATAGAGGGAGACAAAAATGTGCATGTATACGGAGTATATAAGGGGATAATACGCACTCATCTCTGATCCAGCTGCCTACGGAGACACCTCCCCAGCTCATACCGCCGACAAGACTGCCGGCAAGACTCTCACGCCGGGGCTTGTCTCGGTTCGAGCCCACCATGGTGATGGGCTTGCTGCCGTTCGAGTACTGGGCCATGGTTGCGCTGAAGGACTCCTTGCGCGCGGCGTTGGACATGAAGTTGTTCGAGGCGACCCCGTTCCAGTTCGAGGACATGTCGGCAGCGCCGGTAGCGGCCTTCTGGAGGGCCGAGGTCAGGTTGGAAGCCTGCTGCCCTGGTGGCGATTTGGACGTCTGTCTCGCGGACAGGTCGATGGGCATGGAGCGGCCATCCATGGTGACGCTATGCTGGCTGCTGTTGTAGCGATGGTGGCGACGCTGGCCGTGCTGGCTGCGGTTCTGGTGGTGGCTGCTCTGGTGGTGGTGCTGGTGATGCTGGTGGTGATGATGCTGGTCTGGCGGCGACGACGGGAACAGCGGGAATATCGAGTCGTCCTCGTCCTCGTCGTCGAACACGGGGATGTGGGCAGCCGAGGGGGAGAAGGGAGACGCAGCAGACGCCTTGCGGTTCCCCAGATGGTGGTTATGCAGCAGCTCAGGCCGGCGAGGGTTGCTGGAGACGACGCCCAGGGGAGTGCCAATCGGGGTGGACTCGCGGGTCGAGGTGCGATCTTGCTCGCTGGACGGCGGTGAGAAGTGAAGAGGAGGCGGAGTCTCGGACGAGTCGAGCATCAAGAACGCTCCCGCTGTTGCAGTCGTAGAAAGTAGAGGCTGTAGTCGTGTAGTTGTAGTTGTGGTTGTAGTTGGTGTAGTTGTTGTAGTTGTAGGCGATGGTCTGAGGCGGGCGTTGTTGGTGTTGATGTCAAAGTCGAGGGCGGCCCCAGAGGAGTCAAAAGTCACCGCAACGGCGTCAGCAGCGGCCAGACAGCGAGGGCGGCAGCCGAGGAGCACCGCGACAGAGAGCAGCAGACAGCGAGCAGTTGAGCAGGACGCAGACGGAGCAGACGAAGGCAGAGGCCGTGAGAGAGAGCCAAAGGAGCAAGAGAGCAAAAGAGCGAGCGAGAGACGGGACGACGAGGAAGAACAAGACGGACGTTGAAGTAAGTCTCTCGGTGGAGCCAGAAATGGATTATCCGCCGGCTTCTTATTACCTATTTAACACGAAACTAACTCCAAACTAACGACCAAGGGCGAATAGAAGCAGAGCAAGACGAGATGGAGAATGAGTAGGGCGAGCGGACGGGTGGTTGATATATCATATCCCGGGCTGCATATATGAATCTGATAGTCCGCTAGATCGCTCGAGGCCTGGGCGGTTGTTTATCAACAGCAGCAGCAGGAGGAAGAGGAGAAAGAAGAGGGAGGCAACAAACAGGAATCAGGAGATATGACGGAGACGACGCGAACAAGCAGCTGGGAGGAGGATACAGCTTGACTTTGACTGGCCCAATGCAGGCTCCCGTTTGCCAGTCCTCGACGTAATCGACATCCACGGTTCGCTTCGAGCAAGGGAGAGGGCAAACTGCAGCCTCCCTACATACATACATACGTCCATCCATCCATACACAGCTACGGAGTACATACAGAACAGATACAGACATGCAGACATGCAGAAGGCGATGCCAGCTGTGACGAGAGGAGAGTACGAGCAAAAGGGACGGGCTATCCACGGCCAGACACAAGCTATGCCATGCGATTCTATGTAAAACGGCCGTTTCATCCTCTTCCGAACCTCCTTTGCACCCCTGTCTCTCGAGGTTGCCATGCGACATACGATGCCACGATACGGAGTACATACGATGGAAAACGGAGGCCGAACGCTCACCAGCCCCAAGTCAACCAGCTCGCTGGCTCGTTTGACAACCAGGCCAACGCAACGTCCTTCCGTACCGATCCTATTTGCCTTGGACGGGGGGGACTAAGGCTAAGGAGCAACCTCAGGTCTGGTTCCATGGATCCGGCACTCTTTAAACCCTCCACCTCCAGCTTTGTCATACCTTATCCCTCACATCTCTCTCATCTGGCCCGGAACGACGCCCCATGTTAGAACCTATCAGCCTCGAGCATTCTCATTCCCAGGCAAAGGAAAAATGCCTCGGGAAGTCGTCCGCGAGGAAGTAGATTTCTTGTACGCTGTCGTATGCATGTATCTTTCTCGGGCAGCCAGTCCTTGCTTGGTACGTCATGCCCTGATCCAATAGTGTAGTGGCGACGGCTCGAACGACTACGCCATCCCCCTTCCTCCTGGCTGGTTCGCTCCCGTCTACTTGGCCCTCTAGCGTCTTTACTTCGTCTGCTTCTTCTTCGTCTCTTTCGCATCTCGACTTTTATGCTGCGTCTTCTAGTAAAATCATCGACGTCGTCGTCTTCGCCCGTTTCGGACCAAAGTTAGGGTTTGTGTCCCTTTCTGGAACATCCCCCGGCGGGCCTCATTAGGGCTCCGGATATTCTGTTTTTCCGCTAATCACATGACACTATGTCACATGATATGACGTTCGATTTGTTTTTGTTTCTTTTTTTGGATTTTCTTGCCAACTTTTGGTTGTGAAGAAACGAACGATATATAAAGGAGGAGGAAGAAGAAGACAGATATAGAGAAGAAGACGACGGTAATCCTCAGCTTACTCGTTCTCTGGACTCGTTTGACAGTAGCCGCTCCTTCAAGTCGACTTCTCTGCTTGTTTGCTGTCCGCCATAGCCAGGCCAGGCAGACGCCATCATGACACTCTACTTCACCCTCGTACGTATGCCCACTTACGGCAAGCGGGCGGCCAGCTCTGCTAACAATTGCACAGGTGTTTGTCCTCCTGGTGACGGAGATGGCCATCTTCGTCGGCCTGATAGTCCCTCTGCCCTTTACCGTCAAGCGGAAGCTCTTCACCTTCATATCAGAGAGTCCCATCGTCGCCAAGCTGCAGTATGGAATGAAGGTACGCACCTCCACACTTCCCCGGTATCAGCAACCAAGCAAGTTCGGAATCTAAGCAGTGCCACAGATAACGTTCATCTTCATTCTTATCCTGTTCATCGACAGTGTCAACCGTGTCTATCGTGTCCAGATTGAACTGACTGGTTTCGATGCTGCCAACACCGGGTATGTCCTCGTAACCCCGCCTTGAGCAACTTGTGTATAAAATAGCTCCTCAAGAACACCACAACTAATTGTCTCGCTCATTTGCATCGTTTGCCAAGTCATAGACATGCCATTGGAACTGAGCGTATGGAAGTTCAGGCCCGCAAGTTCTACTCTCAGCGCAATATGTACCTCTGCGGCTTCACCCTTTTCCTCTCCCTTATCTTGAACCGCACTTACACCATGATCCTCGATATCCTTCGTCTTGAAGACAAGGTTAAGATGTACGAGGGAGACAAGAGGGCCGGCGGCAAGGATTCTGCTAAGTTGGCTGCTGCTGGTGATATGGGAGAGATCGGAAGACTCAAGAAGGAGCTCAAGGCTCGTGAGAACGACATCGAGGCCCTGAAGAAGCAGAGCGAGGGCTTGTCCAGAGAGTACAACAAGCTCGGAGACGAGGTCTCTGCTCAAAACAAGGATAACACCCCCAAGAAGGACCGATGAAGGAGCTACTCTGCTCTCTTTTACCTGTCTATCTGTCTGCCCACCCACCACTGCCTCTGCCACTGATTGACGCCCGCATTTTGCAGCGAAATTCCTCGATACAAGAATACCCGAAAGTTTGCATGACGTCCTACAACCACACCTAAAATATGTTCCCTAGGCCAGAGGTGTCACTTTGATCGTTTCTCCTTTTATCTACACAGTATGTTACATAGTTTCTTCCCGTTACGTATGCTCCTAAACAAGGAATGTCCAGAAACTAGGATACACAAACTCCTCTTCGAAGATCCGGCGAACCTGCTCAAGGACAAACTTCTCTACTTTCCCCACATTCTTCAACACTTGCTTCCCGCTCTCTTTGCGCCCAATCTCGCTCTCAACCCGTATCTCTCGTAGAAGGCTCTCATTGGAACGCCGTGAGCCAGTCGTATTAGCACTTCCAGAATGGTGGCTATGGTGGCCGTGATGCTCATGGTAGTCTTCAGTAGTAGTCATCTTGTCGTCTGCTCCAAGCAAAGTATCTGCATCCTCAGGTGATAGAAAGCAAACATGTATCCTCTTCCGGATGTACGCTACAACAGCAACTCCATCGAACGTAAATCCAGTAATGTTAAGCTTCAGCGGCAGCCCTACAAAGCTAGGCATGGGGTAATCAAGCAGTATCTGAGCTGTTATCGATAACCTCATGTTCCCAGAATACTGCAACCGGCAAAGAACCTGGAAATCATCTGGCTTCTGTTCTCTCATACGCCGCGCCGGCAGCGCACTATCCAGATGGCCCGTGATAATTGACTCTGACTCTGGTATCTCTGCGGGGTCCCGGGGTGTGCCGCCCTCGACAGGAGTAACTTGCCGCGTGCTTGACGTGGACGGCCGTGATCGAGACTGAGGTGAATCCACATCTGTATCTGAGCTACGGGCACGCTCCCTTTGCCGAGCAGGAGGTGGCCATCCCTCCGCCAGTGATAACGGCCCGCCCCTGGCCACAGATGCAACAGACGCCAGTGGAGTCTGGGTCCCAGAAAGCCCCCCGCGTGGCATATTGTAATACCCAATATGAGACGTTCCTCCCGGTATACCGGGAGTTCCCGTTCGAGGAAATAGATATGGGTTAAACGACTCCCCCAGATTAATAGGCGACATCAATGGCTGTGGAATCTCCCCGGAATATTCCCTGGACCCACGTCTTCGCTGGAAATATCCCGACCGGCCATTCGAATTCCCGCTGCCATCATCGTTGCTGCTGCTAGGACTACCCGCATCTCCCTTCAGCGTCGACTGGCTTAGACTCATACTCGAAGGAACAGGTTCATCGCCCTCAGAACTGTCAGATAGGTCTGCGCCATCCTCATCTTCTTCGTAAAAATCGTTAAACGGGTCGCATATGTCCCTGACCTGCAGCTCTGGTGAAACCGTCCCGAAATCAAACGAATTCACTTCCACGGAGCGGATGAATCGCGGGAGCGCTATCTGCTGGAATTTGTCGTGGATGAAGCATCGGATTCGTTCAGCGAGCTCCTCCCCGTCGGGTCCAGAGGTGGCGGCCTCCCAGTTGATATCTATGGACATTACATGTGGAATCCAACGCTGCTAGCTGGTCAACGGCATTTCTTCGGTCTTTCTTGTTGATATCAAACGACGTCAGAAGGTTTTGAAAGCATTGCATCACGTGATATTTTTTGGGTTTCTAATGGAGTTACTTCACCAAAAGGAAGAATCACGATGAAGACGAGGACGAAGACCAGGAAAGGCAACGGGATGGAGAGGGCTGAGGATTGCAAAGCAAGATAATGCGGATATGTGATGACTAGGATGATCCGCCAACTACTCCAGGCATATTTGTGGTTATGATAACGAACTAGTTATCAGGGACAGGTCCAGACCAGCAACTAGTCGACGCCTTGCACAGCAAAGGTTGCTTATCCCCCTGAGAATATACCCTTGGAAAAGCCACGTACGGAGTACAGTCCGTCAAATCTTTCACTATCCACGGTTCCAACATAAAATATCCCGAGATTGTTTGATATTGCTACGCATATGATGACCAGGCCATGGCTGGCCGCCCAGGATCTCCCTACCCTCGTCATGATCGATCAGAGCATCGACGGCAGGACGGAAGTAGGGAATACATGTCGTGTACATTACGAGACTTTCAACGGCACGGCCGCGGCCACGCACGGGGGCTGCGAATGCATCTCCTCCACTAGTTGGCCGATATACTACTGTTGGACTTCCCGCTATCTAAGAGCTGATCCTGGCTGAACCCTTCCATTGGACCGCCCATGCGTAAATCCAATCTCCATCCCCAGGAGCCTCGTTGCTCGAACTCACAGGCCATGTGCAGCTGGCCTGGTAAGCTCCTTGTTCCCTGCATAGCAAGGTTATGAGGTAATGATAGCTGCCCGATCAGCCTTATGTCAGAATTACTACGGAGGTACCTGATTAGGAATCATCACATACAGATGTTCCGGAAGAAAGGACGGGACGCGTTTGTCTCTATGTATCTAGATTCGGGCGATGACAGAGCTGCACAACGCCCAAAGTGGAGTCTCTAAACGCCCTTTTGTCTAGATCCAGCCGTGTGTTGTTGAATGCATGGCTTCATTTGATACACAGTCTTCCCGATGATGAGACCTGTGGCACAACACACCAGTCAGTCACATTATCACATTTGCATGCAGAAGGGGTCATATCCTGGGATAGAGCTTAGGATATGCGTACATGCACGGACTAGCGTGGCGATCACTTTCGATATGTTAGCGTGGGGTTGGGGTAACAAAGTGACCCGGCCTTTGCCCGCTTATTTGCCTAATACATCTCCCCGGGGATTGAAAGCAAACGGGCGTCGGACCGGGGAGAGTCTTCCACGAAGTACATTGGTAGCGTGGACATGAGAGAACTTGTGTGACACTCTGAGGGATTGACGAGTGTACATCAAGTTTGACTGCATAGTCCAAAACAGCGGCCAACTCCGACCCTCGGGACCGAGCTGTTCATCGCAGATATGCACCAGTCATTTCATGGAGATCCATACATGTTGGGCCTTTTTTTCGCCTTGTTTCTTCACTTGCTGCATTCCACAAGGCTCCGCGATGTCACTACTGCACCTGTCACCTGCATATTGACCATCGGCCGAGCAGTGGCGGTACACTCACACCAACAGACTGCGAGCCATATTCGTTGCTGTATAGATGACGCATATGGATTTACTTGCTCGTCTAAGTGTACCCTCGCACCTTTAACCCTACTGGTCAACTAGGAGGATCAAGCTGCATCTCGAGTCACATGATACGTTACTTATGTTGGTGATAATGCATCCATGTCATTTTTTTCTCCCGACCCATGAAGCGAACAGGATATCATCGCAGTTACATCTGTTCCAGGGCTCGCTCTATAGCTTCGAATCTATAGCTTGTGACCTTGACCGACCGACCCTTGCACGAAAACCATCAACCCCTTTGTAACTGTACCCGGAGTTACATGAAAGAAATGCGCCGCACTAAAGGTAGGGGAAACAGGCGGGTTTCACTTTAGTGATAACTAACCAACGATACGCCGCACGGCTATTTCACACCCTGGAGACAACCTGCAGAACAAGGCCCACGTAAACTACGTGGAAGACCACAACAACGGTTTTCAACCTCCCAACCTTGCACAAGCCTCTGGCGTTAGTTACGATATTGGCCAGCCTCGGAACGCGGAAAACGATCCACGTTTTGCAGCCAGAGTAACATCTATTGCGTCGTTGCTAGTATCCGGTACCTCCACCTGATCCCTTTTTTTCTTCCAAAATTTTTTCCTCCTCACTTCTCTTTGCGCAGCCACTCCAGACGGAGCAGGCAATCACGAGTATCTATAGCTCCAATCCAAGATTTCCCTGCGCTTTGAGAGAGTTTTCTCTGGGATGAAGGTAACACCCATGACGCCAACTTGTGCCTATACGTTAGACTCAAGTATCTATGCCCTACACCGAAGCTACAACTGTTCTCTCCCGACGCTCACACAATGAGGCTGTACGGGAGCAAAGATGACGATACTGATCTCTCTAAAGAAACCGGTTTTGCTATCGAATTCATGTATGAACGGAGCATGCACGAACGATTTCTAGCTGATTACTTCTGGAAGCCTTCTTTAAGATGTTTATGCAACAAGTCCTTCAAACTTACTGTGACGGCTCGCGGTCCTTTAACAAAAGTGATCTGATAATTAGCAGCATTCTTACTAGTGAGGCTCCTTCTCTCTGGTGAGGTTGCTGTTGTAGGCTTGGCCCATATCTCCATACGTCATCAGTATCTACTGACAGCCTGTTACTCCTACCAGCTTCTCTCGACGTATACGACCTCAAATACGTGCATCACAACCCTCAATAAAAATTGCCTAATGCTTCGTCTGCCGGAGATAAACCTTTATCGCCGGTACATTCACGTGATTTGAGCCCCTTAAAGCACGTGACGGTCTCAGGCCCCGTCGCAAATATCAAGAGCCTACTTCAAGGCAACAACATTTATACTAACTGATAGATATTATGCTGTTCAGTTAATCTAGCAGAGAAGTGCTGCCTAGTTTCCAGAGAGGGACGAAGCAGGGGTGTGGGACGGAGTACTCACTCTGCATATCTCGTGACGGAATCGTCATGTAGGCACGGATGCATAACTGTGCATGTATTATTACGAACTAGCATGAGCGCTGCAGAAGGCGACTCTTCAAAAAAAAAAAAAGCACCATTGTCAATTACTCAACGCTGCTCCATCCAACCAGTTGACAAAGCGAGGTCCCATCAGTGTCTTTACCATTGTGCCAATCGGCTGACGAAACATTCATGTCGTCAACCTCTCAGCTCGTTGTCTGCAGCGGCGTATCCTCGCTTCTTGGACTGACTCGCATGGCCCCTAGGCTCCTCTAGGCTCCTCCGGCATTCTTCGTCCATCTTTCCTCCAGGCGCCGTTATTCTAAACCGGGCGCAGATCAACCGCCCAACCAATCGAGCCCTGAAGACCAGGATCTTTCAAGGGTCGTCTTGACTTTGCGGCTCACTCTCCAGCTTAGCCGCAAAGCCAGCCTCACTCGAGGAAGAGTTGCTGTATCTCAGCGGAATGTCAAGAACAAGGGAAAAAAAAAATAAAAGAAAAAGAAAAAGAGGAGTCATGGTGCCAGGTTCTTTTTACCCTTTTGTATCTATTTGCTGTTTTCAGATAGAGCTGTCTGGAGGCGTCTGCCTGAGGTGTGGAGCCCTAAGGCGTAAACCTCAGTAGTTGCAGGTCCCAAGCCGCCCTAAGGAACAGAGTACGATTGGAGCCGGTGGAGAAGACGCTCTGGTTGGCGCCTGGGTTCTCCTCTGCTCCACTGCAACATCCATCAAAAAGAGCAGCAAAGGAGCAATTGAGGAAAAGACTTGTTGTCTGGCCCATCCCGCCGTTTCAACCATATGCATGCCATATAACACAAAGATATTCAGCCGTGTCAGGGGTATCCGTCCAGAGTACTAGGCAAACGGCCTCAAACGGTGCCCACTGGCGTAGTACTCCGTCGGTCGAGTCATACGTTTCTTCAGGACAATATGTGTGATATATATCCTGCAGCGTCGCTATGCCTCACGTATCCACATCCCATCCGGCCGGCGAAGGCGCAGTACGCAGTACCTCCCCTTCATTCTCTGCACGCAGTCGTTCACAATAGCGATTTACTGCAAGGGAGCCTCTGTTAGATATCTCTAGTCGTTTTGGAATAAGCGAATGTAAGCGTGGTATTATTAAATTTAACGCAAGCATGTTCCCCCCCTCCATATGGAGTCACTTTTTACAAAGGAAGCCTAACGAAAGCGCTTTTTTCTCGGAAAAGAAAAGAAAATACGTGCATCTTGATGTAAAGTCTTCTTTCAATTCCCCGGCCCGTGGTGTAGTGAACAACAAGGGTGGATGCCTGAACAGCCAGAATGGATACCAATTAGATAATGATATGTTTCTCTCATCTAGGTAGTTACGCTTATGGGGCAGGGAAAGGGAAAAAAATAATATATTGTTCAGAAAAAGCAAAGATGGTAAAAAAAGGGAGGAATCAAATAACTATAGCGCAGGGACAGAGAGCAAGAGGGCGCAAAAAGGAAAACGGAGAATCCCCTAGTTAATAAGAAAAGTCCATCTAATAGCAAATAAATGACATAAAATGAGGAAACAATCGCGCCGAAATAAAGTTGTTCCCGAAAATAGTCCTTGTAACATATACTCAATCTGAGCCGCAAAGGATTAAATGTGAGTTAAGATGAACGCGGCACAGGCATCCATGGGTCTGTCTATAAACCTTCCTAGCGAGTGTCCACCACAATGATCACGCTGTTTCGGACCGTTTGCCTAAACGACGCCTTAGTTTTGAGTTCGACAAAATTGATAACGTGGCTGACGTTGACGGCCACTCACCACTCTTGCCTGCTTGTTTTATCCAGAGTGGGTTTTGCACTTGTAGCCTGGTCTTGGTCGTGGGACTGGTTTTACTTCACAGGTGCCTGATTTGGAGCAGCCAGCGGCGTGGATAACCCCAAGCATAGGGACTCGGCATCCGCAGTCGAACACTTCCCAGTACTGGACACAAGGCATGATTGCGAGATGTTAAGGTAGGAAGGCTTGTAGTTGAGGTTTTAATAGTCCGAGTTGTGGATGATGTGGGTGTGGTGGAGGATTGTTGAGTTCTATGTCGTACACGGGGAGAAGTTGGAGTTAACAGTTGATGGGGTAGGAAGTAGTAGACCAGTTGTAGGGTGATGTATTGAACTTTGAAAAGGGCTGACTCCCTTATATATAGAGACGATTGAGTTTGATAGTAGTGAGATTGACTTGAGACTTGATGTTGATGTAAAAGAACTCAGATTTGCGGGTCTACCTGAGGGCTTTTATAGACGATCCTCGCTACCCGTGCACGTCGAGCACAGAGCGTGGTATGCAGGCACAGCTAATTTGGGGCATCCGTCTAGACCCACTTGATGCCGTGACTGAAACCATGAAAGGGCGAAGTCGAAGATGCACCTTCGCAAACAGCAGCAGCTAGTGTTGTAAGAGTATACACAACAAGGTAGGGGTGGGTGAGGGGGTAAAGGTAGAAAGAGGTTCAAATCCAACATTTACGGAGCAACAAAGGAGTTGGATAAGAAAAAAAATAGCTCTAAGATTGCGTGTGTTGGACACGGAGCCACGAAATGGTGCAGGGGAAGAAAAATCACAAGAGGAGTATATGATGCGGTCGACCTTGAATAGTGGCGTCAGTGCATGCTGTAACTATATCAAGCGGGTGATATGAAGCAGGTATTGGGTGTGTACGATCAACTAGACCCTTGAACAACCCCACACAACCTTAATACGGCCAGTGGCCATGTCAAGTGCGGGTACTTGTGACATTCGAGAACGGTAGATCTCCATAGAGGGCCGCACCCTGAAGCGTATGTAAGGGTGCCGCCAACTAGCGGGAAGCTTTTCTTTTTCACAAAAATACATCTTCCCCCTAGGAAGTAAAATCAACCGCAGTATTTGACTCATGAAGGCGGAGCATATGTCCGAACCAAGGATCATGAACAGCCCATTCCAACGGCTAATGTTGTATGAAAGGACTATGGGTATTTCTGTCTAGTCACATTGATATATCCTCCGATGTGAAATAGAACTGAATGCATCCATAAATGTTGGTCTCGTCACGAACAGGACGCTGATTTGCTCATCTACCCTATCCTCCAAATTGGAACCTGCAGTGTGCAAGTGCGCAGTCTCCGAAACATTCACCGCACAGGTCCCTGCGACATGGAATCAGGTGGGCCTATGCAGCAGCGGAGAGGATGCCTCTGCAACCTTGCGGTGAAGTTTTCCTTTTCTTTCCACTACCCCCTAGGGGAAAAGGGAAAAAGTAAAGACAACAAGAGGCGAGGTCAGCAACATGTAACCTATTCGTTGAGGACCCTGGTTACTTTGTTGGCTGTTTTTGAAGAATAAAGCAGGTCACCAATGGGTGGCTGCTGGCCTGGGACTCGTGGGGGTTAGTATGTAGCAGCAAATCATTATAGTTCTAATAACTGTTCCGGCTGCTCCATGGAGGGGTATATGTGAGGCGTCATTCGTTTAACACTACTTCCTGAAAGCTAGGAAGTAACTGCTAAGCGAACTTTGGAGGAAGTAGGCTTGCAAACCCCACCGGGCTCCTTCTATCAGGAGGCTCCGGAGAGAACAAGGGTTCAGGGAGGAAAGGGTAGGAAAAGGCGTGGACAATCGATGAATATCTAATCAGTGCCGTGGACTGAAATTGAACGCTGCGCCACCAAATTAACTTCTTCAGGGATCCGATGTTAATCATGAATTGGTATGAATTACAAAGCCAGGTAGGAGGTGAATGATAAATGTTGCATGCAAGAGGCTTGGATGGGAAGAAAGGGTCCAAGGGAAAAGAAAACGGCCCCTTTTTTCCTTCCATCACGAAGAGCTACCCATAGCTAGTAAGGCAGCATACGTCTGCAGCAGGGTAGAAGGCGAGCTACCCATTGTTCAAAAGCTCGATCTAGCTCCGAAACCCTTCCATCGGCGACGTACGAACGAATCAAGGCGGAGGACTTACTGGTTAGATAACCATGTCTGCCTGCAGGATGGTACCTAGACATTTGGGGTTGGGGGACAACAAGGACAACACGGCAACACAGGCAACAACTTGGCTCAGCTCTTTACGATATGGAAGTCGATCATCAGCTGATAACAAATGGAGTGAACCCGGATCGTGTGTGGATGTCATTGACCAGAGAGGCCCAGCTAGAGAAGGCAGAAGTGACTTTCGCCCCATTATCCAGGTCTAGCGACGACCCCATACATAATAGAGAGGAGAAACGGCCCCTTTCAGCGGGTCAGGAAGAGTAGCTTTTGCCTTCTTTGTCGTAGTCTCTGGTATATGGCCCAGCATCTGATGGCCGGGGTGTGCGCGAGAGAACGAACCGGAAAGAGCATCGAGGAAGAGAAAGAAGAAAAACAGGAGCCATTTTGGGGCCAGAAATATCTCCTCGGGTGCTGTCCCAGACCAATGGGGTCCAGAATCGAGGAAAGGAGCTGGGGAAAAGGTCTCTGGGAATGTTGTTGGAAGGGCGAAGGGGGAACAGCTCGCTGCCTGTTAGTGGATATCTGACTTTCTGTCTCTAACCGCGCGCCAAAAGCACCACGCAGGGAGCCAACCAGAGGCAGCCGGGGCGGGATGGGCCCCGGGATGCAGCCTGGAGGGTCGAGGGGCCGTCACCATCACACAATGAGCCGTATTCCTCCGTCGAGGACGTAAAACTGATGAGCTGTCCCGCCCTGATAGACGGTAGAAAAGACCAGGTGAAGTTCAAAACCATGAAAGAAGATCAAGAAAAAGCTCGGACCGCCAAAAACTGCCCCTGCGGGAAATGAACTAGTCACGTGATAACATCATGTGATTTAAGGTCATGTGACTGTCGCATTTCGCGTTTTCGCCCATAAGGCCGGAAGAGGAAAACATCAACTTCATCTGTCGATTTTGATAGACGAAGAGGACGACGGCGACGGCGACGACAACGGCGATGAAGATAAGGAGAAGACTGACATGAGTTGCTGACTGGAATTATCCGCTGTCTCCTGTGGGTACACGACTGTCCTCCCGCACCTGTGCGATCTCTCGAGGCCCATCAGCGACTCCATGGCCGAGCCCACAGCTCCAGTCGGCACTTGTCCGCAGGAGGGCAGCATCCCGGAATGAGGGTTTCTTTATTGCGCTGTCTTGCTGCTGCCCCTCAGTCTCGCCCGCCTGTTAACGCCAAGCTGGGCGTGTATCGAGGATGGTCCTACGTTGGACGCTGCCGAGCGTTTGACCCAACTTCATCAAAGGAAGATAGCCATTCCTTTATTAACTAACCCACCAGCTGCTCATAATATGGACAGCCAGAAGGAAGTAGAGCAGTCTGTCTGGGCTAGGTTTCCCGCCCTGTTCTTCCAGGCCTAGCTGAGATGGCTCATCAAGGTTATAGCAGGGTACCTGATGGAAATTTTTCTTTTTCCGCTAACTCACTACCCTTCTGCTCGCTCACCCTTGCTAGCATATTTTTTTTCTCCTCTCACCTGAGCAGCAGAAAAAAACATGGAAAAGGCACACAAAAATCAAAAATATAGATAGAAACGTTCGAAAGAACACAGTCCAGGGCTCTTGGCAAACTCTCGACCTGCGATCCTGAGGATCCAGGACAAGGCAGTTCAACAAATTAGCTGGACAAGCCGCACCAGATGGTGTCATTGTGGCATCATCGTGGATTTTCGACAAACTTCGGCTCTTCTCCTCCCGCAGGGCCAACGGGGCATTAATGGACCTAAGGACACATTAAATTGTGGGGTCGTGGTTTAGTTGCCCGTGGGCTTTGCATATCTGCCCGGCTGATGCTCTAGTCTTTTCCGTCTTGCCTTGGCCGGGTAACTATGTGACAAGGAGAGAAGAAGAAAAAACAATGATATAATCTATGGAGACCGGTTTGCGGTATATATAAGTCGGCTTCTTTCCCCGCTGCCGTCTGTCTCGGATCCTCTCCCAATACGCTCACTTGCTGTTCTGTTTGATTACTTTTCTGACTCCGAGTACTCTCATACGTACTAATTCCCCGGACTTGAAGCCACTTACTACATATGTGCCTATCACTTACGCCTACGCCATTGCCTTAGTTGCTTGCCAAAGTTATAAAAGGGGCCTTCTCTTCCTTCCACAAGGACTTCTTTTCCAGGACAAACCAAACACTCAAACCAAGCACAAACAATATACCTACAAGTCTATCTCTTAAAAAACCACCGACACTCTCCTGCAACAGTCAAAATGTTCACCAACACTCCCAACGGCACCTTCCTTGTCCTTGCCCCTCAATCCCACACTGCTGCTCAGCTCAACATGGCCACCTCCAAGCCAGCTGCCGCTGACGCCCCAGTTGATATCGACACCCAGGCCGCCGACGTCGAGGCTCCCGGCAAGACCAAGCGCTCTGACAGCAACCCATTCATCCCCGCCATCGGTGCAAAGGGCTTCACTTTCCTCAGACTCGGCCCTTAAACCAGCCAACCCCGAGAGCTTTTTATTTGTCCTTTTGTCTTTTTTCAAAACTTGGTCTATTTTAGCGGAACCTGGCTGAGCTAGGGGTTGGATAAAATAGATTACTTCTACTTATCCCGCGCCGGCGTCAACAATAATAACGATTGAACGACTACTATTACTCCTTATATTACGATTCCTCCCACAGCTACGGGTCTCAACAAGCTCGTGAACTGCCGAGGCAGACCCCCGGTGCCAATGTGATATTTAGTTCTTGGGGGGAAACCAAAAAAAAAAAAAAAAAGGGCGACTACTGATCGTTTTTCTCTTTCAACCAAACACATGCATTATTATTATACCTCCCTTTTTCTTTCTTTTTCCCTCTGCTTTCTTCTTTTTGGGCTCTTCTGTGTTGCCCACAGATAGGAAAAGCAATGCCAAACATCTATTCTGCCCTTAAACATGAATAAGAACCTGTCTTAGTATCAACTTTAATAATTCTTCTTTCTTCTACCGCCTATCTACTGGACTCCAGCATCCGGGGAATCGCTTTATCTCGTATACTGCATCTGCCCCTCCATAGGATGAGAAGCCCGAGAAAAAGAAACGGTTCAGGTCTCTTTCTCGTTTCTTTTTCCCCTGCCTCTGCCTCTCTGTTTACCCAACTGCGGGACATCTACGGAGTACAGATGGCAAAAGGAGAGGTCCGGATATCCCAGGAATGAACAGGTAGGAGTCGTTAAGAAGCACTTCATACCCCGTACGAAGGAATGGATAATATAGGGCTCTCCATCGTGGTCGATTTTGGCACCGCCATTTGCCCCTGAGCTCGCACACACGGACGGGCGTGCATAGCATAGCATACACATATCTTATCTTGTCCTACACACAAAGCATTATCTCATCCTTCTGTATCTCCAGCGGCGCCTCTATCTACTCTATCCTTACACCACCCTGTGCTCCGTAGCTATCTACCTATCCCTTGCGTGTGTATCGCCTTCAGGGTCCCCAGCCAGATCAGCTCCCTGCCCTCACATGTTAGCCCAGGAACGAACGTTCTTCTTCGTCTCTTCTGTGTTCTCATGTGATGGGCCGGTCCGGTCCTCCTACTCCGAAGAAAGCTCCCTTGCCTTTGCTTTTTCTTGCTTGCTTGCTTCTTTGGCTTTCTTTTCTTTTCCTTCAGATGCCAACTTGATCGCTAGTGAAGTGCTTACTTTTGTACGGAGACTCTTGCTCCGTCATGAATCGCCTGCAACAGCCTTATAGAGTTCTGGATATTGAAAAGGGCATCTGGCTCGAATGTATCATGATAGGTATCAGTCTTGACGTAATCATAGACAGTCCTGGCAATTTAGGGAAGTTAACGGGAAAAGGGGCTACTAACCATCCCGTCAACCTAGACGGCTGTACGGAGAACACATCTCTGGGGCCAGAACGGAGTTGACGAATGCATAGTGTAGCATCATAGGAGAGACACAGGTCTCTATACTTGGACCAACCGGCTCCTTCACCTGCTCTTCCTCCTCGTATACGGCGTTTCTTTTGAGATGGATGACGAGCGCCATACAACGCGGCCCTGCTCCGATGAGCACCATTTCCACTCAGCAGGTATGAGGTCACTCATAGTTGACACTCAGTGTGCAACTAATAGTTATTTGACCGGTTCTTGAACGGAGAGTATCATCCCGTCAATATTTGGCCATCTTCGGTTCCAGGTACCAAGCCGTTGGCGGGCTTGGGTCAGATCTTCTTAACTGCCTAGACGGCTCAAGCTCTGGGGTAACTTGAACCTCTGTCGATACCAAACCTAGATAATGAGGCTAATAGGGAGGCCAGGAGCGGGATATGGAGAGATAGATAAGTTTATTGCATGCATGGAAATATATAGGAGTAACTCGTCCTAGGCTAGTTACCTTACTCTCTGGCCTGCTCTGTATAAATTGACTATTTCTCGGGCCGGTATGCCTTGCTCCCTTGTACAGAGACCTACATATGAAACCATTGGAGACCTTCTTTACCTGCCCCTAGCCATCAGTTTGTAAGAATCTATTTGGCCACCGGTTTTATACAACTTTCGCTTGCGCTGGTTTATCTACATAGTTACATTCAGAGTGCCAGCTTGCCCAGACAGATATTCATATCTATCTTGGTTGATTCTTAAATAATATACTAAGCAGGAAAACAGCTTTGTGATCTATTTCACAGACAAATATAACTATAACCTAGGAGACTAGGAGATTGGTTATAGTAGAGCGGGATATTCAGCTTGCCCATAACTAGTCGAAGTCTTGGGCCACCTTCATTAGATATAGAAACACTACAGTCGAGGCCGGGGATTAGGAAGGCAAGACAGCTGCTTGGAAACCTGATTGAATAGCTAGACTATATGAGAAACACTGCAGCCCGACCTTCTCTCAATATCCATATACTCTGGGTGTGTAATAAAACAAAGAGTGCAATACCAACTACGTCTACATCCAGATTGTAAAGAAACGCAGGGTCGGATGGTAGAAAGATGATATCAACAATTAGCCTATGTGGTGATGTTGGACAGGGCAACAGTGCATGCCTCATTAATATTAAAAATTCAACGGCTAAATCATTTGCCAACTCAGGGCTTGCGTTGTTAACAACCGGCAACTGCGCAGAAGTAGATGAACAGAGTGGTATGCTGAAAGGTAAGCAGGCCGGCAGATATGTAAAGGGACGTGTAAAGAACAAGGCAAGCGGATTCTGATCCGGCTGGCTGAATGGGGGGAAGAAGCGAGGAAGAAAAGGGAGGCCTAACTAAGTACTAAAACGCAGCTATGGATTTATAGACAACAAGAAACGAAGAGGATAAAGAGGCTGGCTGCCTGGGGGGGAAACAAAGCATTAAAATTAAACAAATAGACAAGGTAAAAGGAAATTATGAGACATAAAAAGGGTCTTCTGTTCTCACTTATTCTTTTCCTCCTCCATGGTCTCGGTTTCGTGTACAGCCCTATTTCTGTTCCGTTATTTGTTTGCTTCCATATTGCTTTGGTACGAGAAAGGCAAAGGGGGTGCGCGGATGGAATCGGGGAATGGTCAAGGGATAAGGGTGGGAATATGTAGTTGCAAAGCAAGAGGCTTGTGGGTATGGTACGGGAGGCTAGAAGAGGGTAACATGCAGAATCTGGCAAGGGAGGATAGAAAGCTCGATAAAGGTGATAGCCAGACAGAAAAAGACACAGACATATTGAATGGAAAAAAATCAGAAAGAACTATAAATGAAACCCAAACCCCAACAGAGACAAGGAAAAAAAGGGGGAAACACGAAAAAAGATCCCATCTGTTGTACAATGACCAATCAATGAACAAAATGGAACACTGGGAGAAGAAAATGAAATGAAAAGAATAAAAAAGGAAAAGATAACAAAGGAAAAATGGAAAAGAATAAAGGGATATCAATCATCCCCTTACTCCTCCGACTTCATCATTTAGCCGGACTGTACTGCTCAAACTCAACATCCTTCTGATTCTTCGATCACCCTCCTTTTTTTTTTTCTAACCTTTTCTCTCTCCTTAAGCTGACCCTCTTGATATTAAAATCGAATGGTCGACGGCCTGGTTCCAACTCCAATGTATGGAGGTTCGGTTTGATAAGGTGGAAATTATCGAAAGTATCACCCTTTTTCTTTATATTGAGCCGAGACAGACAATTGGTGCATCAAATGCAGGTGGTGAATAATAAAACGGCCAATTGCAGGCGCAAAGGGGTATCAAAAGTAGAAGCGGGAACGCAAACCAAGACAAACTAAAATTAAAGGGGTGTCAATAAAAGCCATGCGCGCTTGTAGTGTTGCGAACAATTCTTAGAATAAAAAATGAGACAGGGATGAATATCTCATTGTGTTGGTCTGGTTGGATCCGAGCTGAGGTGCATGTTTCCGGCTATTTGTTCAATTTATCAACTGTATGTGTATTGACCCTTTTTTGCTTTTTTCGGTTTGATAGAAATATGAGCGGGCGAGCTACCGGTCTTCACCAGCTCTGGCTTTTCCACGTCGTCTGAAGAAATCCATCACCTTTCTCGCAGCGCCTGAGCTTCCGGAGGTATGCGAAGGAGCCTGCTCGAACTCATAAGCATCGGCAAACTTGCGGTGGCCTTTCTGGAGAACATTGTTTCTTGGTTGTCGGCCTGCTTGCATTGATGGGCGAGAACCATTGTCAAACTGATGATCATATTGTTGCGGTGGCTGGTGGTCCTGGTCAAAGCCTTGAGAATGAGCATCGGGATACCCTTGCTGTTGGAGTGGCTGAGAGCTTGAGCTTGCAATGCCGAACATTTGATCATCACGCGGATGGGATTGTGGATAAGTGGGCTCAAAGGTATTTTTGATCTGGCCCTCTTGGCTGCTGTGTAGATTAGCAAACTGACGATCAATCTGAGCAGACAAGTTTAGTGCATCAATTTGATGGTCTCTAGAGACTGAAACTCGATCTTTGTACAGGTCGCTATCTTGATCGTTGGTTGGTGCCAGAGTTGCAGGCACAGCTGCAGGAGCGGTGGATAAACGCCGCTCTCGCTGGGGTTGCTGCTGTGGTTGCTGTTCTGCTTGCTGGGAATACATGTAATCATCAACATGAGTGGGACCAGGCTCTTCGACAGCTTGATGTTCTTTGCTTGAGGAGAATTTTGAAAATGTGGGGAGCAGGGAGAATCGGCGGGGACGAGAGACATTATGAGCATCACTCTGTCTCCTAAAGGCATGCGAGATGGAACGTCTGGAATCGATGGATGCGCGTGGTTCGTCCATCATTACATAAGGATCCTTCATGCTGGTAGGAGGATAACGCTTGCCTTGCTTCAGACGAGGAGAACCGGGGGTAGAAGATTTACCGCCGAAGATAGAGGATGCTGGTCTCCCAAAAAGTTTCTCACTGATGCTAGTAACAGTGCTGGATCGCTTGTGGCTCTTTGATGTCTGCTGAGCTGGTCCAGTTGGGGCACCAGAAATGGTAGTTGGATGGCCCACAGACGCGGAAATCTGTCCATGCGATGCAGGCATAGGGGCTGAAATGTTGTATGCCTTGCCGTTCTTTGGCTGTGCGAGCTTTCCTTGTACGTTGGTAGCAGCAACGGCGGGTGCAACAGGTTGACTGTAAGACCCTCGGGATGGCAGCCGAGAATCCATTCGACCAGCCGAAGCCATGGAGCCTCCAGTCTGGGGTCTTCCTGTAGGGATTTGGGAACCTTGAGTCCCAGAGAAAGCACCAGTTAATTCTGATACAGACCGTGCAACGTCTCTTGATTTTGGCCTCGTCATACCTTGATTGCGGTCTGCATAATTGTTGGTATAGCCCATTCTCTCACGGTTACGATCAATAACAGGTCTGGGAAGCGGCTTGTCGAGCTGAGGCTCGCCTTTGATGGCGCCGGTTGACGCAGCAGATGTGCGAGTGGCTGCGGGAGCCGCAGTTGGAGCTGAAACTGGAGCAACAGAGGATGCTTGGCCAGGAGAGCTTTGCTGATCGGAAGTGGAGCCACCTCGAGCGGTTGATGACTGAGGAGCAACGTATTCAACCTGGACAGTTCTACGTTTGGCATCTCGAGTGCGTTTAGGTTTCTCTTCTGGCGTCTGTGACACCTGTCCTGGCTGCTGGGTAAGCCCACCAAGGACGGCAGTATTGTTCTGTACATGATGAGGCTTTGGTGGTTCCCGGACAGATGCACTGCGCTCGAGAAGCGGTGTGTCTCTCTTTTCTTCTTCTACATGATTGCAGTCAGCGACCAAGCCAATGGTGAAAGGGGAAAACTGAAAAATAAGCATACCTGAGGGAACGGTTGTGTTTGCAATGTCTGCTACATCCGTAGTGTTGCTAGTGATATGAGAGACAACCGTGGCATATTCAGCAAGCCAGCTGTGACGGGCGACTTCAAAGAGATCGGCACGCTTTCGAGGGTCGGGCACCAAGATGCGGCGTAGGAGGTCACGGGCGTGCGGAGTGACATATTCAGGGAATGTGAGAGGAGTTGTCACGATGTACTTGTACAGAAGATTGATATTATCTCCGTCTGGGTTTGCTGGGTCATCATCGAAGGGGAGATACCCGGCTAGCATGGCGTAGAGAATGACACCACAGCTCCAGACATCCACTTTTCGCCCTGTGTAGAGCGAGTCACTAACGACAAGTTCGGGAGCAGCGTAACAGGGACTGCCACAGCTGGTCTGCATGAGGTCTCCTCGTCTGAGTCCGTTGGCATCAGTGCGGTCCAGGCGCATCTGCTTGACAAAGTCTCGGTTGGTGAGATTGTATTCAATCTCCTCACTCAGTTCGTCACTTGGGTTAAATGTATTCGCAAACCCAAAATCTGTAATGATAATGTTGCGGTTTCGGTCTAAAAGCAAATTCTCTAGTTTGAGATCACGGTGGACGATGCCCATTTTGTGAAGGTAGCCAACTCCGGAGACTAGCTGTGCGAACAGGCGACGAGCGGCATTGTCCTTTAGGTAGCGATGGTTAAGAATGTAGTCGAAGAGTTCACCACCCGAGGCGTACTCGAGGATGATGCCAATGTGGCGGTCTGTGTGAACGATTTCATGGATGCGAACAATGTTTGGGTGGGAAAGCTTCTTGAGAACGGATATTTCACGGTTGATCTTGGGCAGCCGGCCAGGATTGGAACCCAGGGTTTCACGGCGGATCAGTTTGATGGCAACCTGTACGCTTCCGTCTCGTTTCCAGCCAAGTCGCACTTTGCCGAATTCACCTTCTCCGAGGGTCTGGCCGAGAATATAGTCGCCAAAGGAGGTTTCCTTTCGCTTTCCGCTGGAGCCATCATGTCTACTCTTGGGGATGTTCGCTCCTTCATCCTCATCTTCTTGGAGGTCTGCTTCGTCAGGATATCCGGAGGTAGTAGTACCGTGTCTGGTATCAATATGTACATTTTCCTGGCGTTGCTGTGCTCGCGCAATATCAATGTCCGGGTTTGTCACGACCATGCGATCGAGCACGACACTTGGTTCATGCACAGGCCCAGTTGGAACAGAGCTGGGGCCCATAGCAGCTTCAGATCGGCTCTCGAGCGCACCGACGTTGGAGTAGTCCCTCGGCTCTCGAGTACTCGCAGCTCTCTGCGGGCCCTCTGGTGAATGGGGGGTCTTACGACGGGGCTTGCTGCTGGGAGGGCTCATATCATCTTTGGCTCTCTGCTGGCTATCGCCATGGCTCCTGCCGTTCTCACGACGTTTACCTTGTCTGGACGAGACATCCTGCGGACTAACATGGGCCTTGTTGTTGGACGAGGAGCGCGGTGGAGGAATAGGAGGGCTCCCATAGCTATTATCGGCGGTCCCTGGCCGGGCTCGCGGACTGGTGGAGCCAGGCTTGCCTGGTGGAGTGACCGGCGATGCGTAATCCTGGCTGCCACTCATTCCCGGTGACGCAGCAGACGGATGCAGACGCTGCGAGGCTGGCGAGCTCTCATTGTAGCCCGAATGGTCTCCTCCATGGGGGTATTGTACTGGTGACAGAGGGGATCCGGGAGGATGATACTGCTGGCCGTTCGACGTGGGGGGATGCATGTACTGGCTTCCAAGCTGCGGAGGATTCAACTGCGGGCTAGCCTGCAGTGAAGAAGACATGCCTTTCCCTTGGGGAGAGGCTGCTTTGGGGGGGTTGGAGGTATAGAGGTTGTCCGGCTGGTAGCAACGCTGCAGCGCGTTAAGGATGATGTCGTAGGCGTTACCAGAAGGGAATCTAAAACAGCAAAGCTCTAGAAGGTCTTGTTAACACTCTAAGCCATAAGAATTGGCCGGAACAACGCGTCTTGTCTAGGTAAACAACAAAGCTAGAGGTGCTGCGCGGGTGAAGCTGAGGATGTGATGTTGTGAAGTTGAAGTTGCGAGGTTGTGAAGCAGCAGAAGAAGATATCAGGGCGTTTCTTTTTTGGGCCAGCCCAACCTCACTTCCAACGCGCTAGCACAGCAACACACACAGAGCACAGCATAGCAACAGGACAGGATACAAAAGATAAAAAGACAAAAGCAATACTTACAGCAAGATGCTTCTCAGGACCAGTGTCTAACTGGAGTCTGCGGCTCTCTGCTACCCGGAGCGCGTCAATTCGACTGCTATCACGTCGCAAAGGGTGAGCCTGCCAGCCTATTCCATCCAGGCTGAACTGGACTGCACGGCGTGTTTTATAGTCGACAGCCAGGTCGAGCGCGAAGAGAAGAAAAAAAGACAAGAGGAAACAGGAGAAAAGACGAAGCGGAAGAATAGATCAGGCACCCACAGCTTGCAGTTGGACGGGAACAGTCAACCCCAATTGAAGCAGACACGCAGACAGGCAGGCAGCGTTGCCGCGTGCAGCGAGGGTATATATTCTTATACTACCGGTAGCGAGAGGATGGGTCGAAGCCAGCGACTTCACCGCGGCGGTCACAGGCACGACTTTATGGGCGGTCTCGTCTCGCCTTGGTCGGGTTGCAGGGGGAGGAGGGACGGGTTGGTCTCTCTCTGCGCTGGCTGAACTGGTCGAACGGGTTTCTCTCTCAGCTTGACCAAGGCAGCATGCTTGAACCGGCGGTAGGAACGACAGAGAAGCCAGCCAGCTAGTTACAAGCTATGAAAATTCAATGCGAACGAAACGGACCGTGGAGAAGCCGTCCGGGCGGCCTGGTCTTGTTGACGGGGCAAACGAACGATTGGCGACGAGTTCAGGACGGGAGGGAAGCATCAAGAGGGGCTTCTTCCTCAGGAGACTCAAATCGGAATCGGGGACGGGGCGAACGTCTGGCACACCTTTCGATGGTGTTGGTTGGGTCCTGTCCAGGGGGCAGAGGGTGGAAGAGACAGAACGGGTTGCGAGACAGAGGGAGGCTGGGAAGAGCGGCCGAGCGGTGAATGACGGGCCAACCAGCGCAAAGAGGAAAATAGAGAAGGAGAGGAAGAAGGGGATAAGGAGAGCGTCTACCGGGACAGAGACATATACTCTCGGGCTCTCTCACAGGCACACGCACACGCACACACGCACCTCGTCGTCTCCTTGGGGAGTTTTGGAGATGATGGATGAGCGGACGGGGACTGGAGGAGGAACAGACAGACACAACAGGAGTAAAAAGGCCCTGCGATGCTTCGCTGGTTTAGCTCGCGGTTTCGTGTCTAGCGCAAGCATAGGATGGAGTGACCTGGCACTTGGCGCTGTTTTGAACCAGGGCCATTCATTCTCCAGCCTGCGGGAGGCTTGCCAGAGACGAAAGGCTGCTGGCTGCTTTGCTTTTTCAATGCTCTGGCCGGGATTGTTGAGCTGGCTGCTGCTGCTGCTGCTGCTGCTGCTGCTGTTGTTGCAGGTACAGAGTATACGGTTTATGGCTACTACTCCGTACTTCTGGTTGCTGGTTGACGGTTGCTGGTTACTGGACCTCCCTGCTGGCCCGGCCTACGGTGCGACATCCCAACGTTAATTTCGTCTGCGGTACTCTGTATGGGCGCGAAGTGATTACTATATTTTACCAGTGCAACCAACTCGCGATGCATCCCATTATTAACACACCATCCACACGTTATGGGGATGCGCGCGCTGGCCTGGTTGGCGCTGTTGCACCGTCCTGGATACGTGGATGATACATCGTCCAGCCCCCTCTCTCCATCCACCACCCCCCTAAAATCCGCCTGACTTTTACTACGGGTACTTATACGGAGCATTTATGGCTGCCCTTGCCGTCTCTCTGCCACTCGCTGTTGCTGCCGGTTGGGCTGCGCTGGCAGGGTCTGGCGGTAAGATTATCCCCGGCAGAGCCTAAGACATCCATCAATATCAAATCAAGCCAGGACGGCGCCGCCGACTCCAAACACCGTCGAAAGCTCCGATGTGACTACGGGGTGCTAGATGAGGTGATGAGATAATAATAAATTATGGAGATGACAAGATGACGATGTTCCGTCTCCAGTCGATTGTCCGCGCTAATCTTACCTCGCTGCGAGTGTTGCTTTGCTCCGGGACTTGAAACGAGGCTCGTAATACCGCAATGTACCGGCGGACCCAGGGGACGGATAAGCCACCAGAAGCGATCTACGAGGCGTTATTTCGCTTGCGCGTGGTGCATATGGGAAAACACATTGGGCTGCAGGGACAAAAACAATCGCATCTATTTCCCTCTCTCTCTCTCTCTTTCTTCCCCTTGGCTCCTTGATGCTGAGGGCTGGCGGTTTCGAGTCAAGCGGCCGAACATGAGAGCTTTCTTTCTCGCCGGGAATGGCAGTTGAACTATCATCTTTTTTGACTGCTAAGCTGCCTGACAGACCTATCTGGCTACTATTTTTCCTGTCACATTTCCTTCCCGGCCCATTTTTTTGCTATCATCCAAATTAATGTCCTGAACCTCGTTCGTTCGTTCGAGGGAACCAGCCAAACCAGGAAAAAACCAAGGGGCGAAAAAAAAGAACCATATCAAAAAAAAAGGACAAGAGAAGAAGAAAACATCTTGCCATAGAAAAAAGGAAATCGTCCTCCAAGGTCTAACATAACCCACTATTCAAGATTGAAATTCATTAAAAGAAAAAAAAAAAAAGGTGAGGGAAGAAAGCGAATGCGAAGAAAGGGGTTCTTTTGTTTATCCCCCGAACTACTGGTACTTGTGACTGTCGTTCATCGGAGTGCCCCCCAGCGATTTCCCCCCCTGGGCGCCATACGCTGGTGGCGGCGCAGGCGACTGTGCTCGATACATCGGCCCTGAAGACGATGACGATGAGGATGCTCCAAATTGAGGCGAGAGGCCTGACTCCGGCTTGCCAGATGGTGGAGAGAGCACGCTAGATCCGATCTGCCCGCCGTCGCCTCCACCAACGACAAGCTGCTGTCCATCCTTCATACGACCGACAACCATCCCCTTGGCCACCGACTTGAGGATTGCCCGTCTTGAAACGCCCATCGCGTCAATATAGACTAACCCGACGTTCTTGACGCCGCCAGTGATATCTGTCGTCACTGCCCGCGCCTCTTCGCCGTATCGGTGGCCCATGACTTTGGACGCAGCCTGAGAACCGGTTGACAGGAGATGTCGAGCACTGTGATCGAGACCGTCACCCAGGGTGGAAATCGCAATCATTGACTTGTTGAGGATACCAGGCTTGTAGTCTGGTATCGGCTTGCCGTTGATGTCGTATCCTCTGTTATACGGATCACGCTCACCCCGACGAGTCAATGCCGCGCCCAGGTTCTGTGCATATTTACCTAGCTGTCCCACGGTTTTGGCTGATAGGCCAGCAGCAGACTGCGAGAAGGTGTTGATCTTGCGAATGTGTGCCTGTGCGGATGGCGAGAATGTCATGGGTTTGGCAGCGGGCTTGGTACTCCGGGTGAAGCTGTCTGCTCCAGTGTTTACCAGGCTGGCCAGTGCTTCGGTGGTAGTCACCAGAAGACGGGAAGCCATGGCTGAACCTTGAACAAGCGATGACTTTGCATATGCAGGGTGGCTTGCCATACGCAGGTACTCTGGCGGTGCATTGCTGACCGTGATCTGGTTGCCTGTCTCGGGTAGTTGGATCTGAACGGGGTCTAATGAAGATTAGCTTGACGTCCACGAGGAATAATCAACGAGGAATAATACGAGATGCCAAAATAAATATGGAAAAACAAAAATAAAATAAAATAAAGAGGAAGACACATTATTGAACGGCAGTTGCAAAAGAAAAAGAAAGAATTGGAGAGCTGGCATACCTTTTGACCCAGGCTTGACGTCTGTCGACTGCACAACACTGAATCCCTCGGTGAGTTCTCCCACAACACTCCCGTTCTCCTCATCAACTAGAACAATCTGGCCGTTCTTCTCATCGCCAGTCCCTGCATAGCCCTCTCCAGGTGCATATGTTGCAGGGTTATATCCTCCCTGTTGTTGCTTTTGCGGCTGCTTGCCCTGGTGTTTTGGGGGTGGAGACCGCTCAAGAAAAGCAGTACACTGCGCAAGAATGGTCTCAAATGTGTCGACGTCCTCCTGTGATACCATTCCAGACCCGCTTCCGATCTTGGGGAACTGAATGCGAGTAAACGCACCGGCCTCAGGCCCTAGATCCCATCTGGGAATCAGGTAGCTGTCTGGCGGCTGGTGGTAAACCTGAGTGGTGGCGGGCAGTGGGAGCTCAAGCTCTGGCGGCAGGTGAAGATGGAGGTAGAAGTCTTCCTCTGTGTTTCCTGACGCAGCGTGCGGGTTGGCAGGGTCTACAACGGGGATGGTCGTAGGTACCATGAGGAGGGAGAGCGTCTGAGGCCCTGAGGGGGTGAGTTCCGTCTCCTCGCCATCCTGGACATGGAATGCCCGCACGTTATCGAGACTGAAGAAGAGTCGAGGGTCGCTTGATCCCCCAGCCATGGCGAATGGCTCACTGTTCTATCTGGCTGGTCTTGAGGATGTATCGACTTTGGATAGTTAGTGGGACTTGGGAGAACTTGTGGCCTGATTTGTTTGCGTATATGTGTTAGATCGCGGGGTGTTTGGGTCAGAGATCCTCACAGCAGCAGCAGCAGCGTTTATTTTCCTAACAGCAAAGACAGGCAGCAGAACCACCCTGGCTTTCAATCCTGGCGTAGTCGAAGTGTGATATGTGACTTGAATAGGTGATGTGACTGCCTTGCGGCTTCAGCGCTTAAGTAGAAGAAACGACGTGCGAAAGATGCACCGCCACAAACGCGGCCTCCCCGCGCCCCGTGACAAGTGATGATGTCATCACTGCACAGCCTCATATGATTATGTAATACATGATTTGGCAGGCACGAACTGATAAGATAAAGACGGAGTTTAAGTTGTGTTTGATGTCGATATACTCTGTCGAAAGTAAACAGTTGCGGGAAGAGAGTGAAGGAAGACAAGACGAAGCAAGGAGCAGCTCGAGGCGGACGATGCTCGGGTGACGGAGATAGCCTGACCTTGCAGGGGACAGCACCAGCAGGGGGCAGCGAGTCAGGCCTCGGGACCAAGGCTGTGAGACGGCTGGTATGCAGATACGGGTTGCTAGCAATCCTCCGCAAGACAAAATGTATTCCCTCCCGCCTCTCGGGGCAAAATGGGCTGTCCATCCATCGACATGTCTATTTTTACGATAAATTTGTGAAAAGGACAGGCGAAGAGAATTCCGACTGAACAACAACCGCTATTACATTCCGACCATATCAACAACAATGCGGCTGCATCTCCTTGTATTCAGCCTGGGACTTCTGCCAGAGGCTTTTGTCCAAGCAGATGAGCTCTACCACAAAGTTCGGCTCGCCTTGAATTCCACTCCACAATAGCAGTAACTAACAGTATTCCAGGGTGACAGCAAGACTCCGTCCGTTCAGCATGATATTCGTGGCCTAGTCTCCTGCTCCGTCCCCGAGAGAGATGACTGCTCCTTCTACCTATCCTGTCTCGAGGCTGCGGTACCATGTGGACCCGAAGGCTACGCTACTGCCTATGGCGACCATTACTGCCGCAAATTTCAGTCAGAGCAGCAGAAGTTCTCTGACAAAGGGCAAGCCTGGCTAAGCAATACCATGTACTGCCTGCAGAGCAAGCTCGTACCATACGCGACTGGACAAAAACAAGCCACCTGCGACGCGATCCGGAAGTACGCCTTCGGAACACATCCCTCCTGTTATATCGACAACGGCTTGTGCACCCTCCCACCGTCGGACTGGTTTCTTATCCTCGATATCGTTGGTGTCGAAGGCCTGTTCGGTAGCATAGAAGCTCTTATTGCAACACTGGAGGCCGCAGGTGGATGTGGTGAATTTTACCTTTGGTTAATCAGGAATCACTTCATTGAAAACGCGGAAAGACGGATCACCAGCAAGGACGCGTGAGAGTATTTTCAAGTCGTATCTTGACAGTAACCAGAGTAACAGTATTGTAACTCTGGGTAGCTTTCGACTCATCCACGGTTCAGCGTACGATAATTTAGGTTAGCCTTGAATATATTCTAGGTTACACAAGATCTTACCAGACCTCAAATATATGTAAACACACCTTGCCTTAAAGCGAGGAACGAAGGATCATGGTTTGCTGGTTGATGCGACTTTCATGGTTCTTTTCATCCAGGACCTGGATTCCCAGGCGTAGATTCCAGGTAGAGATGGCCTGGCTGGAAAGTCAATACATTTCCCTAAGGTGAAACATGAATAGCGCAGTATATGATAGCAAGATTGTCCATCAGAGATACGCGTGGATGGCAAATTCAAGTCCTGAGCCCATACTATTTCCCAATAAAGCGCCAATGGCTGATGCTGCGGTATCATCAAACAATGATACCTCTTCAGGTTATCAATGAACACTGCTCAGGTTGCATCCATCCGGGTTTCAAGCTTATTTTGTGTATGAAACCCAACCCCAGAAAAGAGGAAGAACTAGATCTTCACCACGCAGTGATATGGATGACGCGTTGATTTATGAGAGCCAGTAGTGGCTATGGAGAAAATAGCTGGGATCCGCGCGAGAGGACAAACGCTAACTTAAAGATTGGATCTAACAATCGGATATGGGCAGTATTTATTATGGGTATTCGAAGGTCAAAGCTAGGCTTTTCAAATCTCATCTAACTGTGTATTTTGTTTTCACGGGAAACACAGCGGTAGACCTTAGAGTCGTGTGATAAACAAACAGGACTCTGGAGAGGACCACTCCAGTTAAGGGAAGAAATTTGGGTTTGTAGGAGCAATTTAGCTCCATCTTGGCTAACTTATTGCACCGTAAGTTCAGGTACCAGACTTCTGTAGGAGTTTAGTTGCCTTCACACATCGACTTGTTTATCAGATCTCAAGGTCAGGTTCGAGGTTTCTATCTTTAGCTGTCGCTAATTTAAGCTTTACCACGTGATAGATGTTATTAGTCATCTAGAGCTTTGACTATATCACGTGCCAACTTTGCATCCGTGTCTAGCCGAGGTTAAATAGAAAATCACGTGGCGCTTCTCGCTGCCTTCAACTTTCGGTCTTTCAAGTCCGCTTTTCGATTCTGATTCTTCTTCTCTAGGCCGAACGTTTGGTTGATTTCTCTGCCGTTGAAGTGCTTGCCCGGTGCCTGTTCTGCGTTGTTATACCCCGTATAGTCACTATCGCTCCAACATGGCATCCATAACCCGTGCGCTGCGACCCTTGTCCAGGAGGGTATATGCGCCTCTCCTATCCACGGCAAACAGAGCTACGGTCTCCAGGGCCGCACAATGGTACGTCAAAGCACATATTCCCTTGGAAGCCAATGCTGGTATCATTTCACAGCTCCGGTACATGTTATGCTGACTTGACTGACCTGGGTGCAGCTCCCGGGCGTTCTCTGCTACTCCCCTCCGCCGTGATGCCGACCTCACCCCCACTCCCATCACCTACCTCTCCGAAACCGAGTCGATGATGGCAGAGTCTGTCTCCAAGTTTGCCGTGGAAGAGATCGGCCCCAAGGTCAGAGATATGGATGAGGCTGAGACCATGGATCCTGCTGTTGTCGAGCAGCTGTTCGAGCAAGGGTTGATGGGCATTGAGATCCCAGAGGAGTACGGTGGTGCCGGCATGAACTTCACCTCGGCAATCATTGGCATTGAGGAACTCGCTCGTGTCGACCCCAGCGTCAGTGTCATGGTCGACGTGCACAACACCTTGGTCAACACCGCTGTGCTGAAGTACGGTAGCGCCGCTATCAAGAAGAGATGGCTTCCTAGACTGGCCACCGACACCGTGGGATCGTTCTGCTTGTCCGAGCCCGTCTCCGGATCCGATGCTTTTGCCCTCCAGACCAAAGCTGAGAAGACTTCTTCCGGATACAAGCTTAATGGCAGCAAGATGTGGATCACCAACTCCATGGAGGCTGGGTTTTTCATTGTCTTTGCCAACCTGGACCCCAGCAAGGGATACAAGGGTATCACTGCCTTCGTCGTCGAGAAGGACATGCCAGGATTCAGCATTGCCAAGAAGGAGAAGAAGCTTGGTATCCGTGCCAGCAGCACCTGCGTTCTCAACTTCGATGATGTCGAAGTTCCAAAGGAGAACCTCTTGGGCGAGGAGGGCCAGGGATACAAGTATGCCATCAGCTTGTTGAACGAAGGCCGTATCGGTATTGCTGCCCAGATGACCGGTTTGGCCCTCGGTGCCTGGGAGAATGCTGCTGGGTATGTTTTTTTCTCCTGAACTTACTTAACACATTCAATACTAATTGTGATCATAGTTACATCTGGAACGACCGCAAGCAGTTCGGCCAGCTCATTGGTACTTTCCAGGGAATGCAGCACCAGGTTGCCCAATCATACACTGAAATTGCTGCCGCCCGTGCTCTCGTCTTCAACGCCGCTCGCAAGAAGGAGGCTGGTCAGGATTTTGTCCAGGATGCCGCCATGGCCAAGCTCTACGCCTCCCAGGTCGCCGGCCGCGTGTCCGGTCTCGCCGTCGAATGGATGGGAGGCATGGGCTTCGTCCGCGAGGGTATTGCTGAGAAGATGTTCCGAGACAGCAAGATCGGTGCTATCTACGAGGGAACAAGCAACATTCAGCTCCAGACTATTGCCAAATCTCTGCAGAAGACATACACTAAATAAATATAAGCATCTGCAATATTACCTTAACTCCAATGTGAGTTCCAGAAGACCGGAAGTACTAAAAATGAGGACGTCTGGTGTTTGTTTCAGACTATTTTAATGCATGTATGAATATGTGCCAAGGGGATTGACTGATTAATTTCTGCTTTGGCAAGGACTATTTCTCTTGCTTTGATACGGAGTATCATTGTTATTGTTCTTTTTTGAGTCGACCTGGAGGTCTCGAGTATCATGATATAAATCTATAGACTGAACAAAGAATAGAATATTTGTCTGTGGTTATGTTGATGTCCTTGCTCGTCGGTCTTCTTTCATGCAGCAAAGCGTCAAGCAAACAAGGAAGGAGTCGGAATATAACTTCCTGCATCAACAACCAACGACTTCAACTACTAAAACTCGGCCCCCGGTCTAACACCTCTACACCAGCATTACGGCTGTCAGATGACGAGCCGTAGATGCATACTCCGTACGCAAAGTGAAATTCGTGTCTTCTTACTTGACTTGTCCACGTCGAGCAGTTACACAATGATAGCTCACGCCCCAGCAGGAGTTGCAGACGCCCCGAGCCTCTTAGAGCATCCTCAACTCAACACCAGCAAGACAGAAATACCTATCCGAAGATGCCTGGACTGGTCCACAGGATCGTTATCCATAGCTACGGGAATGATATCCATCTCGACTGATTGTTTAAGCAGCCTTGGTTACGGAGTAAATCCCACTCACTCTATAAGGTCACTCAGTTTTCTGGCACAACAGCGGGTGACGTGAAGGCTTACGCACTTACAGCGTACCGCCCAGTCTATATCACCATCAGGATCCAATTCGTCGGCTGCAGCTCAATAGAACAGGTGACTAGGGTTTGGCGTGTGCCTTTGGAACCACCTAAGCGTGTTAGACTCAATAATGGCGCGGAACCTCGATGGGAATTCGCTGGAGGCATATCACCACCGAGAGACGCCTCTAGATGGCGTCCCAACTAGTTAAGCATTATTAGACTACTTACTATCGATGGAATGGGGACCTTCAGGCTCTGATCCGGCACATTCTCGCACGACATGGGTTTTCTTCTCTTTTCTTCCTGGAGGTTAGAATAACGGAGAGATGTCTACGTTTTCCTAGGCGGTGGTAGAGGGTTGTGCGACTCGTGCTGGTGTGGGAATTATTTCGAGCTGCAGTCACAAAGCTCAAGATGAGAAACGACGAAGAAAAGGTCCCTATCTACAAAAGGCCTGATTCATCCTCTTCACAGTTAGATACCACGAACAGGCCAAGAGAGGATGAAGACGAGGCCACTGCGTCGTGGGCCTCAATGCCAAAGAAATGGCAGTTGGCTATCATAGTGCTCTCCTGGTTTTGGGAGAATGCGGCAATGGGAAGTCGAGGGACCTACATCCTTTTTCAACTCAGGATGTTCAGACTTCCTGATGGTTCTGTGCCCAGTGCAGCAAGCCTGGCATTCCAGGTCTCCCTCCTAAGTGTTGCAATCGCTGTTCCGCAGCTCTTCCTCTCGCCCATCTGGGGGATGCTAGCGGATTCACCCCGGGTCGGCCGCAAGAAGGTTCTGCTAATGAGCCTTTTTATGACTGGTATTTCCTGGCTGGGGCTTGCATTCTGTAATAGTTTACTGGGGGTTGTAGCATGTCATGTTCTGATCGGTCTAGCCAACAACAAGATTGCTGTGATGAGAACTATTGTCAGGGATATCAGCGGAGAGAAGTTTGAGTCACGAGCAATATTGCTGATGCCAACTGCTTTCAATCTTGGATCTACAGTCGGCCCTCTGCTAGGTGGCATACTCAGTGACCCTGTTAGAACATATCCAAACGCATTCGTTCCTGGAAGTTCTCTGACTTGGTTGTTGGAGAGATGGCCATATGCTTTGCCAAACATGGTCAACAGCATAGCCATAATTTTATGTGCGATATTGACGGCCTTTCAGTTTGAAGAAACACACCCAGGCAAAGGGCAGCGGTCCTTGTCTGTCATTCCGGGCTGGGCGAAGAATCTGGGTAGACGGTTGTCCTGGGGAGGATATGAAAAGCTCTCCACCGAAGACCACGAGCGTATCGAGATGACTGGTCTAAGGGAGGATGATTCAACGAAAGCTGGTCTGGCAAGGCCAGCAGCAGTCAGTATTTGGACCCGGCGATTGACCATGACTCTTTTCTCCAATGGGCTCATGATTATGCATGTCGGTATCTTTCCCGCATTACTTGCAATATTCCTCTCTACACCCCGTTATGACCCGGCTGGAGTCTCATCAGCAACGAACACATCCCCAAATGGCACCGATCAGCAGTCCACTGCATCCAACGGTGCCCTGTCTGTACCGCTCAACTACCATCCCCATGCGCCTTTTGTTTTCACTGGAGGACTTTCCTTTGAGCCAAATAACATCGCTTTTGCCCTTGCTATCCGAGGTGTCATCGGATTGTTGCTGCAACTCCTTTTCTTCCCTTACTTGAAGAGAATCTTTGGCCTTTTCCGGCTATATCTGTATTCTCTTCTGGTATTCCCGGTGACATATTTTGCTGTCCCGTTCTGGGCTACTGTCCCATCAACTACATCACCTCCCTTACCAGCGTCAGGGGCACTGCTCTGGATTTTCATCGCCATCACCTTATCCCTTCAGACGACTGCTCGTTCCTTCGTTACGCCTGCCTCACGCATGATTCTCAACGCAGCTAGTCCGGATAAAACCTCCCTTGGCACCGTTAATGGTATCGCCCAGAGTGTTGCAGCTGCTGCCACAATCGTAGGCCCGTTGATTACAGGTTGGACGTATGGAGTGGGACTGAGGCAGGGTATTGTCGGTGTTGCTTGGTGGACTATGTCCGGTTTCGCTATATTGAATGCCGTTGCGGGCGCTGCTCTCATGTATGAAAGCCGACGTGGAGAGAAGCGCAAGTTTCCTATACAGGGTGAACCGTAGCCGTCAGCTCGGCAGCGGATTGGAATGACGACATGGTCGATTATCCATGTATGACTTGATGCTCAAGTATGGAGTACTTGTATAGCACTTGTCGTTCTGCTTGATGGACCGATCTCCAACGGCAAAGCGGTTTCAGGGCCATGTCGTCAGTGGCAGTGGGTTTGTTTTTGATACTTGTGGTATCACAGGTGATGATGTATGGAGACGTTGATGTGTCCTGTTTCATGAAGTCTCAACTGGATAGTTATGAATAGCATGAATATGAACGTTTAAAGGAGCTTCTTTGCAAATAGACTCTCTGCGGGAGGGGGTATCATAACTAGTGCAGTAGAGGATCCTCGTAGTGAATTCGATAGTCTTGTATATCTCTGGCCGTTGAACTGTTGGTCTTCTGGAGTGTAAAGTGGCCATCAGTAGTCGGATTCAGTCTGTTTCATCAGCAATTGAAATCGCCCGTCGTATCCGATACACCCTTGGTCATCCCCATCGTCGATAGCCGAAGGATGGCTCCGTGCCATCAAACGTCAAACATCTCTCACAGCCATCATTCATCCTGCACCTGCCCGTAGTAATGGAAGGGATACGAATAAGATAGGCTGGGATGCGTTATCTGCAGCTGCACAATGATAACAGCTACTTAGTTATCTAACTGATAGTTATTTGTCATCCCGTTTTTGAGGTCTGATAAGAGCGATCAGGAGAGAGAAAAAAAACGGTCCAAAGATATCATTTCCCCAGGTCTATCTAATATCTGCCATCCTAAACACCTTGCAGAACATACGCTGCACGCCCAGAGTCAAGAAGAAAAGCTAATAATGGTACAACGGGAAGACTTCCCCAAATTAAAAGAATTATGGAGATACCGGAGGCCAAGATGGAGGGAGGGAATAGCGATAAGGGTTGCCAGACATGAAAGAGCCGGGCCCATCAGTCCAGCGGTGAGCAGCACCGGTCGAGATCATGGCCATGCTTCATCGGATATGAAGAAGGACAGCACTGCGCCCTAGCGCCAGGGACGCACGGAGGCGGAGATCCTGTTCGGGGGAGAGAGAGCGAGAGAAAAAGGACGAGGGAAAGAAAAAAAAAGCAAAAAGGGGCGAGAAAAATAACGGTTAAAAAAATAAAAAGGAAAAAAACAAGGTGATTAATGTCGGTCCAGGGAAGCCGAACGGGGAGATCGGGATGGAAGGATATGCTTTTTTTTTTCTTCTCTATTTCCAGCCCCCTTGAGCGTTGGATTGCTGGCATGAAACCTGATACACCGAGTTCTGTCACAGGTTGGGCCAGGGTGTAGTATGTACCTTGTCTGCCGCTTGTAAAACGGGTTAGCCGGCTGTTCCAGAATATTCTCATTTTATCGGGATGATTCAATGGTTCATGAAGAGGGAAAACGGTGAGGCTCGAGTCGGTAAGCAGTTGGCATTGAGCAAATGTAGACGCAGGCTATGGATGTTGATGTAGATGTACCGATTCAGAGACATCTACCATAGTGGTAACTAGTTAAGCAGCAGGGCGAATGGTTGAAGGGAAAAGAACAGAGCCTGCGGCCGTCCTCAGGCCTTCTTCGGCGCCCCGGCCTTTGCATCCGGGGTTGTATTCTTTGCATTTGCGCATTCGAGGGCCTGGCGGCACTGCCTCGAGACGTTTGCCTGCGTATATCGCTGTCGAAACATGCCGAAGACAAGATATCCGACTAGACAAGCCCAGGCAAAGCCGATGATGAACATGGCCTGCACGAGTAGATCCATGGCTTCGAACCCGCCGGTTCAGGCGTATGAAAAAGATGTAGCAGCAGAAGCAGTAGTGAGTATGTTGATTTCGGAGTAGACAGTAGGTGCCGGCCTTGGTAAATAGAGTACTCTCTGGCTGCTCCGCTGGTGGTACAGCAACGCAACTCCGGAACTAGGGGATGCCTGGTCTTCGGCCGGATAGCTTCAGGTAAGACTTTTTTTCGCGCGATTGGAACTCTCCCGGCGCAGATGGAAACGACTGTGAGTGGTATATGAAGGAAAAAAAAGAAGAAGAGAGAAGCGAGGGAGCTTGCCAGATGGCCGTTTCCTTTCAGTTGATAGTTGACTGCGTGGAGCCGAAGTACGTGGCTGAGGGTGAAAAGTGATAGCTAGCGGTTGACGAGGCCCTAAGACGATGAACAGCCACTAGACAAGGCAAGTATATGCATAGACGTGTTGTCTGAGGTCGGTTCAAGGTCGTTATTAGTTAGATGGCGATATTGAAGGGAGAGGCGAAGGAAGAAGAGCCGACTCTTGCGATGAATGAATGAAATACGGAGTCTGGCTGGAGCTATTTAAGGGGATGCCAAATTGCCGCGACAGCTCAGGTTGTTATATATATATTTTAATACCTCCCCCTTCACACGGATAAGGGATAACCAGACATCTGGATGGACAAAGGGACCGTTTCTTCCCCTTTCTCCTCGTCTTCTCTCGACCCAATTTTTTTTTTCCCGTACAGGTTTAAGCCAGCCCTGATTGCCGGCCAGACTGGATCCGTGGGCGAGAGAAACGGTAAGGGAAGGGGGTGACAGAGCTAAATTGTGAAATTATTTCATTCCTATCTGGCCCATCAGAAAGCTAGGCTGGGGGAGGATAGTTATGGTGTCATTCTTTTGCTCACCAAGTTCTCATTTCCTCCACAACAGGGGTGTGTGTTTTTTTTTGGTAGAGTTGAGATCCATCTTTTTTACCCCCTGGTCTGACTTGGCGGGTGTTGCTAGCTAGTTTATGCCCCGGCCGACGGGCATGTAACTATACAGAGAGGGAGTACTGCTGAGGCCCGCTGGATGTAGGTAAACCAGCTACGGGTTAGCCATTCGGAGTTGGATGAGCGGGCAGGTCAGTCACTGGCGGTTCTTCATGGTGGATGAATGCAACCCGGAGACCTGTCGACGAGCAAGCAAGGGTTTCGCGTAAATATACCCTGGGATCAGTTCCTGTTCTTGCATGAGAACGGGTGGGTAAAGCACCCTGGCACTGGCAGCACCAGCGGTGATCGGATGGAGTCGCTCTGAGGTAGTTTGAGGAATCGAATGGCTGAGAGACGCCCTTGGGGGGCCACTGACGCTACTAGGCCAGAAGACCTGCTCCTTATATCCTAGCCATGCATAGACGAGTCCGGCTGTAACTAGCCAGGGGCCCTCGTTGGCTAGCTGACTAGTTAATTCCTCAAGGTGCCCTCGTTTTTCAGCCGCTGGGTGCGCACTGCCTGCGTCGTTGATGCGATGTGCCGCAGCCCCTGGGAGGCCACCTTAGTTAACTAACCTAGCGGACTCGCCACGGTTTCAGGTCGCATAAAATATCTTTCAACTGCATGAACTTGCATGTGCGGCGGCTAGCGGTGCCTCTGAACTCTTCGCTCTGCCTCTGTGTCTCCCGGCAGGTTGGACTCGTAACAGCTATCCATCCCGGCGGCAAGGTGTTTCTTTTGATAAACAAACCAACGCCACAGCCGGCCTCGCGCTTCTGATTGGAGTCCTCGTCCTATACTCAATATTAGCCATGCTCATATCCAATGAATACAGGAATGCACTTATAGCATCTGCTCCTACCGTCTTGCCTGGAAAAAAAAAAAAAATCGAAGAGAGGTGCAAGATGAAACTGGTGGAGTGTCCTAGGGGACGAGACCTGCAGGCCAGCGCCTATTTACTTTCTCAATGCCCTCTGCGAAATGTGTCTAAGAGCCATGGACGGCCAGATACCACTCAGATGCTCCGCCCATGGGAATCTATTTTTACCATATCCACCCTTTTCTTCGTGTTTGATATCCTCCTGCTCTTTGCTTGCTCCCGGCTTGCTCATTGGCCGCGCCTCCATCTCGGTCCTCTGGGGGGGGATAAAGGGGGGTGTAGAGCAGCCCTGAGGCCGGCGCGAGATCATACCTCTGCTGTTTCTCATGGCCAGATATCTGTCCCGGTGCTCTGGTTCTTCCTGTTTCGCGGTTAAGATCCTATTCTTGGGGCTGGGAATGCTCCGAGCGCTGCGCCGGGATTTCATACGCTTCTCAATTTTTGGAATTGATAGGATGGCAGCTCTCCTTTCTGCTGGACTCAGGCGCCTGTCCTGGCAGAGGCTGCATCTGGCCTCTGCTTTCCCCTCCGTTCAATTTCTGGGTTATCCTCTTTCGAGCATTCGAAGGAGGCTGTATCTGCCTTTTCTTTCTTAACTCTAATCCTTATAAAGTCGACTGAGTTTGTCCTTGAACTGGGAGTCTTTCAATTCAGATCTCAACCACCACGGCTTTTGATAACTCTGCTACACGCTCTATATACCCAGATACTTGTTTATTGTTTAATTGACTATCCTTCCTTTGGGCTCGGCGTCTGCTCTTTACTATACCAATCCACAAAGCCCAACACTGTCACCATGTTCATTGAACGCCGCCGAAGCACAGGTGATGGCTACCAGAAGAGAGTCCTGTTCAGTCCCAAGGGGTTCACACAGCACCTATGCGAGGACATGGCCGCCCATGGATTCTTTGCAGAAGAGGAGTTGAGTGATATGGACGACGCCGTCAATCTCACAGGCTGTCCCCGGGAATCTGTAAGGGCATCTCAGTCCTCCCGAGTCCGCATCCGCATCTCCGTCAGCCCACAGGGAAAAGGCCATCGTCGGTCTTCCAGCATCCAACGAGACGTTGAATACGATGAACCACGGAACACTACGCTTTCCCTGACCAACAACAGCTCGATTGCTGGCCTCCGCAGGAAACGGTCTCCTTCTCCAACACCTTCAATGACATCAACTTCATCTACCGAGGAGGTCATTCGGCCCTCCAGGAAGAAGACCACTATTATGAAGCCGCTGAATAAGTTCAAGGAGGTCGTTCCGGTTGTGCACATCCCAGAATTCAAAGAGCTACCCGTCAAATCGAGACGCTTCAGAGAAGTGTCCCCCTCTGCCTGCCGCAAGGGTGATCCTGTCGTTATCACTCCAAGAGTCAAGCCGACGGTGCCTAGGAATACGACGCCTGAAGCAACCAAGGGCAACGCTACGTCTTCACCCAAAGATGGGAAGAAGAAGGTCCGTTTCGTCCTGGGAGATGATGACGGGAGACGCGAGAGTCCTCCTGTTCACGGTGTAGCCAAGCGTCTTTCTTGACCTTCGAGTCAAGCAACAAGCAGCTCGACAGTTAATATCACATAAATGGAGCTGTCTTTGAACCGACAATAGATTCATCGAGGCGACTCGGTTTGCAGCATCTAGCTGCTCATGTTCATATTCCTTCCGTTTACCTATTTTTGCATTATTTTCCTACATTTCCCTGCGCTCTTTTCCTGCATCTTTTGACCTAGCTTCCCTTGCATGTTCCGTCTGGTGGTAAGACGGCTTGATACCCTCGTTTGAATACTCTGGCATGGCGGTCGTTTTTGATTGATATTGGTGGTCTTGCATATCGGTTGGTGATTTGCTTCTCTGCGCTTGTACAGCTACTCTCGCTCTAGTTTCCTTATGACTCTCTTTTGTATCTTATGAACTCATGATTTTACGCTCGAATAAAAAGCATTCACTCACTTATTTGCTGTCTGGTCAAATTCGTATCGACGTCATCAATAAAAAATGCCGAAGAAACGAACAAGTAGTTAGTCTCAGCTTACTCAGCAATTTCAGCGACTTCGCCGGCTTCAACGAAGAAGAAGAAAAGAACAGACGTCGAAAAGAGAGAAAAGTGACCAGGCTGGCTTCTTCGTGGCATTGGCAGCTATTAAAGAGACGAGGAGCCCGGCTTGCCAGATGAGAGTGTAGCTACTACACGAGGGCTGCCTGCTGACGGTGTTTGCTGGAACGACCGCATCGCGCATCCATCATGGCTGAGAGCTACAAAGCTAGAAAGGAGGCCTTCGTCTCCAACCTCTCGGGCAGCAGCGTATGGGATATCCACACGGTTTCAGCTGTTGTCCCGGTGAGTATACGCATATTTACGGGTCTCCTCCTCCCATTATACAGTGCTGCTGGCTAACGGTTCTTGGGTAGAGTGCGGTTCTACTCTGGTCCGTCCTTCAATCGCGTCGCTCGCTATTTACTCCCTATGAACTACCGGCCGTGATAGCAGACTTCCTTTTGACCGTTGTCACTGTACTGTTCGCAGTGACAGCGTACTCCTCCTCGCCGATAGTGCTGAATATACTGCTCCTCTCTCCTGCCGCCCTGCTCCTGTTAAGCACCAAGCCCAAAAATGTACGGCAAAAGGCAAAGCCTCCACCAGGGTCTGCAAAGAGCACGACACACCAGGGCCAGGGAAGCTCTGATGCTGCGTTAGACGCCCTCCCACAGCGTCCATTTCTCACCCACTACCGAGCAAGTCTGATGATAAGTACCTGTCTGTCGATCCTGGCTGTTGACTTCACTGTGTTTCCTCGGCGGTTTGCAAAGGTGGAAAACTGGGGGACCTCTCTCATGGACCTGGGAGTGGGCTCGTTCGTCTTCTCGGGGGGCGTCGTTTCAGCGCGTTCGATCCTGGGACATAGTAGTGCCGCCTCCCGGGGCTCGTTCGCAAAGCGCTTACTTGCATCTGCACGCCACTCCATCCCTCTCCTGGTACTGGGCCTGATTCGCCTGTACAGTGTCAAGGGGTTGGACTATGCAGAGCACGTAACAGAATATGGTGTGCACTGGAATTTCTTCTTTACTCTAGGACTCCTCCCGCCCTTTGTGGAGATATTTCATGCCATGACCGCACTGATCCCGTGGTATGAGGCCCTCTCGCTGCTCGTTATCGGAGCGTACCAGGTAGCGCTAGAATCCACGAGCTTGAAGGAGTACATCTTGGTCTCTCCGCGGGGGCCGTCTCTGCTGTCCAAGAACCGAGAGGGAGTGTTTTCCTTCCTTGGGTATCTTGCCATCTTCCTGTCTGGCCGAGCAGCCGGGTTACGGATAATACCTCGCAAACCGCGCAGGACCCTACTCATCCAGCTGGTCTCATGGTCAGCAGTGTGGGCGACCTTATTCATTCTCAACTCCTCCTACTTCTTCGGCTACGGCGCGGGAATCCCGGTCTCCCGTCGACTGGCTAATATGCCCTATGTCTTCTGGGTTAATGCATTCAACATGACCCATATGCTGCTCTACTGCCTCATAGAGACCGTCGTCTTCCCATCAGTGGAGAAGGCGTCGAATAAGAAAGAAGAGGCGGAACAAAGCGACTTTGCAACTAGCAGGGTCATGCGGTCATTCAACAAGAACGGCCTGGCCATCTTCCTCATCGCCAACTTGCTTACAGGGGCTGTCAACCTGGGCATGAACACGCTCGACACCCGAAAGGAACTGGCCATGGCGGTTTTGATGCTATATTCGGTCATCCTGACTGCCATCGCATTGGCGCTTGATTTCTGGAATGTAAAACTCAGGCTATAAATAAAATAGACACGGAATAAATACATAATAATTGGACAGCAGCTTTTGAAACGTCAACGCCTTTTCTTTTTCCTTCACATGCGTCTTTTGGCGCTTGTCAAATGTTTTCTTTTTCTTTAGTTACTTTGTTACCTTTGAGCTGTCGGAGTCAACAAAGCTCAGGGATGGCTTTTTTTGGCCGAGGTTGGTTTGCACTGGTTGATAGCTCGGCTGCTTTCGCCGCTAAAGTTAACTGCCTAACCTCCTTTCAAACTGAGGGTATAGTGACATCGAGACATAACCAACAACAACGACGACGACGACGACATCGACATCGATCAACTTGCAAAAACCTGCTCTGTCGGCTTCTGTCCTGCATTGAAAAACCGACGCCCAGGAATTAATTGGCTGAACATGGCTGCCAATAAGAATCCGTACCGGACATTCCCCACGCCCGTTGAAGGCCCGAAAGTACCATACAAGGCTGCGCAAGAATCGAACCCCATCTTACGTGGCCGCGTGCTGGAAATAGCTGCTACTCTGTCAGTCCATCCCCATGTCTGCTATGGCCGTCGGTTTTATGTCCTTGCATGGGCTGCGTTTGCCGGTAACTAGCTGGTTAGAAGCTAACACGGTTTAATATCTACAGAGTCCAATCTTCGAGTTTTATCCAGTCCATTCTCTGGCGCAATGCAGGCTTCTCTACCATCCGTGACATCCAAGACCTAACGGCATACGAGCCAAAATTCGACCCTACTGTCCTCCCCCCGCTGACCCAGCAATCTGGCACTGAGACACCGGAGCTACCGGCCCCTACCAGACGACGCCAGGATGGCAAGGGCGACTACTATACGTCTGCTGATTACCGTGAGCTTTACAAGGCCGGCAAGCTGACTCCTACTGCTGTTGTGGAGGCGTTGCTGCCTGTGATCCGACGTGATACTTCTCCTCCTGGCGAGTTTTCGGCCGGTTTCTCCCAGTCAAAGATTGATCTCGTTCGTGCCGCCGCAGAGGCTTCCACACAAAGATGGGCTAATGGCACGCCATTGGGACCAATGGATGGAATACCCGTTGCTATCAAGGATGAAGTGGACATTGATGGATATGATAAGTACCTGTCGAGCAAGGTCGACTTCACAGCTAATCCTAGCTTCACTTCCTGGTGTGTGAAAAAATGGGAGGAAGCCGGCGCCATAGTAATTGGAAAAACCGTTATGCATGAAATTGGGCTTGGTACGTCTATCATATTGATCCAAAAATGGCGTCTGTTCTTGTGGTTTACTTGAATTGACACTTTTCTAGACACTACAAACAATAATCCCGTTGTTGGAACCCCGAAAAACCCCCATAACCCAGGATACTACACTGGAGGCTCCTCAGGAGGCTCTGGGTATGCAGTTGGCGCTGGTGTTGTTCCTCTTGCCCTCGGAGCTGATGGTGGTGGCTCTATCCGCATTCCCTCCAACTACTGTGGCATCTATGGGCTCAAGACAACTCATGGCCGGGTTTCAGCTGCTCCAACGCGTAGACTGGCGACAACTGTAGGAGTCTTTGGCCCAATGGCATCCAATATCGATGACCTGGCTATGGGCTACCGTATCATGAGCGCACCTGACCCGAGCAACCCTGTGTCGGCGGCATTCCCTGACCCCTTACTGAGTATTCCACCTTCGTCTTCCTCTAGGGGCAAGGTTATCGGTGTATACAAGGATTGGGTTGAGCGGTCTGACCCAGATGTCCTAGCTATGTTTAATAAGGCTATTGACTACTACCGTGACGAACAAGGTTACCAAATCGTCGACATCACCATTCCATACATCCCCGAAGGTGGAAAATGCCATGCCCTATCAATTCTAAATGAGATATCCAGCGGCCTTACCAAAGAACAAATATCCCAACTATCTGCTCCTACAAGGATCATCGTCTCCGTGGGCGGAACCCAAGGTCTTGCACAGGACTATTTTGCCAGCCAGAGGATGCGCCATCTCCTCATGAACCACCTTTCTTTCCTCTTCCAAAAATACCCCGGCATCATCATAGCAACTCCCACAACACCCACAGCCGGCTCCAAGATTTCTGGGGGCGAGGCTGATCTTACCAATGGAATCAGTGATTCCAATGCAACCCTGCGATCCATGGAATATGTATACCTCGCCAACTTCACCGGGTGTCCTGCTATTTCATGCCCAATGGGCTATGACGATGAGCCTTCCGTTCCTGTTGGGCTGATGGGTATGGGAGAATGGGGCAGCGAGGAGGCCTTGATGGAATGGGCTCGTGACGGCGAGGGAATGCTAGGTGATAAGGGTTTGAGAGCGCCTAATAAGGAGAAGGGCGGGAAGTGGGTTGATGCTATCAATCTGGCACTTAACCCAAGCACTGAATGAACCAACGGACTGTTTGCAATTGTCTGATATTGCCTGACACCATACTTTCTCCAGGCTTCCGAGTTATTTCACTTACGCCTCTTTTATATTTAGCAGGGCCTGGTGTTGTTGTTGCCTCTTTCTTCGATTAATTCTGGTAATTGTGTATTCCTAATGACTGCCTACCAATAATATGGAACTACTGAAATGGTCGCGCTTCAGTGTAAAGAACTGGATCATGAGCATCCAATAAACATAGCCAAGGTCCAAACACCATTCTTTTCATTCAAGTTGATGAAACTCCATTTTCGTGCCCGAGTCAAACAGGTGGTAGTTATTGGTAACAGGATAGTACATACCGGTCAAACAGCTGCTAGATAGCAAGATAAATGGATACAAGCTGCACCCTCGTCCTGCGACTTCTAATAGTCCTATGTCAAAAAGAAGAGGGTATTAAAAAGGACAACAAAGAATAGCAGATAAAAGGATAAATAAATGAGAACCATATCAATTGGCTAACGTGAATAAACCATGAGTGAGCTTTGATCGTCTTGAAACTGAATTTTAAAAATGATAGAAAAAAAGGTAAAGATATCAACTTTAGAATAAAACATGACCTTAGAAAAAGGTAAAAGGGAACATGATGGCATTGTAAATTCTCGGCTAAAGGGTCGGGTGTATGTGGATTTATTCTCCGTCAGTGTCTGTTTCGGTGTCTGTTTCGCTTGTGTCATCGGCAGCGTCGCCGTCGGTGTCACTCTCGTCGTCTTCGCTGGATTCAGCGATATGCTTCTTCTTGGGAGGTGCTTGACCGGTTTTTAAGGCCTGCATCTGTCCGGCAATGGAATCTGGAAGGTTGTTAGAATATATATGCATTATAAAGTGTGCCTACGGTATTAGTAGTAAGTTCAATGCATACCTTCGTCTGGTTCACTGATGTCATCTTCCTGAGCTACAGCAGCGGCCTTCTCTAAATCCTCAACTTCAAGAGTAATTTCTTGCTCCTGGTCAAATCCGATGTAGCTGTCGCAAACGATGTTAAGGACGAATGGGAAACTCCCGACCTGTGGAGGAGCCTGGAACTGCATCTTCATCGTCTGTACGTTGAAAGTTGGTTTGCCCTCATCGTCAAATATGGGCTTGTCAAATTTGGTGAATGTGAAAGGAGGAACGGCCATACGGTCCTGCTTAACATCCGCGAGGAATATGTGCCATCTTGGGGAGTGGTCTCGGGCGAAGTAAGGGGCATGGGCAAGAGGAGGCTGAATTTCAGGCTCATCTTCCTTTTCACTCTGGGTCTTCTTCTCTTTCTCCTTAGGGTCAACGGTAGCATTTCCTGTCTGGGCGTCTGCTATGGCGTCTTCGTCGATATCTTCAATTACGAGGTCCGACTCCTTGACCGGTGGAACGTATTCGCAGCCAGGTGGGACAAAGCGGGCTTTAACAACAAGTTGTACCAAGCTGCTAGGAGTTATGACTTTTTCGCTTTGCACTCTGAGAACAGCCTTGCACAGCTCCAAGGCGGGTATTCTCCTTGCTACCGATACTGCGGTTTGATACTGCGAGTCTGTCAAAAGTCCACTACCGATAGTCATGCTTCGTCGCTTGACTTCTGGCAATTTCATGAACTGCTGAATGGTCATGTGGGTTTTAGAATGTTCGCCTTCCACGGATCGGACAACGTTAGGGGTAAAGTAGGGAAGCTGAAGAAGCGGAGAGGAGTTCGGTGCAATAGCTTGAATGAGGTTTTGGGATGTATAGAGTGATGTCATGATAGGTTGCAGGTTGCCGAAAGCCAGGGCAATTGTGGTGAATGCATTGTTGAGGGTAACGGCAGGGGGTGCGACTTGGAACTTTTCTAGGAAGGTTTATCGGATTAGCTATGTCAGGCGGCCTCCTTTGGAGAAACATTAACATAAACCTACCGTTGTTAAGGGTATTGTCTTCGAGGTCCACCCTTCCAAGATAAGCCCATAACAGCGCAAGTGCCTTTCTCCTCCTCTCATCATCCAATTTGCTTAGAGCGAGTTTATCCTTGGGTGACATATCCACCGACTCAAGGATTTTCTTCTCAATCTTAGCTAGCCCTGAATGCGCATGATCCCCATCGAGGAGTTCTGTATACTCATCTCCTACGCTCATGGTGCCAATCATATCCCCGCCAGTCAGGCCCGGTTTGTACTCTCGGAACAGGTTCCCTGCGCTGGCCACAAGAACGTTGTCCTTGGTATAGCGCTGGTTACCGTACCACCACCTTCCAACGGTATACGGAAGGAGAACACCAAAGAGGATTCCATACAGCAAAAGGACAAACTTTCCATTTCCTTCCGTGACGATAAATTTGGGCAGGGCGATACCAATGCTGAAGCTCTGTTTTCCGTCAGGGTGGCCGAATTGGATGTAGTTGTTTCTGATTTCTTCGTCTGTGAGTGTCTTGTATGCCTTTGTAAGTTCGACGAAACGTTCGTTGAGCATCTCAACGGTTTCATTTTTTGCAGGGTCGGGCTTGATCTTGTCTGGGTGGAATTTGACGGAAAGGCGTTTATAGTGTTTGCTGATAGCTCTCTCATCCGCGCTCTAAACCAATAGCCAGCCATGGTTAGACAGTAAAAAAATTGTTATTTAAAAAGTAAAGGTAATCTCACTCTTGAAATTCCGAGAATTTCATAGGGATCCCAGATCTTGGGGGCAGATCTTGCAGTCACGGTGATCAGGTAAACCATCCAGGCCATAACTGCATAGCCAACTATCACCGTAACGATCCTCTTGATACGGCGCTCCTTTCGCAGAAGCTTCTGCTTCTGACTCTGTATGATATTGTCATGTTGTGGCTTGAAATCAGACTTGATTCGAGGGGCAGAATTTTCGAGTCCTACACGCGGGGGAAGGCAATATCAGCAAAGCTGCAAGGCACACGACATACAACGGCCTCGAGACGAAGGCTGACAAACCTTTGACAGGCCTTAGAAGGGTATATGTGAGAGGGAGGGTAACGAGGCCGGTCAGGGTGAGGATGAAGAAAGGGAAGAATTGGCCCTAGACAAAGCAAGCGGACGGGTCAGTCACGAACATTACAAGATATACACGTTGCATTGGACAATACCAACCTGCTCGTCGTAGTTATAGTCAGTCGACATGGCTGCGGATGCTCCAGCTCTCTAATAAGGGTCGAATGTATGTCTCCGGGTGAGCACAAGGGCTCATAGGGTGTGGTCCTCCCTTATATCTCGCTCCTCCGGCGGTTCTCACAAGCGAACACAGCTTTGAAAGAGATCGTAATGAAACTAGCACCTCAGTCTCGCGGGCCCCTATATCCTCGACATGGAAATATCGCAATATCTGGCTGGCGGCAACCTATCGACCCGTTGCTCTCTTTGTCGTCTTCTTCGGCTTGATCTTTGCGATCTCGATGTCACATCCGTGGCCTCTTTTGATAGATCGCCTGATCGGGACTAGCGCCATGGTCTAAACGTGGATTTAAGCTAATGAACTAGGCCTAATAGGGAAAGGCGCAAAGAATTATCTAACCATGTTAGGATAGTTTTCCCGGGGTCGGCACGGATGAGTAAGCGTCCAAAACGTACCTATGGATGGATTGCCCTATGTGTATACGGAGTGGCGTGCACACAAATGGATGACGGCATAGCCAAAGGTTAAAGCTTTCTGATATAAAAGCATCACTTAAGGACATCAAACCGCTATTTGGCTATCAAAGAACTTATCCTTTCCCTGGACACCGTAAAATACGCAAAGGTTTACTTTATTATAACGATATCACCTTGATAAGGGATGGTAATAGTGAACTTCTACTATTACCTCTCTCTGGTGGTCTGAAGCTCCACGAGGATTCTACTTGCTAAAATTTCCTAATAAGGAAACATATATACCATTTTCTTTGTCTACTACCAGATTCAATCTATTTGTTAGCGTCTTATGTTATTTGTCCTGTCCTGCAGCTGTCCTGCTATCTTGTGTTCTTGCCCCGCTCTTTATTTGACAAGCTAAAACTTCCATATTCCACAAACATAAAAGGCAGCTTGTTCCCCTCCACCTGTCTCCCAAACATTGAGATCAAACATATTTCCCTCTTTACCAGCTTCAAATCATAAGCCCTCCTGGATTCTGATTCTTGTGTTGAAATTCTTCGTTTCTTGAACTACATTTCATACAGCAATGCGTCCATTCCTTCGCCAGTCCATGCTTCACGCGCGTCGCCCACATTGTAAGTTAAATTTACAGTTTTTCATAAGGAGTGCAAATATTTATACCCTCCGGAATACCTCATGGACAAGCCGTGACCGGGCTCCAGCCGAACGGCCACAGGGTCCCCGGTTTCATACCCCCTATACGACACAAAGCCCAGAAATCTCTCTAGACGATGATTTCATCAGCCCAGAGCAAAGGGAACAAATATTCAATGGAGTGTTCCCTGCTGACTTTTCGGGCGAAGTGATATCCTTGAAAACAACAAGACAAGAATTTCACCACATAGCAAAGGCATTTAGAGACTCAACAGACAAGTACGCTTGCCTCTACCCACTATAATTACATTGCATGCTTACGCTGTCACTGGGGAAATAGGAAAAGCCAAAATGCAACTGTGCAATTTAATGAGAGTTTTCACAGTACCACCATTAGGCACAAACAAGTCTCTGTGCATGAATGTTTAGTCAATTCCGTTTCTCGTCAACTTCAGAATCTCATAAATCTGCATGAGATTTCATTTTACTGTGATTCAACGATATCTGAGGGAATCCCCGACCCAGACATTCAGATGGTCATAGACACAAAATCCGGCATGGAGTCCGTTCTTGCTGTTGAAGTTGGCTTCTCGCAGACCAGTGCCGACCTGGAGAAAAGAGTCAGATGCCTTATTGAAAAGACTACAGTCAAGGTCGCTATGCTTTTTGATCTCAAGGAGACTCCTAATTATAAAAACCCCCTCCGAACGGAAGAAAATAAAAAAAAATATCACGCTGAGAGAATGGCCCAATCGGAAAATCCTACTGCATTAATTCGGCAGTACTGCGAAGGAAGGGCTCCCTATAGCCCCGTGCTCTTATACGGCGCTCGATGGACGGGTGAGCTTACTGCCGCTATGCAGGTATTTGTTAAGAGCACCTCTACAGGAGAGCCCATCCCGCGGACACCAAGAATTGTAAGTTCATTTATTTCCCCCTTACATAGCTTAACAAATGCTAATGTCTACGCTTTAAGACCTTCTTCGGGCCCCCAAAGTCTCCGAAATTGAATGAGAGGCAATTGGAGACACCTATCTACAACGCCTACCCTTGTTTGAATGTAAAGTTGTCAGACTGTGTACAGTCGGAAGATGAGGCTTACAATAAGGAGTTGGTACTGGACTGGGACGAAATAAGACACCAACTGGAGAGAGCTAGGCGCCGTCTTGCTGCCGAAAGGCACGCAGCGGCTGCCCTTAAGTTATCTGCTGGTGGAAACCTATGATGACTTAGGTAGTTTTGGAGAATGGCGAAACAGTTAGGCTGGCGATAGGAGAGAACAGGAAATAGAGCAGACTCCGGGAACGCAACTAAACAGCAAGGCTCATCAGAGGGACTGATAACGTGCTGCATTTTTTTTTTTCATCTTGTATTTTCAGCTGGCTTAACTGCTCGTTAATGTCCTAATAAAAGAAACATCTCAACCAACACTTCTTACTCTACTTACTCTATTCTGTCCTCTGTGGCTTTAGTACATATCTAACATTATAGTAGCACGCTGGTAGCGTACACACATATATTCAGGGTCTCGTTAAAGGTTAAACATATTCCATCTACATCCTGAGTCCTTCGTCTTCCCCCTTTGCTTACATTGTTAGGATGAGTCATCCTCTGTGTTAGTAGAACTCGCCTGGTCCATGTTCCCTTTGGGAACATGGGGCAGGAAGGCCTTTTTTGTCCCATGGTCCTGTGGTCCATGTTCCAACAATTATTAACTTAAGCCTTAGTTAGCCAACTAGATTTGAGTTAGGGTTGGCTAGTTAGTTAGCAGACTAGGCTTAGTCGGGGCTAGTGAAGTCTTAAGCTAGTGAGTGACTAGCTTAGTTCAACGTCCCCCACTCCATCCACACCACGACCAGCAAAGGATACATGTCAAGATGGCGTCCTACTCGGTCACCGTCTCGGTTGCGGGAACCAGCATAAACAAGTATCCTGGTAAGTAACAGATTATATGAGTTGGTTAACTAGCTGGGTCAGCTGGATTCGACCTAGCTATGGCTGACTCGTATGATCCAGGGAAACAGCATGCCCGCAGAGTAGCCGCCTACCTGCCGAAGCAGCAGGGCCTCATTTATCTACCGGGCCAGCAGACGGTGTTGTCTGAAGACTCAGACCAGGCCAGGCCGTTTAAACAGCGCCGCTATTTCTTTTATGTGACCGGCGTCGTGGAGCCGGATTGTCATGTTACATATGACATCGCGGAGGATAAGCTGACGCTATACGTGCCGGACTTTGACTTCAAGCGGACTATCTGGACAGGTCCCACGCTGGGAAAAGATGAGGCTAGCCAGAGGTGTGTATTTAATGCGCTTCTTGGACTCCTAACGGAGATATTGACCTGAATGCAGGTATGATGTTGACCGAGTGGAATACTTCTCCGCGTTGGAAGGCGATGTTCTGCGTTGGTCCCAAGCGAACCCATCGCTACCCATATATATACTACACCCAGACCAGCGGCCGGTAACTCCGCTGACGGTGGCGTATCTCTATGAGTCAAAGTCACTGAAGCACGCGATGGATGCGTGCCGGGTGATCAAGGACGAGCATGAAATCCAATTGATCCAGCGAGCGAACCGCGTCTCTGGGGCAGCTCATCGGAGCATTCTAGCTAATCTGCACCATTTCAAGAACGAGGCGCAGATAGCCGGTCTCTTCATTGATGTCTGTCTGTCCCTGCGCTCGAAAGGGACGGCATACCAGACAATAGCAGGCTCGGGATCTAATGGTGCAACGCTGCATTACACCCGCAACAATGAACCGCTGGCTGGCCGACAGATGGTTGTACTTGATGCCGGTGCTGAATGGAGTTGCTATGCAAGCGACGTGACACGATCGTTTCCTATCCCTTCAAGCGTAAGCGGGGGAAGAGACTGGCCAAGTCGTGAGGCTGAACAAATCTACGCCATTGTTCAGCGCATGCAAGAAGAATGCATCAGTAGAGTAAAAGAGGGGACTTTGTTCTTCTCAATCCATCAGCACGCTCACGCCATCGCACTGGAGGAATTACTCAAGCTAGGAATACTGCGTATCCCCCAGGGTTCGACCAAGGCCGACCTGATCAAGGCAGAAGTGACAGCTCTCTTCTTTCCGCATGGTCTAGGTCACCATCTTGGCCTGGAAGTGCATGACGTCTCACCCGATAGCGGCACCATACCTGTCGAGCTTGCTATAGAACGGGAGAAAGGACTAATGAGTGTCACGGAACATCGACCGCCGTGCACGCTCTCTGCACCACCATTGGCGTCTGGAATGGTCATCACCGTGGAGCCAGGGCTGTACTTTAACCGGCTGGCCATCGACCAGGCACGAGCTGAGCGAGACGAGCCCAACTCGAAAGGCAGGTTTGTCAATTTCGATGTAGTGGAACGGTATGTGGATGTTGGAGGCGTGCGTATCGAGGATGATGTACTTGTTACCAAGGATGGTAACAAAAACCTCACCGATGCACCTAAGGGGAAGGAGATGCTTGATTTGATTTATGGCAGGTAAGCGAGCTTGTTATAATCCGTGTAGACGTTTTAAGTGTCGGCTAGAGGCTTCAACAGCTTAAACATGCATATACCTACCTACATAGACTAGTTTCCTCCATATCAGAATGATACTATGACTACACACAGGCACGATCTTACATCACTTTTTTACCCCCTAACTAGTTATCAAAGTCATGTTCTTGTTCCACAAATTTTAAAATTACTCGCACACCCTTTAGATCTGTTGGAGTCACTGCGATCAGTGCAAGGCAACCCCATTAATTGCTCCTCTAAATCTGATACCCCCTTCCCGCCCACTTTGTACTCACAAGCTCGTAAAGCCCAGGTATATGTGCAGATTATAACACTGTTCGAATAATAAATAGGTTAAAATAGCAGTCTTTCTTGTGTTATTATTATTATTATTATGCTTCATATACTCCTATGCAGTCATAGACTATGAGGAGTCCTATATCTAAATACAGGAAGAAAAGGAAATCAAAACTTTAACCTCCTAAGGCTCTAAGGTTTGGGGAAGGAGCAATTTGGTAGTAGCCTAACATAGGCAAGTTCCTGGTCTAATTAGGTGTCTTTCTTGTATTTCCTTCACGGATATATATGGCCTGTACCATTTAGAATCAGCAACTTTCCTTCTATTGTCGTTGAAATCCAAAACCTAAACTTTGAATAGGAATATCCCGGCGCTGCTGATCACGGTGGCATCCCGAGCGACGGAAAGAATTTTGTGAAACTCCTTAAAGAGCTAAAACAACCATTTCTTGTACTTCCTTCCCCGATATATATGGCCTGCACCATTTAGAATCACTGCGACCAGCACAGGACTGTCCCATCAGCGTCTCGAACTCAGCACCTAAACTCGTTACTCCCATTCCCGCCCATTCTATGCTCACAAGGTCGTAGAGACCAGGTATGTGTAGGGCACATACTATGGTTCGAATGACGAGTAAATCAAACACGCAAGGGCCCCCCAGCTTATATCTCCTACCCGGATACAGGTCGCTGTGAACAAAACACCTATAATCGATAAGTTTACCCGCTAGCAGATTTCTGTGTGCTGATCGAACACCTGACACTAGAGTTTTAATCCCCTGTTCACTAATGTCAGGCATTCCCTCGTCCTTATAGTCTTCTAGCCGATACCTCCTCTCCGCCGAGTAGCCAGAGTGCAGCGCAGTTATGCAGAAGGACGAAACGATTTTATTGCTAATCTTCGGAGCATTTAATATCTCTGCTGCATTAGGTGGGTAAGACAACCTAGATAGTGTAGCCGGGCTAGTGGAATCCCGGAAGCTCGTAAATCAATAGCTGAATTCCAATTAACTATCGGGGTGTAGCTCGGTGAGGCCAACCGCAACCTAGATTACGGCTCCAATAGTTGAGGTAATGTAGGGTTGCCTAAGGAAGGAGACCTAGTTGGGGGTATACGGTCACGAGTATAGCCCTAATAAGCTACTCTCAATCTAGCCTGTGGGGTGGGAGTAGTCGTCGATAGAGGTATTAAATACCTAGTTATGGAGTTACCGGAGGGTGTCGACTTCGGCGTAGAATCAGGCTTTCCAGAGCGAGATTGAGAGGGCGTTACTAGACCCCTTCGTGGCGTAAGGTGCAATATTGGCTTGGCCGAGCTAGGACCCTCGGATAAATCGTCTGATATTGTCGAGCTGAACGGGGAAATTGGAGGCGGAGGTGACTGAGAGGGTGCCAGAGGTACGCTCTGATAGTCAAGGCTACGCGGGGTGGTATATGTGCTGGTCGCTGGCGAGATAAGGAAACTCTGACTAGGAGCGGGAGCTGTTATGTTAGATAGCTGGGGCCGCTTTGTCCTTATAATCCTTTGTTCTTGCCGTGGTACCGCAGTAATACCCGTAGTTTGACTAGTGGGCGGAATGGTTGCAATCAATGATGGACTATGCTGGCTTACCAACATCCATCCAGACCAGGGGGCTATGGAATGGTCTCCCCATTGTTCCGGCATTAAACCGTTATAAAGCGAGTTGGTGATAATAGAGATCATATATGTAGTGGTTGAAATAGGCTCGAGCCTAGCTATGTCGAAATATATGTAGTGGTTATTCGCTGCTGCCTTGGTTTTTATACCAGGCTGTATCTGGGTCAAAATATTTTTCCGAAGTAGAATGCATATCAAGCCAACCCTGTGATAAAGGCCCCAGAGTATGCTGGATATTGTGGTATGTATGCTAATAACTAGTATAAATTAGCAAGTGGAAACATAATAAGGGTAACTGTATGCATACCTTTTATTATGTTTTGGAGAAGACGTTGAATTCCCAAAGTCTTATCCTTGGCCTTGTTGAAGCTGTGCCCAAGTAGGTCCCGAGCCTCACGGTGTGCTCAACCTCCAGGCTGTAACGCAATATGGTGGCAGGCCTGCACCAACAGGGATGGGCATCGGGTGGTGGTCGATGGCGGGACGGTAGAACTCAAGCTCCCCGCCAGTATCTGAAGACAATGCATCACAGCTAAGGGAATATCAAGGAGTTGACGACATCGTGCTCCAGGGTATACTCTAGTTCGAGACAGGTAGGGGGTCCGTCCTGTGTCCCATGGATGCCTAGTATGTAGGCCCATGAACGCCAAGATATATCACGTGAAGACTTAAACTTTCGGGTGTCGGTTGCTTTTTCCGGCTGCCAAGAAGTGAAGCCTTGGCAGCCTTCGAGCGCGCGCTCGAAAAGGGTCCCCTTCGCCCACGTAGCTGATGCGGAGGCCAAGTCGGCCGGTGGTCAGCCGGTGGTCAGCCCGGGGTAACGTATGGCCGAATGCCAGCCGCTATCAAGCCTCATATCACGTGAACATCAGACTCGAAGTATAGAAGCACTCGCCTGGAGGTAGCTGGCGATGCCTGGCAGCGAAGGGATGCCACACAATTAGGGCTAGCTGAAATCACGTGGCCCGTGGTGTCAGCCTACCCTTCACCCCCTCCCCTGAGTCGGTTCCAAGTCGTACCTTCCACCAAGTCTGTCACCAAACGTCCATGGTGGTACGGAGGGTACCTGGCGGGAAATCGGAGGGAGGAGTGAACTCGAGCAGGTCATGCAGTGCAAGTATCGAGCAAAATGTAACTGGGAGTGTCATCAGCTCGGGATAAGGTAGGTTCACCGGATAAAAGGGCGTTAGGCAGCAGAAAACTTATGGAGAGAGAAAAGGGAGACGAAAAGCGGATGGACAAGCTGTTATAAAGCTCTCCATTTTAAGCTTTTGATCACGTGAAAACAACTTTAGGGGTCGGATGTCAACCTTAACCTAAAAATAAGGCTTCGGGTCAACAAGTTACCAAAAGCGTTTACTACTAAGGGGGTGGGGAAGAGTGGTCTAATTGAAGATGGATTTGTGAGCCTGACGGTATAAGTTAGGTATGTATTCAAGATCAGACTGGCTTACATTAAGCAAGATGAGTCCTCTTTTCGCAATGATGACATGAATCGTTGGGCTAAGGTCTATTTAAGGAGTAACTTGTAGTGACATTCCTACAGCCCAACCTGGTCCAGCAAACAATCCCGGGCTGCAAGTTGTTAGTCTGAGAAGACATATGTGTATCTTCTTTACTTATAATTGAGTGAGATCGTATGACTACTGAAGAATGGCTCCCACGTACTATGCATGGAAAGGTCAATAATGCAGAAGTATGTAGGTAGGTGCTTTAATTACAGAAGTCTATCAATACTACTATCATCATCGGCAGTAACCATGATAAGCCTATAATTCGTCCCCCGTAACCTGTATAGGTGTTTTACTCCTTGCGCTTCTTCTATCATTAGCCCAAACTTAAGAAACCGCCTGTCATTCTTTTCACATCATCTTGGATAACGTCAATAGGGGTGACGAATGTAACGTTGAATTGTCCTGCTCGGTGATCAATCGCAGACACCATTCCAACAAGTTCACCACGCACATTGGTTACAAACGAACCAGAGTCTCCAGGGGCGGCGAAATTCGCTGTATAAGACAAGATTTCAATCTCAAATGTGGTTTCGCCTGATGGCCACTGCACTTCTCTATGCATATGGTTGACCTCCCCGGTAGTATACCCAGTAGAACGACCGCGTTTTGTTACCCAACCCCCCAAACGAAGCTGGGCTAACTGCTTTACTTTAGAGTCGGCATTTTGAGTGTAGGCCTCATTGTAGGGAAGTTCGAAAGGAGGTTGGATAGCGTCGCCTGGGGTTGGCTTATTTGCGGTAAAAGTCTTCGGGCTTGAAACCAGCGCCCAATCTAGCCTGGTATCCTTAGCTGTTCGCCTGTGACCTGAAGCGAATATGACATTCCCAATGCTGGGACTTTGAAGTCGAGATAAGAGCGCCTGGTAAGTCTGATCGTTGCTAATATCTCCTGGAGAATCTTTATATATCCGTTCAAGTCGCCGCATAGTATGATGAGAGTCATAAGCTGCCGGATATTCGACTTCAACCTGCCCGCGCGGATCACCACGAACAACACCGTTCATATCTGTATATATGGAGGTTGCATTGTCTGTAGACCTTACATCATGATAACAAGTCAGGACACAAGGGATCGCCTGCTTCTCCTGAGGCATATTTAATAGGAGCCATCCACCAAGAGAGCCAGCTTCCTTACTATTCCCTTTAACTCCAATGGATGAGCCATTCTGGGGATTTTCAGACAACCCGCTTAGGTATATGGGCAATTCATTGGGCTGAGAGAGATGAACTTGTCCCGGAAGAAATTCGACGTAAATGCGAGAGGTTACTTTCTCTAAGACTTGGAGAATCTCCGCCTCCGCCGTTTTAAAATCGCAGGACGTTCCAGGGTAGCAGAACACCACAATGGTAGGTTTCCAAAGGGTCTCATCCAAGGTCGATCCTAGAGGGGCGCGCAAATGGTATGCAATGGATGACATACCCACCATCCGAGTATGGACAATCTTTGAAACATCTGGCCTGATAGACCTCATATCGTGGAGTAGAAGCGGATCATTGGGTAGAACACGAGAAACATCGGAGTACATGCGGTGTTTGTTTTGTATTTCCACCTGCGTCTGGCCAGCAAACTGAGGAGGGAGTGCCTGGTTGAAAATTGAGAGTACGTATCTTGACGCCGCTTGCCAGTTGACGGTATTTTCATCATTCGTTTCGATCAAAATAGTATGTCTTGGGCTATCACGGCTATTTTCGCGCCAATCATCGAGGCGTGACAGAGAGAAGGGCACATTATACTCCGCCAATATTCGAGCTATCTCTGGTTTCACTTTGGTATCGAAGATATGCTGCAACTCTGGAGGGCTATTGCGGATGATAACAGGATATATCATCGGGGTGCCAAAGGCAACAACCCGAAATCTATCTTTCTGCGCTACCCATTCTTCTATAGTAGCTATTATTCAGAAGTATTATATATTAGCCACTTCTAGATTAAGAACGGACGCGAACCTACAGCTAATATAGCCGGGACCTTCAGACAAGTTAGCTCTCCTGACTCCGACCATATCTTATTGATAACTACGCGAGCTGTAGAGGCTACAAGTAGGTCGGGTATATCTGATGTATGTGGAATGGTTGAGTGATGCTCCTATGTGTCAGTTAGAAGGCAGCGTTGTTGCTCATAACTTTTCTTATAAAAGAAATCTTTGATAGTCGATGCAGGAGGATCTGCTGGTTTTATGTTGTTGTGTTGGTGTGTTCCAAAGAGAGCAGACCAGTTTGACATCATTAGTTACTTTGCAAGGACCACGAGACCAAGGAGCAGGGACTGTAGTTCTTCGTATGGTACGATTTGAGGGCGTTCCGAGCAAGGAAATCAATCAGAAGCCTGTCCTCGAGTATCTAAGGACTAGGAAGGAATAGAAAATGTTCTTAGTAGTATGAAGAGTTCTTAAACGTGTTGCACGTACTTTTGAAGTTGATGGTGATGGTGATGATGATGTTCTTCTTTAGGTTAGTTAAAGACTAAATAGAAGAAGCAGCCACGTGATGATCACCTGACCTGGTAGCTTAGGTAAGTTAAAGTGACTAAGCATTCGATGACTAAAATCAAAATTTCAACTCTGTTACTCCGGAGTTAGTCATAATATAGAGATATAGAGATGTTGTAGTTAAACGACATCAAGACGACATCAAGACATCAAGACGACGGGCATCGAGAGGACTGCGCCATCTAGCGTGAGCATGACGTCTGGGATACGCAAGTCAACACGCAGCTTGCAACTTGCGAGATGAGGGATTGTCCCGTCAGGCCACGAGATAGCGTGATCCACGAGTGACTGATCGCAGGCTGCTGCAATCATCCGCCAACATCACACCACCCACGGCCAAGCTGCAGCTTTTCCTTGACTCACGCCGCACCATCCGTCTCATAGCCTAGCCGCCCACTTTTTCACCTGGCCAACTCGCCGGCCGCTCCACCAGCAGGCAGCTTTGGCAGCGTCTGACTGGCCAGCGCCAGCTTAGTGAGCTTAGCTTCCGCCCGAGCAGCAAGTCAGGCAGCTCCACGCCCGTCTGAGTCACGGCTGATAGGCTCCCGACTGCGGCAAAAGTTAGCACCGTAGGGCTGCCTTATTTATATGACTCCTTCCACCCTCCCTCGAGGAGTTCGTCTCTTCCCCCCTTACGACTGGACTCCGACTCTGCCGACGAGGCAAAACTGAGTCGTAAGTCGTCGACTTCTGCCTGGCCGGGGGTGGGAAACGAGAAGGGGGAGGTTGTGGTATTTAAGCGTGGCCATGGCCCTGTTTGCTCTGGACGAGGGATGACAGTCCACCACGGCGGTTAGCAGGAGACGACTGACTCTCTCTCTCTCTCTCTTCCTGTTCTATTCCTGTTCCTGTCTCTCCTTCGGTTTTTCGTACTCTCCCATTTTTCTTAATGCTTGCCACGGCGGCACTACGAAACGCATAACGCATAACCAAAAGTTCTTCCTTGCTTTTTGCCTTGCATCGCTTAAGCGCCGGCCTCTTGCTATTTTTAGACCTACACCTCTATACCCTCTCTCTATATATACATACAATATATATATACATCGCTTGGACACCCCCACGATGGGCCAGAGACACAATCGGCGCCGGACAAGGCCTCGCTCTCGACGACGGATGAACAACAACAACATCAACAGCTCTGCCTCGCGGCTTCAGCCGGCCGTACCTCCGCTGCCAGAGGTATACAGCTCTTCATGCTTTGCTGCTTCCTCGATCCCTCCACCCCCTGGATTGCTCCCCAGTGCTCGAAACCACTGCCATGACCGTGTGCCCTCGGCCCAACTCTGGCATAATCGGTACGTGGCATGGCATGGTCGAGGCTCAGGGGCATCCTCTCCCACCTCGCAGCAGCAGCAACAACAGCAGCAGCAATGTCAAGAAGCGAGTGACAAGCTAGAGGCAGAGCAGTGCCGATTGTTTGGCGGGGAGCCCGGAGACGACGTGACGCTTTGTTTTCGCATGCTGGAGTTTTTTGGCGGTCTTGACTTTATCGAGTGAACCTCTCTTCTCGCTTTTTTATATCTTCCTCTCTCTCCTCTTACTCTCCTCTACGACTCCACTTTTTCACTTCATCCTACATCCCCATAACATCTCCCATCACACGACGATGGATCGAGATTCCACGGACATGCGCCCCATGACTTGCAGCAAGGACGGCCCTAGATGGGCTTCGACCTGGTCTAACTTAACGGGGATACGTTGATGTCCACCACCACCGCACATGGAGACTGGAATTCTCGACCTTGAAGGAACAAGAAACACGACCCCCAACGCCGCCACGGCACTGGTTGGGCGCCTAGTTGAGCTCGCACGCACGGCTTGAGCACTGCATGCCCTTTTTGCTTCTGAAAGGACATATCTGAGTTCGCCTGTGTTGCTTGAGCTCCGTTTGGCACTGCTGCCTAGGCTAGGCGGTAACTCCAGGGGGGCCAAAAACCAACGACCACCACAACCAACAAACCAACGGACAAACCGACTTCTTCATGATGCTGGCCATCATCGATCCAATAACGTGATGACGAACGATGTGCTCTCTTTCTCTTTTCTTTTGTGTGTTCACTTTTGCATACCCCTTCCATTCGTTGGGGTTGGGTTACGGCAAGCATGCATGCATTCTATGGGGGTTTTTTTAACGACATGTACATTCTAAATAGCCAAATTGGAAAAAAACGGCAAAGGCAAAGGGCAAGGCAGGGGGGGGAGTCATGGGTTGGTTTCTCTTCGGTTTAAACAAAAAAGAAAAAAAAGACTGTATATAGGATTCAAATCACAGCAAGCTATACTCTTCTTGCAATCGTCCTCAGCGATCAGGGTAAATATGGCCCCAGATCATCGTATATCTCCAGGCCGTCTCGGAGGGATCGGCCGCTGCCCTGGGTAGTTAATTGGCTGTCTTGCTATTTATAAGTGTGGCGGCCTGATCGGCTCGAGCCGGCCATGACGTGGAATCAGCGCTAAAGACAGGTAGAGACAGGTGAGACCTTGTTGAAACACCGGAAGCCTGCGATTCTCCGCTAAACCTCAGTAAACCTCAGTTAAACCGAGTCATCTCTCCAGTTAAAGACTCCAGTTAAAGCCAGTTAAAGATTAGTTAAAGATTAGTTAAAGGCCGCCGCTTTCCAGTTAAAGCTTTAGCTAAAGGTTAGTTAAAAGCAGGCAAGCGACCCGCTTAGTCAGCACCTAACCGCCGACTTTCTTCTGCGACTTTCGACGCCACAAGCAGCAGAGCCAGCTGAACCAGCAGAACAAGCGGGAGACGAAGACGAAGACAAAGACGAAGGATAAAGACATCGAGAGAGACCGCGAGACACAAGGACCCGACGACCAGACGGCCAGCAGGCGATGTCGACTCGCTGAGATGCGACTATCCGCGCCGTCCCGCTTCACCACCTCCGTCCGGCCCAGGTCGACCCAGCCCAAGTCCAAGGCTGCCGCCTCCACAACCACAACCACAACCACAACTACGCCTACAACTACGCCTACAACTACGCCATCGCCCACGCCCACGCCGACTCCAACACCGTCGAGATCGAGCTCACGACCGCGAGAGCAGCTGTCTCACTACCGCCTCCTCTTCAACAATGTGCGCCCGCAGCTGACTGACGACCAGTTCGCAAAGATGAGACACCAGGAGCCCGTTCGGCTGCCCTTCGACACCGCCGGCAATGGGCCCGTTGGCATCCCAGACGGCCCTCCTGGCGCCGGCGAGGGCAGCGATGGCACCGGCAGAGGCATCCTGATCGGCCTGCTGTCGGCCTTTGGCTCGGCCGGCGTCGCCCTGCTGGTGCTCGCCCTCTTCTTCTTCTTCAGATACACCCAGCGAGGCCGCATCCTGCTCGACCGCATCGGCCGGCCGGGCGAGTACGACGACGAGCAGGAGTTCGCCCGCGAGGAGGCAGAGGCCCTCGAGTCCATGGACGAGCTGCAGGCTGCCGAGTACTTTAGAGCAAAAGGTTTGGTTTTCTACTTGTGTTGACTGCTATTTACTTGCTTGTGGTTGATGCTAACTACGGACGAAACACACAGCCTTCGTTCAGGCAAACCCGCCAGAGACAATGCAAACCGATATATCGCTCTCCCAGTTCCTTGCGATCCAGGAAAAGGGCGTGTCAGCATGGGAGTTTGAGCCGGAGCTCGAGATTGCCAACTGCTTTGTCGAGGGACGCACCGAGATCGAGTTCTTCGACTCCGAGTGTGGCGTCCAGAGCAACCTGCCTGTCCCGAAGCAGAATGACGTTTACTACTGGGAGGCGAAGATTTACGACAAACCGGAGACCACGCTCATCAGCATCGGCATGACTACCAAGCCCTATCCGCTTTTTAGACTGCCTGGTACGTTTTTTCCTTTCTTTCGTTTGCATCCAGTTTGCTCCGTATATTTAAAGTAATGCTAATTCGGGGTATCTGGTTAGGCTTTCACAAGTCGTCGGTTGCGTATCAATCTACCGGCCATAGGAGACACAACCAGCCCTTCAATCCAACGCCCTACGCACCGCCTTATGTCCAGGGTGACGTTGTAGGCGTGGGCTACCGACCTCGCAGCGGAACCATCTTCTTCACTCGCAACGGCAAGAAACTCGACGATGTAGCCCACGGCCTTCGGTCGCAGAACTTCTTCCCTACTGTTGGTGCCAACGGGCCGGCTACCGTGCACGTCAACTTCGGCCAGATGGGCTTCGTCTTCATCGAGGCCAACGTCAAGAAATGGGGTCTTGCGCCCATGACCGGAAGCCTGGCTCCTCCGCCACCATACGGCAGCGAGCAGGGAAGCATTCTTCTCGAGGCCGGAGGCGAGAGCTCAATCGCGGCCCAGGAAGCTGCCGGTCACCAGATGCACGGCTCTACCACTGCACCTGTACAGCAATGGTGGCATCCAGAGTACATCCAACACCACGCCCAGCATGCTCATCAGGTACTGCAGCACCAGCGTCAGCAGCAGCAGCAACAACAACAGCAGCAGCAGCAACAGCAGCAGCAGTCGCAAACACATGCACGAACCCGCAGTGGGACGGTACGAGGACACAGTCTGCATCCATCCACTCAGGCGCCGTCAGCACCCGTCCGGACACCAACAGACATCTCCCTGGGCCCCTTGCCTCATATAGCCTCGCCATCAGCCTCCTCGACTGCTGGGGCTGCAGCTGCTTCACCCTCGACTGTCACTTCAGACGCCCCCGCTGGTTCCGAGACGTCTGAGGCCACGACCGTTGTTCTGGTAGGCAATAATGGCAACAACAGCAGCAGCAACAACAACAGCTACAGTGCCAGCGCCAGCAACAACCGTCCTCCGCTCGATGACGTTCCTCCGCCAGAATACCGTAGCCCAGGTCACTCGCCGCCGTGCGGCCAGGCCGGAGGTCCCCCAGGCGAGGTCCCGCCTATACCAAGCTACGATGCAGCAGTTCGTCAGTCCAGGGAACGAGACGGCCCACGAGATCAAAACGACTCTTGATATATCCTCCTCTGCTTTTGTGTACCTTTTTTTTTTTTTTTTTTGTTTTGTCTTTCTGCTTTGGTCATCTGTCTGCTTTTTATATTTTTGCTCCCCTTTTTCTCGTCTGCTTTATATCCCTATCAAATCTATGCTCGTTTATTCCCCTGCAAATTAGCGACTCATTCGATCTGGACGGAACACGGTGTGGTACGGGTGCGGTCTCCTTCTCGGTGCTGGTGCGGTCTCTTTTTCCATCTGATATTTCCTATGCTCTGTTCTTGTTGTTCAAAGTCTGCTTGCTCTTCCTACACGGCGTTTCCCGCCCGTCCTGGTCCTTTCTCTCGCTCCTATTTTCCCTTTTGACACTCTTGACTCTCTCTCTCTCTCTCTCTCTCTGCTTGCCTGTCTTTCCCCCAGTGGATATCTATCTTTATCTCTTTTGTCCCGCCCCTTGATGCAGCCCTGCCGGCGGCGCAGTCTCCTATCAATCAGCCAAAACCTATCAAACCCCCTTACCATCCCCAGTGCAACAAGACGCCTTGCTTATTCTCTCGCTGCCCATTTCCACCTGCCTACCTACATACACCCATGCTTTGCTGTAACTAACGAGACGGAGGTTAATAAGTAATAACAACATACGCAGCCTGTCCTTGTACATATATCTGCCTGCTCCCTGTCTATAGCCATCGCTGCCATCCCTGCCCTTCGATCTCGAGATCCATCCAGTAGCTATCGAGTCAAGCAAGTCAAGCAAGTCAAGCAAGTCAAGCAAGCTCCTCCACGATGAAAGAAGCTGGACAAAGAGAACTCGCCCTGCAGCACGCCACAGCCTTCTATCTGCTCGGGATAGACGGAGTACAGAGTATCTGTATAAATAGTGACCCGCCTGGCTAGTTAACTAGCTCGTTGGCGAACCAGGCCGGCGGTTTAGCTGCTGAGCTAGCTGGCTCGCTGGTTAGCTATTTAACTAACTAGCCTGTCGCTTCCCTTCACCCGCCATCGCAGGTCGCAAACCGTGGCGCGCTACACGATACGAGACGACAGATTAAATTTATAATAGCTTGCCTCGTTAGAGCCCTGCAGCACTCGATTCTGGTCGTCGACGGGGTGGCTTCAGCGTGACCGCGGACGGCGTCGTCGAGTTCTTTTTCTTCTGGCCGGACGGGATGCGAGGACGTCGGCTTCATCTTCGCCTCATCGTCGCATAACAAACAGCCAGCCAGCCAGCCAGCAGCACCGCGGCTTCAACTCCCCCTTCTTCTCGCTGATGCCTCGAGCTCGCGCTCGCAGACCCTCGTCGTCCGGCTCTGGTGCTGGCTCTGGCAGGATGATACCGAACGGCAGCGCGGACGGGCATGTCTTCCATGTCGTCGTCCTGGTGAGTGTCGCATGCCCTCCCCGTCCCGTACGAATTGCCATCTAGTTATTATTATTGCTAACAGGATACCCAGGGAGCATCGGGCGGACCGCGAGAAGATACAGCAACGGGCATGCTCGTCCGATCCACAGCTACAGACTGGGCCAGGGGCTCTGTCGTGGCCGTCGACGCCGGAACGCTGCTGTCAGCCATCATCCGCATCCTCGAGACCGACTCGCCCTCCGAGCTCGACACAGACTCTTCCCACGCCCGTACGCACCTCCACGGACAGCGGAGGGTGGTCTCCTCGGGGCCCTTCGCCGGCCTGGAGCTGCCGTTTGTCTCCGCTGAGGCAAACGCAGCGTATATCTTCCGTGACATCCTCGCCGCAGTGCTCATCACACACCCGCATCTCGACCACGTATCCGGCCTGGCCATGAATACGCCCGCCGTCGAGGCCCAGTCGGGGCCCAAGACGGTCGCGGCGCTGCCCTCGACCATCGCGGCGTTAAAGAACCATCTGTTCAACGATATCACCTGGCCGAACCTGTCGGATGAAGACGGCGGTGCCGGACTGATCACGTACCAGCGGCTGGTGGACGGAGGAAATCAGCGTCTTGGACGTGGTCCGGCAAAGGGATATGTGAGGGCTTGCGACGGGTTGATGATCAAATGTCTCGGTGTGAGCCATGGGAGGTGTAGGCAGCGGTACAATCCTGAGACAGAGAAGCATCATCGAGCTGAAAGCACAGTGTTTATGACTGATCCCGTACTGTTCCCGTCACGGCGGGTTTCGATCGACGCCTCCTCGTTACGGTAGGTCTACTACGGCTTTGTTTTGCTTTGCTTTGCTTTGGTAGTTCCGGGGATATGATACATCTAACTAACTACTTAAACTTGTTACTGACAGGTCGTATTCTCCATCAACTCAAGCGCAGCAACTCTCTCTTAGCACAAACGGGAAGGATAGCTCGATATACGCGACGGTCGAGAGCTCGGCGTTCTTCATCCGGGATGATCTGACGGGCGCCGAAATTATTATCTTCGGAGACATAGAGCCGGACTCGATATCGCTGGAGCCTCGCAACGAGCGAGTCTGGGAAGCAGCTGCTCCGAAAATCAACGATGGCTGTCTGCGTGCGATATTCATCGAATGCTCATACACCGACGCTGTGGAAGACAGCGCTCTCTACGGCCATCTATGTCCTCGCCATCTGATTGCGGAACTCGAGGTGCTCGCCGGGAAAGTCCTTGATTCCCAAAAGCCTCACAAGGGAGACTCAAGAAAGCGGAAACGAGCATCTTCTTTTACCGGGCTTCCTCCCCCAGCGGCACCGCCAGCAGAGCAGTCCAACGCACCGCTCAGTCCAAAGTCAAAGGAAAACAAATCGCCGTTTGCCGCTCCTTCAGCTCCCAAGACAAGGTCGGCCACAATAGCAGATTCCGCTACATCACGACATAACACCCGCCAGTCCGCCGAGAGGGTAGAATTCCCTACGGCCTACGCTCCCCAGCCACAAGGGAAAAGACATTCTTATTCCACTTCTTCTGCCCCCGGAGTCCCTGACCCAATGGCCATGGATACCACGACAGATTCACCTACAATCTCAGGCCCTCAAACCCGTTACCGCACATCAATAGGCGGAACTGCTCGCCCTCTACCTCTACAGGATCTAACAGTGTACATAATACATGTCAAAGATACCCTTACAGACGACGGTCCGCCCCGGGACCAGATCCTAGCTGAACTACGTCAGTTAGGTGAAGAAGCCGGTTTGGGATGCGAATTCCACGCTCCCTTGTCCGGTGAGGGAGTGTTCATCTAGAATGACCGGAAAGGACGGATATGAGATGATGTTTTTTGCAACGACTCTCTCTTGGGATGTTTGGATGGCGTTGTTCTTTCTTTTTTGAACCTTTTGCTGGTTTGCTTGCTTGGGTGGGTGGGATGGAGGATAAAAAGATGGTATACGGCCCTTGCAGGTGATGATTGGATGGCATGTATGACCTTTTTTACTTTCTTTCTTTTTCTCCCCCTTTTGTTCATGCTACTACTTTGCTTCGCTTTGCGTTGCTTGCTTTGGTTACGGTGCCCAGCATTGATGTTTGATATTCTTAGTTCATGTACCTCTTATGAAACGAGTAGTGTTAGGATAGTGAGACCCCGTGTTTAGACAGTATTGTTACGAAGTATCTACTATATTGTAAAAAAACGCAAATGGATATATTATGTGTATATGCTAAAAGATGATTGAATGGATATCAAGAATAAGATGTATGATCAAGGAATCAATTTGTTTCAAGGCGCAAGATTCGCTCTCACTGGCCGTGTCCCTGACTAGCTCTCTCGCGCTTCTCCAGCGCAAGATGGTGCAGGCTATTCATACAATGACATGCCTTGCTAGCTGACTCGCATGTCCCAGCGAGAGTAGATAGCCAACGAATAGCTAGGTCCGACTGGCTAATAATATCATCCATTTCCATCGGTAAATGGGGCTCATCGAACGAAAGTTCCGTTATAAGCACACTACTGGCCTGCACTATGTAATGCAGTATACACCACCAGGGGGTCTTGCCATGTAGTTCGACGATATCGATGTTCAGCGGCAGAAGCTGCAGTATCTGTCGAGCAGCCGATATGCAACGCACAGCTGCATCGGAGTCCATCTGCCTTGACGCCTCAGATTGGTAAGGAATGGTTAGAATTAGTTCGGACGGATCACACAGAACAGGTCTGTTGATCAGTATCCTTGCGCTAAAGTAGCGGAGGTGCAGGTATGTTAGGCTCGTGGAGGGAGGAGCGCAGAGGTCTATGGATTGGACGGTGTATGGGAAGCCAGGGTCAATGCTTGCGTACCATTGGCTTAACTTGTTGTCTAAATCGCTTATCAGGCGCTGCGTATGTGCCCATGTATTATCGAGAGACTTCATGCCGTACAGAGAGGTTATGGCTTCGTTTACAATTTCATCTAGTCGGAGCCCGGTGATGAAATTGCTGGATGGGTATTCCTCGTCAAAGGAGTAGACGGCGGAGAGTTCCAGGTCTAATGTATTACCTAGGATATTGAAGTTGGCCAGAGGAAGAGGACTTCTGATGAAAGGTGGCTCAGTAGTTTGGAACGGCCTAATGTGAATTGGCTGACCTTGAAATTCAGATGGATATCCTGTGAGTATGCAGAGGAACTGCTCTAGAGATCGAAGTGAGTGCCAAACGCGAGCTTCAAGCTGCTTGGATTCTCCGGAGAGTTCAGGGGCAGTGGCTTGTACATTGAGAGATCGATTATACGCAAACTTCAGCGCAGTGGTGACTGATGTCCATGCTCTGGCAACGCCAAATTAGTACTTGAAAGACTGCAAGCAGCCATCACGGGGAAAAATCGGACGTTGAAATAGTTACCCTGTGATTTGATATGTGGAAAGCTGATACACTCCCCTAATTGCGATAAGTTGTATCGGCTCTAACGAGGAATATGTGTCCGGATAGCCGCGGGGGTCGACTATCCCCTGAGCCAAAGCCTGTGATCTGGCACAGTATATGCTATGGTCCTCTACTTCACCTGTCGGTATCTGTGTATAACGAGCCCACAAAGATCCGAGCGCAAGCACCATATTTAAGAGAGCCAGCCAGGGGTAAACGCCAAGCGGGTCGCTCCCGTTGTGGTAGTAGGAATTATATCGAGACAGGAATCTTACCTTTGGAAGAACGGGGAAGAGAGGATGAACGGTGGTGAAGTAGGCATTTACCAGCAGATCAGCAACATCTTTGGGTGGTAAAGAAGTCAGATTATGCATCATGTCAAGCTGGGGGAGTTCAACCTCGCCGGAGAAATAGTTGCATTTTTCATTGACATCGTCTATCTTCGCAGTTGTTTCCAACTTCCAGGACAAATCATATGAAGCCATGGACATAATATTCTCTGGTAACGCGGTGAGATTATTTTTAGCTGATCATAATAATAATAAAAAACTGGTTATTTGAGGAGGATCTCTTACCTTCAGACATAAAATTCGGTAGTTGTAGCTTTACCAGAAGCATGCCCAGCCACCTAATAGTCGAAATTTCGCCTACACATTCCACTGGCTTCCTACGTCCAGAATAAGCCCGTAGGGGAGAGGCGATTCCAAATAGAACGGAATTTTCATCTTCAATAGTGTCTTCGGCTGATGGTGAGTTTTCGTCTGACATTGAGACGTCATCTTCAGCTACCGTAGAATTCTAAAAGAAATTAGATTCAACAATCTGATCATGAAGTAGCCGTTGCTGTACATATATATACCTCGTGCAGTGCGTTTCTAATCGCCTGCTGTACGTCAGGACTTTGGCTAGGTATGAGTTTCGTGAGGAGTTTCTCGTACACGCTTATCTTCATGGACATCGTTTGTACATTTCTAGACCTCTTTTTTTAGAAAGAATATCAAGAATAAACAGTCGTAAGCGCATGGTATGGGGTATAGATGTAGCGAAAGAGTAGTAGCGAAAGTGCATAGGAGAGAGGGAGAAAACGGACCGTTTCAGCCTTTCTCGCTTTCCGTCTGCATATATGCATTCAACGCCCTGGTTCTTGCAACGAGTACAAATCGGATGTACACCATCGCATTTGGATTTGCGTTTTCGGCATGGTTCGCATGCATGGTTCACTCGATTCCGGTCTGGAGCCGGCGACTGCTGTGCCACTCCGTGTAGGCGGGGGATGGCTACTTTGCCCTCAGTGGGGGTTCCTACCGGGTTGCTTGCTAGCCGCGCGGCTGATGGAGAAGCAAAGGAGGAGGATGACGCTGAAGCTGAAGCTGAAGATGAAGCCGTGAAGTTCTCAAGTTGACGTTGATATTGGGTCGAAGCTCTGGCTTGGCGGCGCGGACCGGGTGGTTGGGCCATCGATGGGCCAACTCTGTAGCCAAATTGTTGCCGTCGTGCTCTCTTGCACCCCTTTATCGTTTTTTTATTATCTTTTTATCTCTATCTCCCTGAGCTGCTCACCCTCACGCGATTCAACATCCAGGAATGATGGACCGGGCCAAACAGAGAAACGCACATGGAGACGGACGTGTAGCAGCTATATGTGCAGTAGCAGGAGAATGCCTGCTCCCTGGCCAAAACAAGGCTACATCAGAGCAAAGCAATGCTTAGCCTTGCAGACCGCAAGACTAATGGTATCGATGCCTCACCTGGCTTAGCAGGTCCATGGAACATCCCCGTATTCCTTTGTTTTCCTGCTTCCAACCGATTCAGCCAGCTCCCGTGGGGTCGATTGGGCTCACACGGCTCTCGTTCGTATACGGCCAATGTGATGCGCAAATCCACACTGCATCTATCTCCATGTCGATAGGCCAGGGATCATCGTCTCGAACGAATTGGATTTTCTTCTGCAAGACCAAGGAGCAATATCACCACCATCCTTTGTTTATCGGGCGAATACCCACTACTACACTTCATGGAAGACGTTTCTGAGAGGTAGTGCTGACACGGAGTACGCCTGGGATTGGCGTGTCTCATGGGCCCTTGCTTCCTGCACCCCTGGCAGACTACAACATCGATAAATCTGATGGTTCTTTGCTTGGGTTAAAACGGTCCTGACCCAACGCGGCCTCTTGCGGCCATATCTATCCATTCATCCGACCCCGAATTCCTTTTTCCGGATGGGCTTTCCACGGGATCTCGTGGCCGAAGTCCATCATGGGAGCAGCGAGGATAGACGGTTGACTTGCCCAAAGGATGGTGCACTGACCCCTTGGCTCCGTGTCCTCGCAAGAAGATAGGCAGCACGACCCAGTTCCATTGCACCCCCGCCAGAAGAGAGGTTGTGCCTCCTGCCGATAAGATAAAGGTTCAATATCGTTTCTGTGGCCAGCCTCCATAGATAGCGGCTGCAATTCCGCCATTTAACCTATACCCTCTAGACGCAAAGCTCCAGCCTCAGCTCTCAAAGTCTCGTTTGATATCCCTGTCGATGGGCCCCAATGTCGAAGAAGGTACTCATTGGCTAAAACTGACGTAGTTAAGCTCCTTCGACGTTGAATATCCTTGAAATCCGTGCCATCATGTGAGGGCTTTTAATTTTTCTTTTCCTTTCAAGATGTCTGTTTCAGCTCTGGTCGACACCTCCGATTCTTGGATCCTTCCCACATCTCGGGGTTTGGAACATCTGGTCCCACTAAACGATCGATTTCCAACGTTGCAGCCTTGCATCTGCCCCTCTGGGGTACATATCTTCACAAGGGGGGGAGCAGGAAGAATGAATTCGTGTGATTTGGATTACCTTGAGTAGAGGCCAAGCCCATGCTCACTCTACCACGCCATGGATCTATAGATATCCAACGCCTTTTGCTGCTTTAGATTCGGAGCTTATCGTATTTCATATCCCCCGGACACTACGGAGAACCTTTCTTCGTATCGAGATGTCGTCGGATATCGCCTGGACAGCTTGTTCGGTTTGGTTGGCTCTGGACGCTTGATCCCCCAGCATTGGCAAGAAACCTGCATATGCGACTTGGCTTAAAGGGAAACATGGAAGAGAAGTGCTTAAGGCAGCCTCAAATTCGGATTGACATGATTTCAGGTCACGAGCAGCTGGGTAGTGACTTGGCAATGAAGCTCACACCGCTCTGCTGACACTCGGGGCATTGCTCTCTTCGCATCAAGATAGACAGCATGGTAGCAAAAAAAGGGTTGTTCAATGATCATACCAAGATAAAATACAATATGGATGTGGAGAGGGGTATGTTTGGGTGGTGGGGCACGTAAAAACATAACGGACAGATATGATAAACTGTAGGAGGAATCTACAGTAATTAGAACCTCAGACAAGATTTATCATATGTTGTCAATTGCATCGACCGAGCCGTTCAACCTCGGGAGATCGAAGCTTGAGCTCCCCCACGATCTCTTCCCAAGCTCGTATCTGTAACACTTTCCCCTCGCTTGTTCCAGTAAGAGTAGCCGAGATGCTGTAACGGTTAGTTCCCAAATATAGAACGGAAAGAGGGCTTGATAACTACCCTGCATTGTGGGGGAGGATATATATAACTTGGGTGATCTTACTCTGGATATTGGTCACTTCTCCACCATTTTCCATGGGACTCCTCGCCGAGCATGGTAGCGCTCACAAGGGTCCTGCTACCTTGCTCTGACGTACGGCCAAAGATGAGTTCAAACACAGCAACGAACATCCTCTCGTGCCATGCGTCGTACTCGCGACCTAAGCGGGAACGACAGAACCCCGGACAGGCAGAGTTGACGATGACTCCCAGTGAGCCATCATCGCAGCGGGTTAAAGCAGCAATGCTTTTTGCGGTGTATTCGACAAGGACCTTCGATAATCGGTACTGAGAGTGCGCACGGAAGCTTTCCTCGCTATTCAAGTGTTGAAGGATGCTGTTCACTCCATCAGGCTGTAGCTCCCCTGCCTTTGCATGTCTGTAAGATCCGCTTGACACAAAAGTAAGATGAGCGGGGGCTCCCGTTGCGGTATCACGGCTATCTCTTAGCTTTGGGAGTAACAGTAGCCCCAGCAGTGCGGTTGAAAGTGCGTTGACTTGAAGCGTCTCTTCCCATCCGTCTGGTGTCAGGGTATATTTCCTATGCATGACTCCAGCATTCAACAGTGCTATATCAAGTCGTGGGACTTCATCGTTGATTTTCTGCGCAAAAGATGTCACGCTTTGATAGCTGGCCATGTCCAGGGGCCATATTTGAATGTCAAAACTGGCGGAGCTGCTCGCATGTTTTGCACGTTGTTCAATAACTTTTTTCGCTTCATTGCCCCGTTCAATGCTACGGCAGGCAATTATCAACGAAGAAACTCCCAAATTTATATATTTTATGGCTGCTTCGAGTCCCAGGCCAGATGTACCGCCGGTGAGGAGGACTGTTTTCCCTTCAAGCGAGGCTGTTGGGTTGGCAGGTGGGAACAGTCGGCCTTGTATGAGCCGTCCGAATCCGACGAGTGGCATTGTGCTCTACAACGAACAACACTAGAATATCAGGGAGAAACTGCAGGGCGATGAAGCGGCATTATCAGGATCTTCGCAAATGTTGGGTGTTTTTGACGATGTTGGCACAGAGTGACGTTGAAGCTGATGGGCATCTAAGTTGAGCGGCGCAGTTGACTTTTCCTACTCTGACGCTCTCCTGAAATTTCTTTTTCCGGGGAGCAGAAAGAAGCTTTTGACAAGCCCTGGAGCAATTCTCAGTTATCTTAGCGCAGTAAACTAGATATATTCTTCTTCCAGATCTAGCTCAATTGGGGAATAAGGACATTTAACACACTGCTTCTATGTATATTTCTATGCTAGTTCCTGGTCTCCCCAGAATATCCATCTCAATCTAAGCCTCCAGATCAGTATATGGTCACCATAGCAGATTAGTATCTGTAAGGGGACTTGGTCGTCGTGGTGAGGTCATGATAATATGTGGATAACTTTATAGAGAACAGTTTGTCAGTAACTCCATTCCCCTTTATATATCTATATTTATCCATTTATTTCTGGACTTGTTCCTTTGTAATTGAGCCTCTAACATAAGGTGAAGTATTCTTTCAACTAAGTGGAAGAATAGAAGGTTGCAATAGAGTCCGCGGTCTCCTTTTCCTTAGATGTGCCCCTGGAGGTGATGTTTTTATTTATGGCTGCCAATTCAGGAAGCGCCCTTGTCTGGTGATAGACAGCTCGTTCCGGGCTGCAGGTACCTGAACGCCCCTGGTCGTCTAGTTGGTTTAAGGCGCTCGGCTGTAATTGTTAACTCATGAAACCGAGAAATCGCTGGTTCGACTCCAGCCCAGGGGAGTTTCCTCCTATTTTTGGCCCATTTTTTGTGTTGATATTTTTTTTTTCTCGCTCGCGTTGTGGACATGGATATAAAAGCGCGGCTAGCCGGCGGGTAAATGTTTATTTACCCGATATGCACGTGATTTGCGGCTAATCTGCTTAGTAAGATGGCCAATCCAGCGATCCCCGAGAAGAAAATGGCGAGCGCAGGAAGAACGAGAAGAGGACGCTGGATATGCGAGGAACAAGAGTAGAAAAGAGCATGAAGCCCACCTGGGATACATTATCTACATTTGTGAACGTCGGTTTTCAAGTGTAAGCTACATTGTGCGACGTCGCCGGCGACTGTCGCTGGAGGACTCTTCGGTGTCGGGCGGGAGGAAGGCCGCTCAAAGGGACGCCAAAGAAGGGCCCTTCAACAAAAACATCTCCTGATGGTCTAGTTGGTTTATGACATTCGGCTGTAACTGAAAAATTGTAACCGAAGGGTCCCTAGTTCGATTCTGGGTCAGGAGAGTTTCTTTTTTTGCTTTTTATTTTTTTCACCCCATCAAAATTTCCCTAACAGCATAGAAGCCAATTAGTCGTCCACTTACAGATGAATAATGTCGGAAGTTGGGCATTTATAAACACTTCCTGCGCTCGTGAGGACACATATGAAAGTACCTAGCCTATCGTAAAGTCCCTCCTTTCCCTGGGGCTCCTTGCTTTTGGTGCAGTTCCTTCGCGATATACATAGTGGTTGACCAATACGCACCAAAAACCCCGTGCAAAATCCTACAGTCCCGATAATTAACCTACAGGTAAAGGAAAAAATCAAATAAAATAAAGCTAGACTAAAAAGCAAGGAAATAAAAGGAGTGAAGGATAATAATAACGAAAATCGGACACATCAATAGGCCATGTGGCGAGGAAGTTCCTTGTACCAAAGGTGTGCTGGCTTGTTGATAGAGCCACTGGCTGTAACATGCCTGGTAGGACAATCGTACAATCCGCCTCTCACATAAGTACTTACTCATTATTTTCGAGAGATTAACGAAATCGACGCAATGTATACATCCATAGCAACAAGGAAGTGGTAAAAGTCATAATGAAACAATATTTTATGGGTATCTCATGGCCTCGTGAGAGAAATGATTTATCGAATAGCGCAGGATGGCCCCCGGAATTCGGGCAGTAGCTGATTGACAGAAAGTGATTTCTCCTTGCTGGCGTAGAAATCATGATGGAAACTGGGACGGGTGTATCATAGGCACATATTCTCCTGCGGGGTGTAACCCTTGAGTTCGGACCACTCGAGGGTGTACCGGCCTGGATCTGATACACGTAAACCGTCGGCAACCAGTATCTCCCGTCGTAATGGGTAATCAAATTATGCCGACCATCCCTGCTGTGTGTTCCAGGCAGGTTGTTGCTCTACTTCAGAGTACGGATGGTGATACCCTGGGTACTGGACAGTAGTCGCGGCAGGATAGCCCAACCGGGGATCTGTCTGCGGACAGGTACTAGGCGTCATGGTTGCATTGTTCACCGAAACTGGGGATGGAAGGCTGTTACAAGCTAGGGTACTCGCTTGGTGGCTGGAGTGGGTGGGGGAGTAGTTACCCGACACATTGTTGAAGCTGGTAGAGTCCACTCCAGCCCGGTTATACTCAGGAGCAACATGTGTGAGGGCGACTTCACCGTTCATAGGCCAAAATGCCTCCTCGCGTCCAAATACCCGGAACGCTTCGTGTGCACCGTTGGTAGGCGAAGACTCGCATTTCACCAGGTCAGGCTCGGATGGGGTAGATATCGAGCACGAATCGCTGGACCGGGACCGGTCAAGCGCACAGCATGGCCTGATGGGGGAATTGTCGTGTTCTGGTGTATTCGGTCCCGACGATTCGTTTTTCCAGTACTTCGAAGCTGCCATCAGCTCGGCTTCTACGTTATGCGTAATATTCTGCTCCTCGGCTTGTTTGATAAGGCCGAGTCGGTCCAAGATCGCGTGGGTTAAAGGGTACCCATCCACGAGCTCGATGGGTTCGCCCGGAAAACACTTGTTGTTGATGCAATGTGTATATAACTGCTGAAGTGCCTTGACAACTAGAGCGTGATGGGACTCCAGCATCTCAACGAAGCTATACAATGCCACAGAGTAAGTTATTTGCAATGACGGCCGGTTGTTTCCTCCCAAGATGATTCCCCTAAAAATGGAAGTATATGAGACACCGTTCTCCTCACCCTCTGGAATATGCCTTGGTCTGTGTTGCCTTCCTCTCCCGGAACAGGCACGGATGGTTATACACAGCACATCGATAACATGGTTGGTTTCCGTCACACTGTAAACACGTTTTATATATCAGCGTCAATTAAGTATTCACAAAATAGTTGAACTTGGACACAAAAGCACAAAAACAAAGCCACAGCAGCCAGAAGACATTGCTGGGTGGATATATATACCTTTGTCTTCTTCACCCTACATCGATCACAGGCTTTTAGAACGTGCTTCCGCTTCGTTCGTAAGATCTGATGGCGTTGATTCATGTCCAGGGGACGAGGGACATGTCCATAGTTGGGGATGGCTACCATGGCCCCGGGTATGGGCAACGACTCCGAGAGTCTGGATGAGACATGGAGTTTCGGATAGATTGGGTGTGGTTGCGGCATTGAGACGTAATCTAATCAACCAGACGGGGGAGGAGGAATGTTTTACACGCCAGGAAATTGGGGTTGGAAGAGGTCAATTCCAAACAGTCAATAGGTGTTATCAGGCGGAGAGTAACCAAAAATGAGAGCAAATAAATTTGTCCCCTATTTGAACATGAGAAGGGGCTCGTGTGAGGTGAGTACGGAAATGGCTTGGTTGGAAATATGAAAGGGGAAGAGTGTCCTGTGATATAGTGAGGTTGATTTATGTTGTAGATGACAACCGATGTAGGAGGTAGATGCACTGCAAGTTTTTAAACATGCCTACCTATGGCTGTTTTCTGGAAAAGATCGCCTCAAAAAGCCCCAAATAGTGGGGATGACGTGGAGAAACCCGTTCTCGTCACTCTTATGTACCGGAATGTTTTGTTTCCTCAATTTAAAGAAGCTCGACACCTCACACGGAAATAAAAAAGAAGTACCTTTGTAGCGGCTCGGAAATAGATAAAACGGGGAGGGGGGGAGGAGGCAAGGATACCCACTTAAGCTAGCTAACTAGCGGTCGTCCTTGTATGCATGGGGATGGTCTCCCATAAATGACATCCTTTTCCACAGGTCATTCCCGATCTCCACCGCAGCAGCTCTGATGGAAGGGTGACTTGGCTTGTACTAATTAGTGGAGAATTCCAGTACCGCAGCCACTTATAACGGGCCGACCCGGTTTCCACAATGGGAAGGGGGGGTAATGTATGCATGGGAATGAAGCGAGGCGGGCGTGTAGCATAGAAAAGGTTGCCTAGGACTTTTGCTGACAAGGAAGTCTTGGGCAGCAACTTGGACAGCCGAGAGGATTTCAAAAGCTGCATCCTAAGGGCAATGGGAATAGCCGACGGATCAAAAAAGCAAACAATGGCTTAAAAAAGACGGCTCTATTTTCAACCGCAGTCGCTTTTTTTTGCGTTTTTATTTTTTATTTTTTAATGTTGAGCCAGGGGGGTATTTAGCTCGCAATTTCAGCTTGTATGGAAACCGAGGCTTACTAGCGACCTAATGGTTGGCAGGTCCCGTCCGTTCTGTCCCTCTGACTAGGGCCAGTCACACGACGACGGAAGAAAATTATGAGATTATCAGATCTGGTGCTCCGAAGTTGACTTTCAAGATAAACGCGATGTGAATGTTTCATCTGCATGAAGTAGTTGATAATTCCCAGTTGGATTGGGAATGGGCGTTCCAATTTGAGTCGTGGCAGCAAGAAACGGCAGAGCGAGCAAGATCTGCCATTTTGCTTAGAAAAGAAAAGAAAGGAGGGAAGAAAAACAATCCTAGCATTTTTACATACGCAAACCGCGCCTGTAAGGTAAATAAATCGGTCATGGACTCCTGATAGCAGCTTTGACAGAGAGCGCAAAAGTCCAAGTTAAAATGATCCGTCTCTTCACGTGCGCCCATAAAATGGCAGAAATCGTACCACCGTAACCTGTAACATGATAGCTGGATTGACATAACCTCCTTTCTCGTATGGCCAATAAACGGAATAGGCCAGGGGTTGAGCGCAGTGAGGGGGTTGCAGAACTACGGTGTCCAGTACAACAGAGGGGTATGATTGTACTCTGCAGCGGCTGTGTCGTTTCTCGCTTTGTAACTAGTACCAAGATGTATCAGCGTCTCTTCTCGAGTGAACCGCGTTCCAACAAGCAAATGCACTCGGTAGTCCCTTCTAGCCCCCTTGAGGACACGGCTGGAATTGCGTTGAGGCGGCAGTAGTGGGACCGTATCGGCCATGCAGCGTTCATGTCGGTGTTAGTGATGGCGTGTGATGGGCCTCATAGGCCGGAGGTACAGGGACAGGGCCCCTGGTACGTACAACGCCTTGGAGCGTATTTTTTTTTGTTTGGCGCTGGCAGTGCTTTGATGCAGGCTATGGTCATCGGTCGTCCGTGGACGGAGGTCGCAAGCGACGTCCTAATTGGGATCCTCGATAAACTGACAGGATCACGTGGTAAGAGATAAGATTAACCTCGAATCACGGGCCGCCCCGAGCTTAGATAAGCTTAAAACCACCTCGTAACAAAAAGTGATAGCTCACAGTCTATCTGCCTCCACCACACGACTCCCGAAAACGACGTCTGCGCGTAAACTGTCCTTTTTTTTCATGTGCATGATAGTTATGTGTTATGTATGTCAATGATGTACGACATTGGCCGCGCATACGGTACTCTGACAGAAACCTGCTTTGTACCCACATGCTTCTTATTCCTTCATGGTATTTTTCTTCGTCCAATAAGCTCTTTATTATTTCGAACCAGGATTGACAGGATACCATCTAAACAGCTTGGTTGGCCTATTTGATACTAGCAGAACGACGAGATCTGCATACTCCGTCTGTACATCCGATAATATCTCACATTTCCCCAGCTAATATTGATGTCCTGGATACGCGCCCGACGAAAAGCAATTCCATGATCACCTCGTTATATTGGTTCTGTAAAGGAACATATGCATGTTATTGACTCGCAACTTGTCTCCGTTAAAAATAGTGGTCTCACATACATATCTTGGCATGCAACGCCGTAACCAAGGATTGCCTTCTGGGTTGGGGTTGTTATTTGTTGGTGGTAAATTCGAACCACCAATAACATTGTAAAGCATTGTGCTGCCTTGCAAAATATGTGCATGGATCGTGGTTACTTGCTAACAGGTGAAATGCTCTGAAAAATGCAGCCTCGATGTTGCATTTAGTCAGGCATCGTGGCTCCAGGTTCAATTAACAATCCATGAGAATATAGCCTTCTGTCAGAATGTCTGCTGGACAGTCTAGAACTAGCGGAAGATTTATACCAGAAACACCCGGGTGACGGGAGTATACCCCGTGTCGGAGGTTACTCTATCCATGCCGTTTTACTTGCTGTGACAGAGTTTCCTATCCCATGGGACATAACAGTGGAGTATAATTCCCGTTGTGTGCAGGAACAGGCCTTCGTTTCTTTTTCGGGGTTGTTATCATGTACAAAGCTCGATCCTACACTTTGCAGCCGATGGAGATCATTATTACGAATCAGCCCATGTAAACCATGGTCGACAAACCTGATACTTTGCCAACAGACGTGCATATATGTGCGTATTTTTTTTTTTTTTTCTTTTTTACCTCCACCCTGCAGCTAAGGGTGCAAGTGCGGCTGGCGGCTTTTCCTTCGCGGCTGCCTCTAAGTACAGCGGGCTCCTTCCCTTGATTTCACGCTGTGCTCGCTGTATGCGTTCGACGATTCCCGAGGACAGATTGAATACTTGCATTGTATACTGCGTCTATATACAAAGAAGATTGTTATACCCACTGCTAGAGGCATATATATTGTGGAAGACCAGTGATCAAAAGATAGCTTGGCGAACAGCGTCCGTGCAACAGGGTGTGGTCAATGTGCAGGGATAGGGGAAGGTTGTGGCCAGGGGGCTGCAGGATAAGGCCCTTAATCAAATGCCGACCGAAGCTAACTCAGGGTACATTTCTGTCTGCGGGCCAGTCATATCATCAGGTCGGCTATTGATTCATTTTCCGGCTGCTGGTTTAGCCGATATACTTCCCGCTTTTTTGCTTTCTTTCTTCCTTCTTTGGAAGCGTCATCTTTGACTCCTCATTACAAATTGCAAAAACTAAGCAGAGTCAACGCCGAAAAAGTTAGAAACATAACAAAAGGAAAATACCTCCCAGAAAGGATGATTGCTGGCTTAGGTAACCCTAACGAAGGGCTTATATGCTTGTGAATTCACTATGTTTAGACACTGACATGCGGCCTCCCTGCGAGTTATATTCGATGTACTCTGAGCGGAGCAAGGGAGAAGGGCTGATCTGCCGCCGGGGTAAGTTTTACGGAAAGCTCTTGAAGAAAGTATGTCTTCATTAGGCACACGGACGGTATATATAGCAAAAAGTCATATATATCTACCCTCTGTCACCTTTCTTTCCGGGCCCTGGGCAACGAAAGATCAAAGAGAAGGGTTTGAACACCGTAGTTTTTCAACCCAGCAAGGGCTGCTAAAAAGTGGCGCATTGGGAGTAATCCCGTTGGTGCATTTCAAGCGACTCGGTGTCCAACCACAAGGCTCATTTAATAGTTAGTCAACTAAATTAAATTGATTTGAAGTGCGTAGGCTGCGCGCCTGCATGTCACTGTACAGGGCGTCAACAATTTTCCGCCCTTCCCATACGATACCAAAACATGCCTACAGGCACAAATCTGCATTTGAACAGATAAATAATATAAAATAACAAAAATCAAGGATAGATTATTCTGCATACTCAAAATACAGCTGAAGAATGATGCTGCGAAGTGATCTCTCGACTTCATAGTCGCCCTGCTAAGGCAGAGTGATGCTTGCTTCCCCTTTCGCGAGGTGGTCAAAACTTTCCTCGCTTGCAGAGGTTGTTGGTGGGCTTGGATGACTGCCGGCTGCATTCGCACCGTCCTCCATATCCCCATTGCCGTGTGGGGTACAGCCGGGGATAGTGCCAATCCACTCAATGCCATCCCCGGCCCCGGGGGCACCTAGCACCCGTTGCTCCTTGAGCTGTTCTTCAAACGCTAAAGTCTGGCCAGGTGATTGCGATGCAGCTGTAGAGGGGGGAAGTAGGTGTCTTCTGTGCCACGCACCCAGAAACATTCCATCAGGATCAGCCTCATTTCTGGCCTGTAGCCATTGATCCAAGTTGTCCCCGTACATTTCTCGGAGGGCCTCATACCCAAGGTCTTCTCCAAAATTTTTAGCCCAATGTGGTTTCCCACCTAGATCCCGCATGAGCCATTCAAATGCCTCATAGTACCTTTCCCTGCAAGGAGGATCACGCAGATAAGGCCGATATAGAGTGGCGTTGAGAAAGAGAGTAGGGCCATCAGGATAAGTGGAGTCCAGGTACGGGCGAGGAGTCTTTGAGATCGAAGTATCGGAGACACGTACTTCAATGGGGCAATGTACCCAGACAGACTCGGAACTAAATGGTATACGTGCAGTTTTCTCATCACCATGGAACCAGGCGGACAGTCGGGTAATGGCCTCTGGACCCTTTTCTAATGGAAGTGCCCATTCGTTCACAAATTGAGAATACAGGCAGTCCATCAACAGACCAGTGCGAGCGGGTTGGACTGCCTCAGTAATAGTCTTTCCGGGCGTAAAACCATATTGCATGCCAAACACAAACCACTCAACCCAAGGCAGGATCCGGGGCACGTAGTTGGAGAGATACAATAGGTTATGGTAGATGAAGTAACCTAAAGCACCACCGTACCAGCTTGCAGGGGGATCACGAGTCGGGAGATCGGTCTTGTCCGCACGCCAGACAATCGCGCGCTTCATATAAGGCATCCACCACACCCTCACATACTCCGTAGATGTCCATAAGCCAGAGTCCCACGTATCCAATACCTGTGGCAATGTCTTCAGGGACTGCTGCCAGGCGATATTGAAAGTTGGGACTGCCTGCAAGGTCATCTCCGTGATGATACCAATGGCTCCAAGGGACACCAGGGCGGCACGAAACAGCGACGGATTGGTCGCCTCGCTACATCGGACAACCTGGCCATTCGCAAGCATGATTGACAATCCCAACACACGTTCGGACAGCAAGCCATACTTGAGTGAGCTGCCATGTGTCCCCGTTGAAATCACTCCTGCTATAGACTGCTCATCGATGCTGCCGAGATTAGGAAGCATCAGCCCATTCTTCTCCAGCTCAATGCCAAGCTGTCTCAGCCGTATACCGGACTCGACCGTAACAACGCCTGTATCACGCGAAAACGAGAGGACCCGACGGTAATTGTCCAGGTTGACAACCCATGATGACGTGCAGGTAAGATCAGACGGCGAGTGACCACTGCCGACGGTTACTATGCGTCGGCGGCATCTGCGAGCAAGAGTGATGACCTTTTCAATCTCGGCAACTGACTCGGGCTGAATGTAAAGTTCTGGTCGAGAATAGAACGTTTTTGCCCAGGTGTGATGGAGGTGTGACTTGGTCGCTCGAAATGGCACCGAGGGGTCTAGTTTGGCGAGTTCGGCGGTTACGAGAGCGTCCATTTTTCCCGTTTCTTCCGCTTCTCTCCTACTCTTCTCCTTTTCTCTTACCCAAATTTCCTTTTCCCGGCCCCTTTGCCAGGCTTTCGAGTCTGGATCTCGCCTGCTGGCTGCTGTTCAATAGCCGGTCGTTCGTCTGGAGGGAGAATCCTTTTCCCCACCACGATATCTGAAACCAGGAAGTACCTCTCGGCAGGATGGCAGCAAAGTCTACTCGATCAATGCATGACAGCGGTGGCGTAGGAGAGAATGCCAGCTGTCTGGACGATGATCTTGTCTTTTCGTCTTCCTCCCGCGGGTGTGATGTTCTTCGGAGGTTTGAGGTTGAGATGGGAAAAGGTGAGACGTCTCGATAGTTAACTAGTTAAACCTTGGAGAGCCACCGGATTAGTTAGTTTTAACCTTGAGCGGTTCTGTTGGGTAAATAAAAGACGCAACCTGTAGTATATAGAAGAAGTTAGCAGTAACTAATAGATCTGTAAAGGTGATGGACAAATTAATCGAGCTAGAAGTCCAGCAAGACACAGTCTTGATACTTATCTGACGTTCATATCGAAGTTCCACCTTGAAAATGGCTGGTGGCTCTGATTTGTTCACCCATGCAGCCAGTGATGTTGCAAGAAAATAGTTTATCAAGATTTAAGAGGAAACAAAAAGTACAAAAATTCATGCTATTCTATGCAGTCTATGCCATGTAGCATCCAATGGTTTTCATGACCCTACTTCTGAGTGCCGATAAAAGTTGTACAAAACCCGAGCTGACAGAAAGACGGGTAGCCAGTAGGAAGAGAGTAGACGAAGTATAAAGCAAGAATTGATAGCCTCCAAAAAAACCGCTAATATGGGATAAAAAGTAAAGAACAAGGGGAGAATCGAAGATAATGCTAGTAAGAAATGGTGCCAAAGAGTATATGGTGAATCATGGTAGCTCATCGGATTGCATCGATAGCCACAGCCAGTGGAATGATGATAGGAGTCTTGTTTAGCGTGCCGAGGGAGTGTCTGCCGTTCCAGTTTCTGAACGCTCGTTTGCACTCTGTCGGCAGGCCTTCGAGAACAACATGGCTCTTTGGCAGGAATGGGCGATCTTGCTCAGAGACAGCGAGGATTCCATATTCCTGGGCAAATACGAGAGCGGAAGCAAACTCTGCCGAACGTGCGTTTGATCGATCACCAACAATACTAGAGATTGGTTAGAATCTCGGGTAAGAGAGTGTCAGCTGCTACATGAGGCGGACTTACACATAAATTTCAAAAAACGCATCAAGAACGTAAATATGCGCTGGGTCAAGATCACGTTGGCAGAACGGTTCGATCTCCTGCACTGTGTCATTCGGTCGAGACACTGGCGATGAGGCTCCACGACGGTTGAAAAAGCTCGCTCCAAACCACTGGCCAAGCTCATGGTCGATACGGTACAGTCGGCACGAGTATTTATCGTGCTTCGGTTTCAGCTGCCAGTAGTCTGCTGACGGTGGCACCGCTTTTTCCTGGCTGGGGAAGGATTCGAAGAAGCTGCTCGGTTCCTCGCCCTCGGCGACCTCTTCGATCTCACCTGTTGGCCCGATGTCCATACCTATCAAACGGGCACAACCGATTTCGTCGGCTGTGCTTCCGCGTCCTTGCCATAGGAATAGTCTATTGTTCTTGCCGGATATTATGTAGGTGAATCCTGAGCAGAGGTTGCTGATGGACAGATCGACCTCGTCAAATGCTATTTGGCCCATGTGTCGTCTTCCACAGAGCATGTATTGAGCTGACGAGCCGGATCGACTACTTGGTCCTCGTCGCGTAATCATGATACCACCGAGGGCTTGGATGAAGTTTGGTGTCTCTTTACCCTGCTTCAAGAGCTCAAGTTTGCAGTTGTGCTCTCTTGCGACCTTGCGAGCAAAGAGCTGCGCATCTTCAGCGGTTGCTTCTCCAACTCCGTCACCACACCATAGGTGTACTTCTGTTGCTCTGCCACCAGAAGATTTCTCGAACGTGTGAACGCAAAGGTACATGCTCTCATCGAACAAAATATACTCTTGGTTGCCTGGCAAATCTTTTCTCTTTCCATCACCAGTCAACTCCCATACATGCTTGGTGAGGGTTGTGGTCTTGGGATATGTCTCGGGTTTGCCCATCATAACTGATGCGGGATCAATCTCTACTTTATCTTCAGCGGTAGGCTGGTTGAGGAAGAAGTTCGAAAACATTTGAGATACTTCGGAACTTTGGGCAAATGCTGGGGTCTTAGTCGGCGACGGCGAGCGAGATTGCTCTCTTGGTCGATTAGCATTCAAACCCGATAAGAACGAGGGCTTTCCCAGGCGTGGAGGAGCTAAAGTAGTGAAATCTGTTAGCCCAGCCTTCGCCTCAGATTGAACTGGCCTCTTCTCTAGCGGAGAATCTAGTCGTGCCTTTTGTGGTACGGGAGAGTCATCTACCAGGGTCTGCTTTTTAAGACTGAGTGGAGAAGTAGAAAGGGTTGCGGATTTAGGTGGAGGGCTGGGCCTGTCCTTATTCTCAGCAGGGCTGCTCTTTGATCGACTGGGTGCTGCGAGGTCTGCTTTAGATGATTCGCGCTCTACTGCGGGAGTAGAAGGAAGGGATGAGTGGAGAGGAACCTCAGGTTTCTTCTCTTCGCTATTTGATGTTAGAAATTTATTCTTCAATTCCGAGTTCAACGGTTTTGGCGCGGTAACAGGTTCATTTTCTGTGGATGGTAAACGACTAGTCATAGCCGGCCTAGCTTCAGGTAGCTTTTCTGGAGCAGTGTCATCGGGTTTGGCAGCTCCAGGAGTCGATTCCTTTGCAGTACCTTTAGGTAAACGTCTCTTGGGCCCTCTGGCACGAGATTTAGTCATGTGTGTTAGTGCTTCTGTAGTAGATGGCTCAGCGGTTGATTTTGTTGACACGGACGCTGAAGGGGCAGCCTTTGATGGAGCTGGAGGTCCCCGAGCAATGAGATTTGCTAACATGGGGTTCATTCGATTACCAAGCTTGCCCTTGGCTGCGGGAGACAAAGTGTCGTGGCTAGGAGGAGCTGCTGTCATGGTTGCATTCGAGCCATCAAGGGTGGTGGTAGGGGGTTCTGTTTCTGTAGGTGGTGATGGGACAGGTGATTTCGTCGGCGGCGATTCTAAGGCCTGAGGCGGCTGGTTCTCTTTTTCCTTGGGGATCTCTTCAGAAGAAGATGAACGAAGGGCTGCCGGCTTTGACAATGGTTTGGCAGGTGCGTTTTTTGATCCAACTGTGTTTCTTATACTATTCGACCTACCAAGATTCTGTCTCACGAGAATGGCTTCTGGGGTAGAATCTTGCGGGGGCGGATTATTGGAAGGCCCAGTGTGATCCGGGCGAATTGATCCACCTGCAGCTTTCATTGCCTCCTTGCGCTTCAAGAGGCTCTCTTTGAATTCGTCCACTCGCTCGGTTTTCTTGGGGCCGCCGGTCACAGTCAGCCCAGCTTTACCGCGAAGTATATTGCCTTTGAGCTCGTCAGGGGCAACATAATTCTTAGTTTCGGCGCGCCGTAATTTACCAAAGACTGCCTTGAATTCTGGCTCGTCCTTTTTAACGCTATCACCGACCGTTTCACGACGGCGCAGATTGGCGCGGAAATCAATTTGGGAGGACTTTACACTAGGTGCAGTTGGTTTGGAGGGGGTATCTTGGGCTGGAGATGAGACTGATCCCTTTGTTTCCGACTTCAGGAATTCACTTTTTGCTGGGATTGGAGGTGACCTGGTGGAATCTTTGGGAGGTGGGACTTCAGATGGGCTCGGATTTGAAGATTCTATGGCATCCTGAGGCGGATCTATTTTCAGATCAGAGGAAGACTCCTTCAATATTGGACTCTGAGATTTTTCCGGTGAGCTGGGAGGGTCCGGTTGTTTAGTTGCGGGTGCTACAGCCTTTTTGGGCTCAGGGGTCGCTGTTTTCTCTGGCTGATTCAGTTCCTTAGCCTTTCTCAGCCTGTCTGTTAGGTCCTTCTTCCATTCTGGCTCCTCTGGCACACGAGGCTTTGGTTTGGGGGAGTCCGGCTTGCTGAGTGCACTCTCTAACCAGGATGCTTTTGTTGGACTCCATCTTCTTGGATCCATAGTCTTAGTCGGGCTGACTGGGAGGCCCGAATCTCGTCCACTAGCTGTGCTCACCGATTCCCTCCGTCGAGATGGAGGTCTTACATAGGCATCCGTCGACCTACTTATCACTGATGCATCATCTCCATCTCCGCGAACAACTGTTGCATCACTATGGCTAGATCCAGGTCGAGAGTCAGGCCGTGAACCAGGCCGCGAAGGCATGCCTGAAAAACCATCAGGAGACATTGCGGGTGACGGAAGGGCCCTGGCACCGCCTCCACGTACGGAATTCGTAGGGAGTTGGGCACTCCAGCGTTTAGATACACTGTCTGACCGTTTAAGCATGGCACTCTGGACGAACCCACCGAGGCCCTTGGTTGGTGATGAAGGTCTATCGGAAGCCAAACGTCCCTGCGTAGGTGACATTGTTAAGTGGTCACCTGTCTGCTGTTCTTCATATATCGATGATGCGCGTTCGTGCCTCCGAGGGCTTGTCAACGGAACTGGAGAGCCCAGTCCTGCTGTCGTCGCAGAAGACACGCTCGAGTATCTGTTCCCAATGCTACTGCCACCATATACAGAGCTTGTCCTCGATGGTGAGCGCGGTCTCTCTTCACCCAGCTCAGAGGCCGGACGCGTACCGAGATCACTGACGGCTTCCCGGCTGAGTCCCGGCAATTTCACATTCGATCGACTTGTAGAAGCTTCGGAAAAGGAAGAATTATGAGCTCTTCTATACGCACGCGAGCCTTCTCCTCTGTCACTAGTCTGCTTAAAAAAGGCCGGGTCCTTCGACCCCAGGGATTGAGCAATCTGTGTGCGAGACACTGCAGCATCGTCCTCCTCCTTTCTCTCAGGGCCGCCCGTAGCTCTGGTATCGGTAGCAGCTTTCTCTTCTTCTTCTTGTATGGCCGGCTTTAAAGTGACAGGGCTCGGCGAGCTCTGGTCTCGCGACATAGGACGTTGTTTCCAGGACAATGGCCGGCCGCCTAGAGGAGAAGACTTCATGGTATCCGGCGAGGGCTGCTTGGGTGGTGTTTCTGACTGGTTCATCTCGGAATCACGTCTCGGTGGGCCACTATTGTCCCTCGAGGCCGAAGACGACGGTAGCAGGTCGACAGGAGGCTGTATTGAGTGGGAGAGTGGTGTTGATGGCCCGGAGTCTCTCTGTATCAGCTCGTCAAGTTGTTGCTGGAGGGGCGAGTCCTTGGTGGGAGAAATTGATCGGGCGCGCTCTATATCAACAACCAAGGTCCGTAGTCAGTAAAATAGCTTGGATGCAGCAGCGATACGGCAATGAACAGGATAACAGGCCAATGGAGGAGGCAAAAGCAAAAAAGAATGCGTGGTGTGTGTATGTATGTATATGTGTATGCCTGGGGAGTGCAGCAGCAAGCGTACCAGCTCTCCTGGCCTGTCTCTCTCGGCGGCCCTGCAGGATCTCCTCCTCCAGTTTTCGCGTGCGCTCTTCGTCTTCCTTGTCCCGCTTGTTCCCCAGCTCTCGGATGCGAACTAGAAAGTCGTTAACGTCTTCCGACCCGTCTGCGTCGTGCGAGGTAGCCATTGTTGTTATTTTATTTGTTTATTTGTTTCCCAACGCCGGACGGACAACAAGAACTAAGCGGGTGACACCGAATACGGATAAACATAAAACAAGTAGGCGGCAATAGTTATATATATATATATATATAATTTATTTATGAAGAATAGAAGAGCTATCGACAGCAGAGGCACCAGGCTCGCAGCGTGTCGGGAGGGGAGGGATCCGGCGACTGTTTGAGGGAGAAATGATGAAATGTAGCAAAAGATGAAACAACCGCCAGAAGCGAATCCAAGCCGATTTGAATGTTTGCGATGCTCATGAAGAAAACAAAAGTCCACCTCATCGAAATAAGTGATTGGCCCCCCTGCTGGCCAGTCTCGTTTCTTTTTCCAGCCTACCATGGCCAATGATCGGGGGCGAGCTGAGATCTGGTGGGAACCCGAGGAGGTCTCGTATACGCTGGGTTGGGTTGGGCGGCGGTTCATGAGTTGGGATGGGATGCATGAGGGTTGCTCGAGAGGTCGGGATGCCCTGCCAACCTGTGGATAACCAGTTATCCGCTGGTCAGCCAACAAGCTAGTTAGTTAGAAGCGAGCGTGATGGTAAATAAACAATTGTAGATCGCCTGTCAGGGCCAGTTCAGTAAAGGAAGAGCCGGTCCTTTGCATCTTGGACGACCCAGGAGAGGCCCTTGGTCAGGTTCAGCCCCGTCACGGCACTGCAAGGCATAATCGTCCACTTGTGCGTCTTGATGGCGTCGAGCTCAAGTCCCTAGTTATAACGTATAGCTAATTAGACCCCATAGACGAGGACAATGGACGGGTGGTAAGAAATAATTACTTTTCGAACTTCGTCCTCGGTCATGCAACCGTCGACATCCGTCTTGTTAAGAAAGACAAGAAGGCTTGCTCCCATCAGCCGCTGTAATATTATTAGCCAAAATATTCCACTCTTGCTGTCTAGCAACTGATAGTTAGTTAAGGGAGTCTTACCTCTTCCACAAGAAGTCCAGCAAGCTCGCGTCGACAGTCATCGAGTCGGAATCGGTCAGTGGCGTCAACAATCCAAATCAACGTATCTGTCTTTTCAAAGTAATTCCTCCAGTAGGACCGCAGTGTCTTCTGACCACCCACGTCCCCTATACAGTGTCAGACGATCTATTGATCTGCGTAGCCAGTAATTATAGCTAGTTATGTGAAAAACTCACATATATTCAATTTGTATCTGTTGCATGGAGTTAGCATTGCTCGGAACTGGACAATCCACCACCACGGACACTCACCCCTCAAAGTCGATGGACTTGATGATAAAACCCAGCGTAGGGCTCACCGTAGTTATATCTTCTCCCATGATCCTCTTCACTATTGTTGTCTTGCCGGCATTGTCGAGTCCTCTGGGTGTCCTGGGTCAGTAAATGGGCATCTCAACAGCTGGCTCGATCTTACAGCATCAAGACTCTCATCTCTTTATCCTTTAGCCTGGCCTTCCTCAGGACAGACAGCATTTTCCCCCTTGTCTTTCTCTCTTTTTTCTATAGGAGGTAGTAAGTTGTGGGTGGTGGATGGTTGGCTGCAGTTTGGTTACTTTATGTGCAAATTTGGTATTTTATTTGCCTATCCTTTTAGTCAGTCTCCAGCATCTAGACAGTCTTATAGTGTAAAGTTATAATCATAAAATATGAATGTCTGCCTGTCAGAATCAACTTTGCACATAGGCCTGGGTGTGGCTCTGAGCATGATCAAAGTGAAGTCTGGTGGTTGCAATAAAGATAGATATAAAAGTTCTACTAGACTAGTCGCTAACTACGCGTTTTTCTTCTGCTCCAAGATCTAGATATAAAAACAACAACATCACGTCCTCTCGGCGAAAGTGCAGACCCTATCAGGCAAGTCAAGCAAAGAACGCAGAACCCTTCCCAAGCTAATAGAGTATTATCTCTAGCTCCTCCATAGTCTCCTAGGCTATTAGGAAAGGCTTCTAGCTCTCTAGCCCCTGAGGAAGCTGGGAAAGCTCGCGTTGACCTGCATTTCTTCCTCCTTTGGTTCCCCTGGCTGACCTGATATCTAGATAGGAACGCTCCGGAACAGTCACAATGGCAGAGTCCAGTCAGCAGGGCCAGGAGAATGGCCAAGAGCGAATCAGCGGCGTTGAGCAATGGGGTGATTATATTGCTGCCATGAATGCTTTCAAAGCCATTGCGAGTAACATTTACAGGCCACCAGACAAGTCAAAGGCCCTCGCACCAGCTACCAACGTAGCAGTTCCTCGCCCCGACAAACTTGCTGTTCCAGCCCTAGCTCCAACTGACGCTCCGGTTCGGACTTTAAGTGCCCCGGCGGAGGCAGAACCTTCACTTCACGTTTCGTCAAACGCGAGCAGAGCCGTTACCGCTAGCAACGAAGCAGTCAGCGATCAAGAAGCATCTGGCGCGTCTAGTTTAGCTGCCATCAGTCCGTCTGAAGGCATGACACCACGTCTATCTTCTGGTGCAACTGCAAACGATACTTCTTCCATGAAGATGGAGGGAGAGCGAGCTGAAGCAAGCCAAACACCAGCGGGTGACAGCAACAAGGCACAGCATTCTCAGTTGACCGGTGAGTACTTGCTCTGGAACACACACATGCCTCGTGAGCCTCAACTGAAATCTCACTGTAACCTAGCAGGAGGCTCTGATGGTTCAGATGAGGTCGTGTTTCGACAGGACGAACTGCGAATGGTCGGGCCCAACATCCCATACGGCTTTCGTAAAAACGAAACTCTGAAGGCTCCCAAGTCTGTTGGTCAGATCAAGATGAACTATCCTCGGGAGCAGGAGAATAATGATAACCATCCTCCTCATAGACACCGTCCTAGCCGTGGACGTAACTATAGGAAGCACGACGCTCCAGCAAGGTCAACCCATAAGCAAGGTTCGGAAACTAATGGCGTCGTTTTGAAGGCCCCGGTCACCGCCATCGACCGTATCAAGGAGGCTGCGAAGGCGGAGTTGCTTGAATTCCAGAAGAAGGAAATGGAGCGATACGGAAAGAAAGTTATGGGACTCTTGCCAGAAGAGTCTCCAGAATCCATAGCACTGAGTCTCGCCCGCCAAGGTCCTGGGGTAGACCCAGATTCTGTCTTTTGCAAACAGCATCCGTTATACCTCTTGACCGATTTGGCAGAGAGCCTCAAGACCCAGACCGACGAGGCTCAGGGAAAGCTTGAAAGAGGAGATGCTCGTTCAACTGATGACGATCAGCAATCTGGCCCCGCTATGAATGAATGGGCCCTTGGAAATACAGCTAGCGCTGTTGCAGTGGACTGGCAATATCGTCCATGGGAAAAATACGGCGACGAGTTCTTCGCTCAGAAATTCCGTAATTGGTTGGACAAAACTATGAGAGTTGGTTTCATCGTGGACATGACCCAGGAAGATTTTAGGAACGGAGAATATCATGCTAACCTTGATACCGGAATGGGCCCTTCAACATTTGTCTGCCCCGAAACTCTGAGAGATATCTCCGACCCTGAGACCTTGAAGCACGCTCACGAGACAGCAATTGGTTATGTTCATAACTGGAATCTCAGAATCCGTCAAGAGGAAGAGCGCAAAGAAGCAGAGCAGCAGCAAAGAAAACTCCTGGCCATTATGCCAAAGTCAGACTCCGCTTTCAACGAACCGAAGCCATTGGAGCCGAAGCTCAACATGTATATCCGTCCAGTCGAGCCAAAGGATATCATTGCCCTTGTTGAGCTTTTCAACTGGTATGTCAAAAACACGGTACGTCGGGCTGATACGGAAGAGATATCCTTTGATGAAATGAGAGAACACATCGAGGAACTTCAGCACGACAACTACCCTTTCATTGTTGCTGTGCAGAGACATCCTCGAGCCTGGCATTCCATGAACCACGAAGCGGAAATGCTGTACGGTTTCTGCTGCATCAGCGACTTTACCGGGCCTCTCTCTACACAGCGATTTTCCTATGACTTGGAGGTGTTCGTGCACCCAAAAAACTTCAAGCAAGGAGTCGCAAGTTGTCTCCTTGACAAGATGCTCGAAATCTGTGATCCCAAATACAGCGCTCAAGGAGGGTACATCTTTGACTGTTCCTCTCGAGGTAAGGATGTGTACACTTGTGGGCTGTCTCGTCCGGCTATGAGGCTCTGCGCAGTCATCCACCACTCGGACGAGGAGTTTGCAGAGTATACTTGGGTCAAGGAATGGCTTGGCAAGAAGTTCGGTTTCGAAGAACAGGGTTACCTTAGAGGATTCGGTGTCAACAAGAAAGCCCCGTAAGTTCCCATGATATCACCGTTGAGACTTTTGCTAACGGTACTTCATTAGCGTCAATGCTGGCTACATGGTGTACAGCACTGGCATCGACATCCCAGAGAGCGAATAGACGACATTCCACATTCCGATAAGGGTAATATCAAGACAAATCTAAGCCTTGGGTTTAATTTACTTGGTATTTCCACGTCAATGCCAACGAAATGCTCAATGCACTATCTCGATCAATTCATGGATTTCTGGTATCAAAGTGGATGCTAGCATCACCAGTGGGTTTAGTATGTCAACAGCCATAGCCAGGTCGCATTTTCAAAGAGGGCCGAGGGGTTTGAAACGTGTCTATGGGCTTTGATGCATCTACATGCTTTTTCTTTTCGTTTCGGTTGTTCTCTTGACGTTGTCTTTTGGCGGTTCAATTTAGGTTGATGACTAAACATTTGAAGTCTCACCGCTTTCAAAGGCATTGTGGCAGAAAAAAAGTAAAAAAGAAAAAAAAAAACTTTGGGTTCAATTTTATATCAAGAAAATATTTCAGTTGCTCTTAATTGTATTAGAGAATAGCTGCACTGGTCTCCCGGCCCTGGAACGTGCAATTGGCTCGTGGGCGTGAGATTCAACTCAAGTCTCCCCCCAATTAATTTACAATTGAAGATAACCTAAAAACATGGCGCGACTCGATCCTGAAGACGACTTCGTCTTCACACTGTCCGACGAGGAAGCCCCTAACGTCGACTCGGATGACAAAATCGTTGTCAATAATAAGGGAAAAGTTGCAGGTACTAAACGAAGGAGAGACGAACCTGAAAACACCCAAGCTGAACAGAGCACAAACTCGAAGAAGCGGAAGAAGCAGAAAAAACGTGGAATGAATGGTACCGATAGCAATATAACAGACAAGGGCACCGCTGATGATGTGGAAGAAGAGGATGAATTCGGCGAAGACGAAAATGGTGTTTTGAACCCTGATTTCGAGTTCGACGTTGGCGGGGTTGCGAATGGCGGATTAGTGGAAGACTTTGATGGATGGGGAGATGAAGGAAGAAACAAGACCAAAGTAACAGAGAAGAAAGGTGTCGACATCGATGATATCCTTGATCGAAGGAGACAAAAGAAACTTGAAAAGGAAGAGCGCGAGAGAAAGAAAGCTGAAAAGAGAGCTGCTGAGGAGCATGAAGATATGGACAACGATGAAGCAGAGGCGGAGGAAGATAACGATATGCAGGTGGACCTTGGTGATGATGAACTTCTTGCTCCTGATGTGTTTGGAATGGGCGCTCAGGGCGCCTCAGAAAGTGAGGTGGAAGGTGAAGAAGCTGAGTCTGATGAGGATGGAGAAGAAAGCAATCCTGAAGATCAAGAGGAGGGCGGAGATGAAGATGAAGATGATGATACCAACTCTGTGGCTTCGGCAGTACCACATCCAGATGATCTTGCGTCTGATGAAGATGGTTCAGGCAGTGAAAGTGAAGACGATGACGAAATCCGCAAGCAAAATGAGTTCTTTGCTCCCGAGGAACAAGTGACCGAATCAAAGTCCACTTCTGGAGCGCCTGCTTCATTCCAGAATCTTTCTTTGTCTCGTCCCATCCTCCGAGGCCTCGCATCTGTAGGATTCTCAACTCCTACGCCTATTCAGAGAAAAACGATACCAGTTGCCTTACTTGGCAAGGACGTGGTTGGTGGTGCTGTGACTGGTTCGGGCAAAACTGGCGCCTTCATCGTCCCTATTCTTGAACGTTTGCTCTACAGACCGAGAAAGGTCCCGACAAGTCGAGTTGCTATTCTAATGCCGACACGAGAACTGGCTGTGCAGTGTTATAATGTTGCGACAAAACTGGCTACGTTCACTGATATCACGTTTTGTCAGCTGGTAGGTGGTTTTAGTCTGCGAGAACAAGAGAATATCCTGAAGAAGCGCCCTGATGTCATCATTGCTACACCCGGTCGATTCATTGACCATATGAGGAATTCAGCAAGTTTCACGGTAGATACCTTGGAAATATTGGTTCTTGATGAAGCCGATCGCATGCTAGAAGATGGATTTGCGGAGGAATTGAACGAGATTTTGACTACGATACCAAAGTCTAGGCAGACGATGCTGTTCTCTGCCACCATGACTAACTCTGTCGATAAACTCATTCGTGTTGGCCTTAACAAACCTGTTCGATTAATGGTTGACTCAAAGAAACAGACTGTGGGTACCCTTGTTCAGGAGTTCGTAAGATTAAGACCTGGAAGAGAGGATAAACGATTGGGTTATCTCATGTTCTTGTGTAAAACTGTTTATACAAACAGGGTTATTGTATTCTTCCGCCAAAAGAAAGAAGCACATAGGGTTCGAATCATTTTCGGGCTGATGGGCTTGAAGGCGGCTGAACTTCATGGAAGCATGAGCCAAGAGCAGGTGAGTCCTCAATTTATATACCAACAGTAATACGCTATTTCAAATACTGACGTCTTTGCAGAGAATTAAAAGTGTGGAAGACTTTAGAGATGCCAAAGTATCATACCTCCTAGCTACAGATCTTGCATCTCGTGGTCTTGATATCAAGGGCGTTGAGACCGTCATCAACTACGAAGCACCACAATCACACGAAATCTATCTACACAGAGTCGGACGTACTGCCCGTGCTGGCCGGAGTGGTCGCGCATGTACTATCGCTGCGGAACCAGACAGAAAGGTGGTCAAAGAAGCTGTTAAAGCAGGGCGTGCACAAGGCGCAAAAATAGTGAGCCGAGTGATAGAGCCAGCCGTTGCTGACAAATGGGCAGAACAAGTCAACGACCTGGCCACAGAAGTTGAAGAAGTTCTCCAAGAAGAGAAGGAGGAGAAGCAGCTTGCACAGGCAGAGATGCAGGTCACTCGTGGGAAGAACCTGATCGACCACCAGGAGGAGATCATGTCCAGGCCCAAGCGCACGTGGTTTGAGTCGGAGAAGGACAAACGAGAATCAAAAAAGCGAGGACTGATGGAGCTCAATGGACCGGACTCTGTGAAGAAGGGAAAGAAAAAGCTCAGCGGCAAGGATAAGAAGAAGCTGGATGATACACGGATGCGAGAGGAGGGCCGTGTATGGAAGAAGGGCAAGGCTGAACGAGAAGCTAAACCCGGCAGCCAAAATAAGGGTAAAAAGAAGAAGAATAGTGGCAAAGCAGGGAAGAAGCGCTAGACCTAGACCTCCTTTTGCATAAGATATTCCGGATTCTTAGGCGATAAAAATAGAAGATGCCGCTGCGGCGTACCTTAATCCGTAATGGACAACGGGCGTACTACATGACTAGCTTAAAATAGCCACGCTCCATCAGATATCGAATCAACAATAATGAACCCTCAGTTATCAACTGTAGCCATTGATCTTTCCAATGATATCAACGAATAATGGTTAAGCGGAAAATAAGCAGCGGCTAACGCGTCTCATAGGATCATTGCCGCGCGTCAAATGTCCAATGATAATGTACCAATTGGCACTCACATGCTAGTGGCTAAAGACCGATATCGGCGTGAGCTCGGACCGCAGTCGCATGCCTATTTTTGACTCACCGCGTCGAGCACAGCTGGTTACATAATCCGTGGCAGAAAAATGACTTAAATCAGACGAACCTGAAGCTTTTAGTTTCTTGTATGGACTTCTTCTATATTTCTTGTTGTCTTCAGGTTGAGAGCTTCGAGGGTTGCTGTCTGGATATCGTATCACCATCTTTTTGTTGGGACACACGACCCTTGTACTTAGTTCCCTGTCCAATTGCTTCTTCCCTGCAACATCTGATAAGACCTTAGTTATCTCACCTTCCCGCCAAAGCTGAGCTCCCCCCGGTCACAGCTGAGTATCTTTATCCAAAATGCCGATGTAAGAGATATTTGTCCTGCATCATTCCTACAACCATGTGAGATAATAATTAATTCGTTTGCATTTTGGTACAGGCTCAAGGATCCCTCCAAAAAATACAAAAAATTCCAGCCGATTGACCTGCCAAACCGTCAATGGCCAAGCAAGACAATCGATAAACCACCGCGATGGCTAGCCACAGATCTTAGAGATGGCAATCAGAGTCTGGTGGACCCAATGGTGAGTATACCGTGTCTCCTCGGCCACTTGCTGCATATATTTCCAAAATTGTTATGTATTCAAGTGGCTCTGCTAACATCTGACTCATAGAATGGGGAGCAAAAACTACGGTTCTTTCGTATGCTAGTGGGCATTGGATATAAGGAGATAGAAGTCTCGTTTCCATCAGCTTCCCAGACCGATTTCGACTTTACACAAGACCTCATCAAAACTCCTGGAACTGTCCCAGATGATGTCTGGCTGCAGGTTCTCTCACCTTGCCGTGAGGAGTTCATTCGACGCACTGTCGACTCCCTGAAGGGTGCAAAGAAAGCTATTCTCCACATCTACCTTGCCACAAGTTCATGCTTTCGACGCATCATCTTCAACATGACCAAAGAACAGAGTATGGAAATGGCAGTACGGTGTACGAAGTACGCTCGATCTATTACAAAGGATGACCCAGCAACTGCTGGCACAGAATGGCGATTTGAATTTTCCCCTGAGACTTTCTCTGATACCGACCCTGAATTTGCTCTGCAGATATGTGAGGCCGTCAAGGAAGCATGGGGGCCAAGTGAAGAGGCTCCCATAATCTTCAACCTACCAGCTACCGTCGAGATGTCTACCCCTAACGTATACGCTGACCTGATCGAATATTTCTCCACCCACATATCAGAAAGGGAGAAAGTTTGTATTTCCTTACATCCACACAATGACCGTGGATGTGCTGTTGCTGCAGCAGAGCTGGCCCAAATGGCTGGTGCACAGCGTGTTGAAGGTACCTTGTTTGGAAATGGAGAGAGAACTGGAAATGTTGATCTCGTCACCCTCGCTCTCAACCTGTACACACAGGGCATCTCACCTGGTGTCGACTTCTCTGACATTCTCTCCATCATTAGAGTGGTAGAAGAGTGCAATAAGATACCGGTTAACGAACGCTGGCCTTATGCAGGAAAACTGGTATTCTGTGCATTCAGTGGCAGCCATCAAGATGCTATCAAAAAGGGATTCCAAGCTCGTACCGCCGCTGGCCTCAAAGACGACGACCCATGGGAGATGCCATACCTGCCTCTCGATCCACAGGACGTTGGTCGGGATTACGAGGCTATCATCCGGGTCAACTCCCAGAGCGGAAAGGGTGGCGTTGCTTGGGTTATTCTCCGCAGTCTGGAAATGGACCTCCCTCGTGGCTTGCAAGTTGCATTCAGCAAGATTGTACAGAAGGATGCAGACCGTCTAAACCGCGAATTGAAGCCCAACGAGATTGTCACTTTGTTCGAAGAGGCTTATCATCTCAAGACAAACCCTCGCTTCAACTTGATAGATTACAATATCACTGCAGATCGGTCTATGTCTCCTGCTCCCCCGGCTCCAGGCAAGGCTGTCAACACTCAGAACTTGAAGAGGCGTTTCACCGGTATCATCGAAATCGATGGCATACAACATGGCATTGTTGGCGTTGGAACTGGTGCTATATCTGCCCTTGCACATGCCTTGAATTCCCTAGGCATCGACCTTGACGTTGTTAACTATACTGAGCACGCTATCGGTCGTACTAGAGATGTCAAGGCCGCGACATACATCGAATGTACTGCTGCAGGCTGCTCTCAGAGCGTCTGGGGTGTCGGTGTCCATCGTGATGTTGTCCAAGCCAGTTTAATCGCCTTGTTGAGCGCTGCTAGCTCGGTAAGTTGAACTTCGCCTCTGCCCTGTGCAAATGTAGGCAAAGCTAACTATGTCTGTCTAGTTCCTTACATCTCGAGCAAGCACTCCATTCCGCCCAACTCGTACGCAAAATTTTAGTCAGGCGGACATTGATGCTTTAGAACAGCTCCAAGGGTATATGCCACTTCCACCTAACGGATCGGAAAATAAAAAGGTAAATATCAGCGCCTTGGAATCTGCAGCAGAGAACCTGTGAATGTAATATTTTCTCCCTCTTGAAACGAACGGCCAATAATCGAACGGCCAATAATGTATGCCTCTCCTTATTTATCTGAAATGGCTATTTTGCCAGTCTTATTTTAATATTCCCCCTCAGGCGTTGGCATATCACCGTGTTCTAGCTTTCACTTCTAGCTGCACAATAATTCTGTCAATTTACAAAAAGTTGCCGACTACTTTTATCATTTGCGAGATGGAGTAAGGAATTGAAAAAATAAAATAAAATAAAATAAGAAAATGAAATATTTTAATAAGAATCAAATATAAATTATTCGTTGGTTTTTACATAGCGTACATCATGTCATTATGCGCTGGGATGTCGGAGCGTTAAAATGGCCGAAGCGCAAAGAGATTTCTGCCATAGTCCTTGTTATCCAAGCAGCATTCATTACTGGTGCTGAGGGTGAGAAGCACCTGTACCCTCCGTCCAATTATCGATGATATCATAAGCTTCGTCATCATATTGCGTATTTCCATGAGTGCCCCCATTTTCATGGCCGACGATAGCGGGATTAGGGCCATGGAAATTATCTTTTTGAATACTGCTATTTCTCACCGGTAGGGTGTACGTAGTGGGAACTTCTTTCCTCTTTGCCGGAGGTAGTAATTGTGTCTTTTCGAAAATCCCAAAGTCTGGTGCTGTTGAATGTGGACGGGAAATAGGTTCGTCTCCATTATGAACGCGCAGGCCGCTTCGAGGAGGGGAAGTACTGTTGTGGCGAGGAACCTCACCGGCAATAGGAGCAACGGCTGGAGAAACCGTTCTGTTTATGCTGTTACCACTACCATTACCAGCATAGCTTTCAGGGCTTTGGACTCGTTGAGCATCCGGATTACCCGCAGGTGAAAACCCCCTTTCTACACCTTCTCCGGTGGGAAGCGTTGGCTCCTCGGCGTGAAGAGACTGGTGATGTGACACATCATAATTCACCGTGCTGGGATCCTGATAGTGCTCAGCATTGTCTGTGCCTATAAGAGATGGATCAATATAATCCACAATACCTTCAGAAAGAAGGGGGTACTGTTCAGCATGCTCGGCAGGCCCAGTAACGGGTGGCTGTTGCATCTGACCATAGTCTTCTGGTTCGGGGTATGGAGAATGGGTTTGTGGCTGAAGGATGCTGGAATCCATGATACTGCCAGCTTTAGAGGATTGGCGTCGTTCTGGTCCTTCGCCACCCTTCATCTCGTGACTGCCACCATCGCGGATGTTGAATTGAGCGATTGTCCTTAGTTTCTGCGTAACCCAAGTAGCAAGGATTTTTCCACGTTGTTTTTCGCCCAAGCGAGATCGAGGGAAATGCCCACGAGGGACAAACGCCACAATGTCCGTAACGACTTGGTGCTCATTCAGTACACTGTTCACAATAACAGGCACCATAGAGGCCAAGTAGGCCTTGCGGTTAACTTCTACCAAGGCGACCGTCAAACCGCCTGCTTGGAAGACAGCACTATGAAGCTTTGTTAGAATATTGCTGCAAGGTCAATTTGCCATATAGTGAAGTATGGTACTTACCTTCCGCCCTTGACAATATTTCTATGGCAATTTTCGATAGTAACCTCGATATCGACGGGGAAATGGTTAAGGCCGTTGATTTCGAATGTTTCTCCTATACCACCAAGGACGAAGAGAACTTGCATCTCAACAGGCTGTCCGCCAGGCCCAATCGGCCTTGTCACGGTATGCAAGAAGCCTAGATCGCCTGTACGAACATAGACGGCATCTGGGTCGCCATCAACAATACGTCCTCGGAACCGCTCTAGATCAAATTCTTGCATAGATCCATAGAAGGCCTTTGCACACGCCTCAGATTGAACCCAAATCTCTCCATATTCCCCAACGTGAGATAGGCAGCAAGTCTCAGGATTCACGATGGCAATCTGTGTGCTTACAGGAACCATACCCGAATCTTGGACAAGGAGGGCGTTAGTTGCAGTCTCAGGATCAACGGGGTATATGTATCCTTGTCTGAGATATAGTGTATCAAGCCAAAGCTCAATTGGCTCTATACACATGTAGGACCTTGAAGCTATCATCGGGTTTAGAACGTGTGAATAAATGGTGTTAATGGCAGTTCGATCGAGACCGACAGCCGCAAAATGCAGTCGAACTTTCTGGTCTAAATGGTATAGTCAGCATTGTGGTAATTTGCAGGACGGATATTTCGAAGACATACAAACATCCACCTTTGGCCTTGAGTCAGTTGCCACCATCAAGTTCTTTAGCTCATGAAGTTGGAACCCCTTTGCGGTCATGCTACTCATAGCATAATCCAACATTTGGCCGGTGGCATATGTATCTTTAATCTTATACCTAGCCAAAGTGTGGAATAATGATGACGGGTTGGCAGCAAAATCAACCGGGGATACAAGGTAAGTAGGAGCCCCTAATAAGGACCGTTAATAATGTCACATGCAATCGAAGATATATACGGACACAACTTACCGACGTAGATTCCCATTAGACACGTATGGATGAATCCGAGACCCATGGTACTTCGAATACTTCCAAGCACGGGACGGGAGCTAGACATTTGGCAAGTCTCTTTCTGGACTTTACACATGCCCATAATTGTGTCATGGCCAATATGTACTGATAATCTTCTTTGATCTGGTGTCCAATACGTCCACACCATTGCTGGCAAATGAGACTTTATAACTGCTTCACTTAGAGTGAAGCCCAGATGCCGGCATCCATGAGACTGTTTGGGTGGTTTTGCGGTGTTATAGGTCTGAGGCACATTGACGCGGAGAACATTCGCTGACTGTTTGATATGTTGGGCAACGACCTTTTGTTTGAGTAAGTCATTCACGTCACTGTTGACAAGTATCACCTTGACGTGGAAGTCCGAAATCAAATGAAGCAAAGCTGGGGCATCCTCAGACAGTCGGTTCTGGTCAATAGGCGCCATTGGTATTATAACCAGGCCAAGGCAGAGACAGGCATGAACAGCATACACGAAGTCTTCGGAGTGGGTATACATCAATATCACATGGTCTCCTTGTCGAAGTTTGACTTTATTCTTCAGATATGCTGCCACAGCCGCGACCTTGGTATCGAATTTCTTCCACGTTATAGCTTTGCCTTCCCGGCCGCGACCATCGATAGAGCAGTAGCAAAGTTCCTCTCCTTGCCTGCTGACTCGCCATTGGAGTAGATCAACAATGCTGGCGAAATTGTTTAGGGGGGTAGATGTCCGGTCATCCATTATTACATCTCTGATGTCAACACCAGAATATTGCTTTTCTTGCATCGCAAGTGCCTCCTGACGAACGGCAGATGATGAAGGAGACCAGATTCCTCCAGCCGGATCAGTACCAATAGGCAGATTGAGTACTGCTCTTTCAACACCAAATTTGACGTGGACACAGGGTAGGGTGCCATTGTCGAATTCCCTACGACACAACATATTTCCTATTTCCTGGCGGCCATTTCTAGTCGATCGAGGGAGGGTATTAGGCGCCGTAATCATGATGCAGTAAACCCTCAAATGATGCTCCTGATACAGAACTTCAATGCATCTCTCAGCAAGAGAGTCTAGAAGTAAGGTATCAAGAACACGCGGGGGTCCACCAGAGGTAATGGGTGCGGTAGAGGCAGCATATGACTCCAAAAGGATGACAGGTAAATGCTCGTCATTAACAAACACGTCGAACGCGGAACAGTCGTGGATTTTGGGAACGTTTTTCATGATGCTGAGAATCAAGTGCTGAACGAAGTAATAACGATGCTCGGTGTTTTCAACTCCATGTTCCACCCATTCTACCTTTTGGCGCAATCTATCCTCGTATAAACCAAGAACGAAAACCTGCCCCTCGATAATACATCCAAGTAAGCCCGTTCGTAAGAACTCTGGTTCCACGATTACTGGAGTAGGACTGCCCTCTTGGAACCTAAAGGGACGAGCATGAAAAATAGTTTCAGTGTGTTTCGGTAGTGCCCAGAATCCTCCAGATAATGATGGGGAATCGACCCAGATCTCTCCGATAAGATTTGGTGTGCAAAGAAGTCCGGTTTCCGGGTCGACGATAGCAAGAGTGGCATCGGCAAGGGGGTATCCAAAAGCACCAACTCTTACTGAGTTTGGAGTGGTGTCTGCGAGTTTCCGGGCTTCTTCACCCAACGCGAGTACCACGACATCATTGTTCTTCAATGCTTCTTTGTCCAGTAATACCTCGCTCAGCTCGTTCCTTGGGGATTCTGTTTTTGGAGAAGCCGTAGGAGCTCCACCAATCAAGCTGCTTCCAAAAGTAGATTTTGGTTCGTCAGTTTTTTCCTTTTCTTCAGTCTTGCTGTCCTTGTCTTCCTCTACGGGGTGCATTTCATGCGTCAGGGGGCAGCCCATTCGCTCTTCACCTCCAAGCCAGTCCCTAATAGATATCACCATTCCACCATGCTCTGGTAGACAGAGCATAGCAGCTACTAGTTCCCGGGCTCTAGGGTTTCGTAGGGGGCGTAGCCATCTATCAGCCAAGATTTCATGGAACTCGCAATCAACCGACAATGCATCTATAAGACAGAGTTTCAAGCTGGAAAAATTCGGTTCAACGTTCTTCTTGAAGTTTCTCGTCGTCATGGGGTCCTGTTGATAGTTGTACACAGCGCGTTTCAATCCAGTATAATCTGCGGCCAAAAGAGTAGCTCTAAATTTGGTGATCAAACTAGCGTATAGACCAGGAGTTTCAACAGCGTGAGACTCTAGCCATACGGTGGTGTGTCCTCCGTATACAGTTAGAAGTACTCCCAGAATCATCCCGATTCCCTGTCTAGGATCAAGGTAGGTCATCAAGAGTTCAGCGGGAGATTTTGGGCGGTCAGGGGAAGGTGGGACAGATGCAATGACTGCACTGAATGAGGCCATTTGATGCATGATTGTCCGGTGGCTCAAGACAACGCCTCTGAGGTCACCGGTAGGAGCACGGGAAAACTCAATGTAGGCCAGGTCCGGGACAACGAGTGCAGGAACATCTTCTTTTTTCTTTGGATGATAACTGCCGAATTCATTTGTTTTCCACCACTCCACGCCTCTTGGCCAGTTGAGTTTTTGGGTAGTGATATCTCTCTGGAACGTCTTCAGGTTATTCTCTGTCGTCAAAGCGAGATGAGCTTGTGTCGAGGTGAGGATAACGTTTAGACTCGCATAATCTTCCAGGTTATTGATGGGGACCGCAACAACACCGGCAATAAAGCATCCCATTAGCGCCACGGCGAACTCGATGAGCTCACTGTCCCTATAGACCAGGGCAACCCTATCTCCTCTGTATAGATTGCTTTTGTCTCGTATAACTTGGGCGACCTTCTCCGCTCGACTACCTAGTTTCTCCCAAGTAATCGATGCGATTTCCTTGCCACGCTGATCAAGAACCCAATACGCTGGCTGTTTTGGCAGTGTGCGTGCACGATGTCTGAGAACAGTCGGGATATTATCAAAGCTTGACATTGGCAGATTTAGGTTATGTGGGTCTTGAACATCAAATGGGATATCTCGGGGCTCGAGAGGAAGAAGGTGGTTGACGGCAGCTCCGCCAGGCATGGCTGACATTGGCATTGGAGCAGGAGGTATGTTCGCGGTAGGAGAGAAGGGTTCCATTTGAGAATATCGTTGAAGGTTCTGTCCATAACTATCTCTCCTGGGTTCTTGCTGGTGGCCGGCAAAGTCAGAGAAGTATGCTTGCTGCGAATCGATGGTTGAGTGTCGTGTTGGCGGCTCGATTTCAGGCTGCTGGTTCGGGTTGAATGCATAATTCTGGCTTACCAGCGTCCCCGTTCGGGAAGCTTCATAGCTATCCGTAGGACCTCTTGGAAGGAAAAGTGAGTCATACGAACCCACTGACTGATTTCGGTTCCCAGTAGGTCCAATGGGAGCTGTAGGTGGTGGTGCAGAAGGTGTAAGGGAGAAGCCAAGTTCCTGTTCTTGAATCCTTGAAAGTTGGCTGCCCTGATAGGGGCCATAATTAGGGTCTGCCCCTGCTGTCTGTTCGCCACTAGAAGGCCCGAGTAGATGCGAAGGTATGTGGTGCTCTGGCTGCTGCCGGGTGCTCGGCGGAGAAACGTTTAGAGGAAGCGGTGCATGAGCTCCAGGACCAGCCGGGCATTCTCCAGACGAGACATTGATAGTCTCAGAGCCGCGCGGTATCTGCTCAAAGCTTAATGGTCTATGCAGGGGTGGGTTTTCCGGCTGGCTAGCGGCAGGCTGTGGCATATATTGCGATAGAAGGAGTGCGCGGCGCTTCTGGTACCTATATCAGAGGTCAATCGTCATGATACAAGGCTTCCGGTACTCGTAGTCAACACCACGAGTGGTTCCGGTTAACATATGTATGGCCGTGGTTATCGAACCCCCGCCGCCGAGCTATCGGGCTATGACAGCCTTGATAAGCTGAGAGCTATGACACTTACCCCTTCTCCGTAATATCGCCATCCTATACGACAGATTCAGTCAGTATCCTGCGGCCGTGAAAAGACAGCAAAAGCTAGAAAAGAACTGCCATACCTCCAGTTCAGCGTCAAGCTGTCGCAGCGCCGCTTGGAGTTCGGGGTTATCCTCCGCCATGATCTAGGACGAAAGCGATGTGGTGCGCCTCACTCAGGCCACTGCATGACAGGTCTTGCTGGTCCGGAGTGGTGGGAGAAGGACAGCGCAAAGCATAGAAGACCAGCCGACGTCTTAGAGACCTATCCAGCCGCACTCCTCAAGCTGAGATCCTCCTTGTCGTTCTTTTCTCCTCGTCGTCGGCTTCGTTTGCTCTCGCTGAATTTCGACTTTCGCGCTTAGTTTGGGGGGAGGGTCACGGGATCAGGGATAAATCTTTATCCGAATAGCTTAGTCATACGTGAGTAAGCTGATGAAAAGCCGAAGCCGTTAGAAAGAAAAGAATATAGAGAAACGCCAGACATTGAGAAAGTGAGAAAGAGAGAGAAGAAGAAAAAAGGGACATTTAGAGATGAGAGAAACGGCAGTTGATCAGGTTCCTGGCAGCTATATATCCTCCTCGTGATGGCTTATTCTCACAAGTTCCCGCCTCTGACGATCGATGCCGGCGGTGTCTTCCAGACTGTCAACAGTTGACATGACCAGTGCAGATGACCTCAATACGACAGGCACGTCAACATACAGGAAGAAAGCCTATCCTAACCAGATGGATACAACCTGGGGTACTTTTGGTAATGGTCTGTCTCTCTTATAAGCAGTAGGGTCGAGATTCCATGCAGGGAAACAGGGAGCTGGCTTCTTCTATGAGGGACATGGCACCGGATCTATGACCTGGAGTCCACAATGAAAACCATGGCATGAGGTAACACCGAAAGCAGTTAAGATATTTGCTACTTAACTTGCTTCCATGATACCTCCGTTTTATAAGGTCCTATCATGTCCCTGCTATGATCACGCCACGGATGGTTTGTGGTTCCTCGAGCTGCCCCCATTTATCGCGTCACATTTACAGAGCGAAGCTTGCCCGAGACGACCTACCAATGTTATTAGCAGATCACATACGGAGTACTCTGCATATACCTGAGCGGAGTTTTACCAGAGACTTACTACCTTGACTTCCGCGAACTACTTCAACACTGAGGTAAGGAGTATTTTATTAGCTTGCCTCTAGCATGGACCAATAACAGCGTCGATATATCAACTTCATGAACCGCTTTTAAGTGTCACATTGGATGAATGAGGCCCTTTGGTAACGGAGACAAATGCTTGACTTCTGCCTTTCCATCTACACAGCCATCCTTTGGTCCAAGAGATATCAGCCTGATGGCACAGCCGCCAAGGAAGTCTGCGTATTAATACTACAGTTTATTATGTTTTGTTTCTTTATAAACCTTGAATTAAGGCATGCGTTTATACTTCTGTGACATTTCAGAACGGGAGCTTACATATTCTGGAACGCCCAAGTATTGTTTTCATACTTGAGTTTATCTCCCGCAACGGTGATTGTGATGGGACAACAGCCTTGACACGGCCGCATATCCTGATACGTGGACATATTGACGCTTTGCGCACAATATCTACAATACCTCCTCGGGTTACAGCCCTGCTGTACCCGTAGCGGGTACTCCAGGTAAGAGAGTGGTTATACTCTAGTAAGCCGGAGGAGCGCGAATTACGTGGTGCAGGATCGAAAACTGGAGCACAGCTAACACGGCAGAAGAAGCATGGCTGCCTACCTAGCGTCCGCGTTCTTTAAAGCCAATTTGAAGTAAAGTATGTCGGATCCACAGATCTGCTGGCTTTAATATTTCTCATGCCGCAAAGCACAGCGGCACTAGACGGGCCTTTACGTTACGTACTAACCGTTTAGGGTTGCCTGGCATTCCTTACTTATATAAGGCCGCTTTTATGTGGTAAACTCAAGGCTGAATGGATATCACAAGGGCTTTAAATAGTGGTTATCCGAGGAGCCCTCAGATATAAAACTCTATGGCTCCCCTCCGTCACAGCCTTTGTTGCTCTCTCGTTCGCGTTACCAAGTGGCTTTCCATCATAAGTCCGCCGCTATCATGATGTTCTACCGTCATTTTGCAGCGTTCGCTGCTATTATCACATCTACTTCTGCTTCATGTCTGCATGGAACCAGTTTAGCACCACGTTTGGTCAATCATGATGGCACGGTCCCAATCGCAACCTTCAACTATACTGGCGAAGGCGGCCCCCTACATTGGGTTGGACTCAATGCTACTGCCAACAGAGAGTGCGGGCATGGCCAAACACAATCCCCTATCGTCATCAACACGGCGATCGTTCCGCAGGTACCCAAAGGTTCAGTTACCATGAGCATTCCCAGTGTCTTATCGGCAGAGTTTGAAAACCTAGGATCCACTGTGGAGGTAATCGTCGGAGGAAAGTTGAAGGCCAACGACAAAGATTATGAGCTGGTACAATTCCATTTCCATACTCCAAGCGAGCACCGAATTGACGAGGAGTACTCCCCAATGGAGGTTCACTTCGTGTTCCAAACTTCAGGTAAGTTCATTAAGTTTATCCAATATATACCTTAACCCTATTTCTCATCTCGAACCTCTCCCCTGAACATCCGAGCCCCCCCCCCCCCCAGTCTATATCCCCCCTTTTATATAAGTCCACCGGCTAAGACGGATGTGATATGCTGTTCAGATAAATCGATTGCTGTGGTTGCGTTCTTCGTGGAGTTGTCCCCGTATGGCCGTTCTACTCCACTTCTGACTCAAGTGTTTGCACATCTGCATCGGATCACAACCCCTGGCACAGTCACAAAGACAAGGAGACTTGATTTCACAAAGCTCGTCAAGCATCTTCACGCCCATGATATCTACACGTATACTGGGTCGCTCACGACGCCTCCATGCAGCGACAAGGTAGCTTGGTACCTCAGTGCCGCTCCGCTCACTATTAGTGTATCGTCATTCAACGCCCTCAAGAAGGTTGTCAAGTTCAATGCTCGTTACACTCAAAACTCACCCGGTCTAAGAAACCTGATGGAAATCGCAGCGCTGGACGTGGGATGCCCCAGCAGCAGGCAGTAGTCAGGCCATTAGGGGCGTGTCTTAACTTCGGGTTCAGGTGCTCTCCGAGACGGGATGTACGGCCACGAATAGGATGCGGGCCGTCTATGTTCGGGGCTTGCAGGATTATACTCTACTGGATTCACATGCAATACTTCGCTTACATTTTTGCTTCGCTGGCCTTTTTGCTTTGGTGGCTCCGCGGATTTGACCTAGATATTATTCAAGTATATAATGCGGCATAAATTAATTATAATCTTACGTTTATGTTTCCAACGATGCTTGCTTCTCGTCTAGGGCGGTGCTAAATTAATATTTGCCCAAGGTTGGAGAAGAACCAACTTATTATTCCAAAACCTCTATGAACAGCAAGCCTCAACCTTCATTCCGGTAGCCGATATTATCTACCAGGCCGTACTCCGTATCTTCCGCCCAAGCCCATCGTTCGCGCGGAGGGAAACAAAACTATAACTATATTCACAAGATGCCACTTCGCCACCCTTGCTACGCCTATCCACGGATTCGATAGTCTCTTCTTTGAAGCCAAACCTTCCTCTGAACCATTTCTCCGTCTAGCTGAACTTTTTTGGTCTCAAGGGGTGTTTTAACAAGTCAACACCCACCAGGATACGCATGATTCCCCTGTTTCAAGCCAGCAGCTAGTCACAAATCTGCGTCCCAAAATAATAGGGGCTGGTACCGGCCAACATGCCGAGCATGCATCTAAGGATTAGTTACAGTAGTTAGTTGGTGAACCATCATGACCATAGCGAGGTTAACGCTGCCGAGCCGTCAAAAGCAAACGCCTCCTCGCCAGATATCTTGACTTCCAGCACAGCTTCGAGGCTGAAAAGCTTCGATAAAGCTTTAATTGGCCGCTTTGCTAGCCTCGCACTCATGCTCAACCTGAGTCTCTCGAGTGGATGGAAGTAGGGCTGACTCGATTTCAAACAGGCCTTACTCCTGTGTTTTGCCCCCAGGGCTAAGCCTGCCTGCTCCCTCATGTCTAATCAGCGGCTACGCCGGTTTAGCATCTGCAAGGCTGAGAAACATCGCTGGGAGCGGCCGAGAGACGAGACGGCAACCCGTTCGCTGCGGAGAGAATGGATCACAGCATGCTGCACAGCAACATCATGCGTACCCCAGTTGACAGCATTTCCTGGGTCTTATATCTGGTGGAGACGGAACGTTGGACACCAGGACAGTTACGCAGTTAGTGGAAGATTGACAGGGCGTACCTGAAGTTTAAAGGCACTTCTGGCGGCTGCGGATATAAATAATAATACTATGGCCATGGAATGATCCTCTGGGCTCTGCCGTCCAAGAAGTATTGTGTGCTGCCGCCGAGATGCCCAGCAACGGAATGACAGTCTAGGCGCAGGCCAAGTCGAATATCCTGCGTGACTATTCGTGTAAAATCTCCGTAAACAGAATGCCATGCAGGTTCCCTCTCGGCGACATGGCATGGCTCGCACGTCCGGAAGCGATATTCTCAGGTGTCAATGCTGCCCCAAGTGCCCTGAGCTTGGAGAGCCTTGAATGCACAGATGGGGATTCGAAAGTCCTTCAACAATTTTATTATTATCATACTAAAAAATTCACTGCATCCCTAATGCTGACCTGCATACCTTAGAGACACAGGTTTATTCAAAAAATACATGCTGACAATAGTCAATATACATAGTGTAAAGAAAACTGCCCAGCTACGGCTGATAGAGAGGCAACATTAAAAGGGGTTAAACTCCGCTCATCCGGACCTCCCTTGCCCGCCGCAAGTATTCTTCATCGACGTCTTCTCTCCTTTTCAGAAAATCGGCATCTTCAAAATCGCCACCACCACCATTATTGAAATTGAATGCGAGGTCCCAGTTCTCCTGCTCTGATCTTCCCTTCAGTAATGATGAGGAAGGAGAGGATGCCTTCCATCTCAAGGTTCGTTGTCTCCCAGTCCTAGGCAATAGAATGGGTCGAGAATGTGAAGGGTGAATGCGTGAGGGAAAGGAATCCTGGCCGTCGAAGTCCTCGTCATCTTCTTCAATTTCGAATCCACGTTTATATGAATTAGGTCTTGGAATCGATGAGGAGGATTCAAATGATTGGGTGGACTCCTGGCTGCTAAACGGAAGAGATTCCTCGTCCAGCTGTCTTGCAGCTGTCATTGGCTCAGTCACAGCTGCTGAAGGCTGAGGGAACGATTGTACTCCATAATTCCCAACCTTGAACGCTCCGCTGAAGGGGATAAGTTCGGTATATGCAGGGGATATTGAGCTGTCTGTATAATGTTCGTCCCGGAGTGTAGTCTTGGATTGGTGGTTGTTGGCCTTGGCTATGAGTTTCGTTCGGTATCCTTCCGGCACAGCTTTTCGAACTCTCATGCCAACAGCAAGTAGAGACGACTGTATCGTGGGAGGTAGGCTTGGGTGCGCTGAGTGTGTGGGTGCGTTGTAGTTGAAATGCGACGAGGGCTCGCTTTCTGTTTGCTGTGAGGGAGATGGAGAAAAGTACTGCGTGATAGGGACCTGGAATCTTCGTTTCTTCGACGAGGCAGATACGGCAGTTCCTGGAGCCATGGCGCAAGGTGATGTGTCTTGGATTTCGAGTTGCAGGGGTGGCCTATGCAGACTGGATATTACCGCAACTCTGGTTTTGATAATAATCACTTCTGACAAGAGGAGCGGTAGCTGATATAACCGTTCAGATAGCAGTGGTAGCAATGACGGCAGTGGTGGCGGGAGAAGATGTCGACGATAAGGAGAAAATCGCCGTCTGCGTCTCTTTCTCCAAAGTCGCAAAAGACGGAGGTTGGGAGAAACTCTAAAAACGCGAGACGCGCCAAAGCCGCGGAGCGCGCTTCTTAGGCGCCAATTTAGCCTCTTCTGGAGGACGCGACACCGTGACGTGTTGAACGGTGATAGACGGCGGTTATCCATTATATACGGAATGAAGATTTGAATAGATGAAGGGCAGAGAAAAGAGACGTCTTATGTATTAACCAATCTACAGTATATATGGCCAGGGGGTATCTATCCCTGGTTTCCTCGCTTCCCTCCCCGCTTGTTCCGCTCATGATGCGCTCTCAGCGTCGCCCGGGTCTCAACAAGGCTTCGCTTCCCCTTCGCCTTCGCCTTACCCAGCGTCATCATGAAGTTCTTCTTCCTAGCTTTCTCCTTGTTCGTTGAGCTCTTGCCCAGCTTCTCCTTGGTTTCCTTTTTGCGAGCGAGCTTGCTCTTGAACTCAGAACGGTCTGTCTTGGTCTCGTTGACGTGCGCAATCTTCTCCTCTCTGGTCTGCTTCCCAGCCGAGAGAGCAGCGAGGCCTTCGATCTCTGCAGCAGTCAAAGGATCATCAGCATGTCGGTTCGCAGCAGCTTGCTGTAGCAACCTCTTGCGCTTGTTCTCAGGGAGCAAGGCGTTGACACTGGCAGCAGCCCGTAGTTCTGCAAGTTTGGCCAGGTCAGCAGGCGTGAGAATGCGGGTTGTTGCGAGACGTGATATCTTCTTCGCCTCGGACTCTTCCGTTTTCTTATCGTCGCCAGCTTTAGTAGCATCCTCGTCTGTTTTAGCCTTCTTAGCGGTTGGTTCATCGTCTTCAGAGTCACTGAACACAATATCAACATCACTTTGAACGTCAATCCACCCGCCAGAGTCGTCGCTGTCATCCTCCTCCATGTTCCATGCCGCCCAGTCATTTTCATTCTCCTCGTCTTCATCGGACTCCCCGTCAGATGGAAGGCCATTCTCTCTCCTGTTCTTTCTTCTTTCTTCCTCCTTCCACTTTTCAAGTAGCTCAAGGCCTTCAATTCCACCGATTTCCTCTTCTCCATATCGTTGTGACTTTCTCTCTCCAACCTTTAATCCCATAGCTGCATCCTTGCCTCGATCCCTCCTCTTCAACTTCTCTGCGCCGACTTCTCGGTATAAGCTCAAAAGGCCCTTAGCTGCCATCATGACGCCCTTGTCCTTACTCTTCCTATACATCACAAGGTCTTGTAACAGGGTATCATTCATAGCCAGTGGCTGACGAACACATATCTCTCTGATGGCATTGAGACCTGCTGATGCAACTTCTGCAGCAGAACCTTCAGAGACGAATTCGTTTGCAATCTTCTGAATCAAAGGTTCTAAGGTATCTGGAGGAACAAGCGAGTGGCATGATTGAGCGAGTGATGCTAGGAAAGACGTGACGGACGGCTGTTTTGGAGTAAGGTATTTCAGGAAGTAGGAGTATAGCTGGATGATGGTGAGTTTGTGTAAGCCAACTAGTCGAGAAACTAGCTGTAGCACCAATAGCCTCTGTTCAAGATTCAGTTTCGCTTTGGTGTTTTGTAGATGCTTCTGAAATAAGTTCTCTGCAAAACCTTGGGGGTCATGTAGAAGGTGTAAGGCCGAGAAATTCAAGGGGTGAGGAGCGTTCTTTTTCTTCTCCTTCTTCTTCACTATTGCCTTCGCCTTTTCAATGGCTTTTGCTCTTTTCTTCGACCCCTTGTTGATGGTAGCTTGATGTTTGACCTTGCCAACGTCTATGACATCGTCATCACTGCTCTCGTCCTCAAGTTCTTCTCTCTCTTTATCACCACCCAGGAAGAACCGGACACCACCAATAATAACCTTTTCATTATCAGCCAGGGCGGCTTCTTTCATGATTTCCACCGCCTTTGATTCGGTCCATATCTGGCGTTTCCATAGCTCGCGAGTAATCTTTACCGACCAGAGAGCCTTGCTTGAAGATCGGTCAGCAACAACCAGGTTGAACAGCACAGTTTGGATGGTTCTATTTAGTTTGTGATTCGTAGTCTTCGCATTAGCTGATCGTAAGTCTGAAACTATTTTTTGGAATAGGAATGCTCGGAGTGTTTTGCTCGGTGTCGACACTAGAATAGGGAATAATGTCTGGAGAAGACTGTATATCAATGTAAGTATATGTCTAGAGCGAACGAGACACAGGCTATACCCTTACGTCGAAGAATCAATTATATCTTTCCGCTTTAATAGCACCAGGCTGCCCACGATTTTTTCCCGTAAATCTGGACTTAGCACCGCATGGTGAAGCGAAATCATCTCAATTAACTCTTGCGGAAAATCTTTCGTTATTTCTGGATAGCATTCTGCAACATGCGCCACAAAATCAATCAGATCTATCAAGGATATTATTCCGGTATCGGTAGCAGCTGAAGGAGCAGCCATGAATATCTCGCGGTGGTTTTCATATTGAAGGTGTTGGCTTCTGAAGTCTTCAACATAGGATCTGTTGCGCAAGAGAAATGGTTAGCGATGAATATTCGCTGACCACAGATCCCAGTATATTGGATATATATAAAACTGCATAGCAAGAGATGTAACGTACTTTGGGTCTCGTCGAATTTTGTACTGTAGATTTGTTCTGTTGGATATGAGTTAGCTGCCTGTATACGAAAGAAGCCGCAGGATCAACCACGAAACGAGAGAGAACCGGCATCACTAACAAGTCAGCATCGACCTTCTCCAATGCGCCTAACTTGCGCTTCCCCATTATGCTCCAGTTAATTAAACGAAGGTGTTGGTCGGTTGGTGTAATTGAGAAATTTGAAGGCGCAAAGATGAAAAAAAATTAAGTTACTATCTTATCAAATTTTCACGATACACTAACTTTTGGACTGCCTCGGGGTCCCAGACAGCCAAATTTTTCGTACACTCCCTGCTGTGCTAAGTAGTGCATATACTGAGAGCGATGGCAACCACAGTTTAATAGAAATATAGCCGCTAAAAGATTCCTTTACATTTCAAGGTGAGTCAAGTTCGGATCAGCTGAGGCACGAATACTACAATCCCTTGTCAATAATGATCGTACAGATTCAATGAATTAATGGGTCGTTGTCGAAATGTAGATCATAATAGTTTGCATTGCGGCTACATTAGAAGAAAGGTCATCCATCTTGGATTTTTCTTGTTCTCTTTAACACCGTATGGTTCCCGTGGCCCAAATTTCACACACAATATGAAGAGCCGAATCCATACAGAAGTAAAGGGCAATTTCGTCCTCGCCTCACATACACACCCATGCGCAATACGTCAGGGAAAAAAAACGCAATAACCCCCAAATGGCAAATGTGTATTCCTTGCATTTTGATTTTTTATCGGTTACTCTTGGCGACACGCTCCAACTCGTCCTTCTTCTTGATGGCGTAAGAGTTTGAAGAGCCCTTGGCGGCGTTGATAAGCTCGTCAGCGAGACATTCAGAGATGGTCTTGATGTTGCGGAAAGAGGCTTCACGAGCACCGATGGTGATGAGAGCAATGGCCTGGTTGACACGGCGGAGAGGGGAGACATCAACAGCCTGACGACGGACGGTACCAGCAGAACCAATTCGGGTACTGTCTTCTCGGGGACCGCAGTTGGAGATAGCATCGACGGTGATCTGGATAGGGTTCTGGTCGGTCATGATGTGAATCTGAATAAATTAACGTTAGCCCGGTCGTTGATCTCGCTAAATTTGATCTCTAGTAATATTTCTGAGCATCGAAGGTAGTTTCACGTACGATCTCGAAGGCGTGAGCAACAATTCGGACAGCCATGACCTTCTTTCCGTTGTTTCGGCCGTTCATCATGAGCGAGTTGGTGAGACGCTCAATGATGGGGCACTGGGCTTTCCGGAATCGCTTAGCAGCATATCGGCCAGCGGAGTGAGGGACGTAGACAGGTTGTCGGATCTGGATGTAATCGCTATATGCGCATGTCAGCTTCCAGTTGCGCTCAGTTTAACAATCCTTCTCCCTGTTCAATCTAATGCTTTGTATATGTTCTTCGTTTCGTTCCAGAGGGGAGGAACCGATCTCGCGCAGTGAAGAGCCCGCAAAGAAGACGGAAAGACGTACGTCAAAGAGATGTCTCGGACCTGAATGTCCTCGTAGCTCCATTTGTTGAAGAGCTTGATGTTGCCCATCTCGGCGGTGACATCCTTGGGCAGCACATCGTAGGCGCCGGTTTCGACCTCAACTTCCCCGTCAGACATGTTGGAAGCCGTTTAACCGTGAGTCGACGAGTCGATATACGTGGACGCAAGGGCGTTATGGTGGTGGTCGGCGATTTCGTCCAAGTCGTGCTGCTGGTTTCTTCTTCAAGGGAGAGAGGAAGAGACTTGAAGTTGAAGATTCAACTTTCGACTTTCGCTTAGCGACTTTTTTTTCTTGTTGCGTCTTTGTGGGTTGCGCTTTAGGGCTGAGCGCTGATTGGCCAACAGACATTCAGCTTAGTCATTGGTAAACGAATCACGTGAAAACGTGGAATTTTTATTACTCATATATTACTCATCAGGGGTTTGTCATCAAAACATTCACGTGACTGTAATGGACTCTTGGAACCCAAAAAGGAAATTCACGACGACGACGACGACGACGACGAGGTGAAAGACAGCGATGGCACAAACCAAAGACGACATCCAAAGGACAACGCAGCGCTGACATCTTGTCTATCAGCTTCTCAATTTTGCAAAGGAAACACCCGGATCCTACCAATGGTTGCCCAACACACTGCTCTGCCTCGAAGAGCTGATCCTGTGGGTTCCTGGCATGAATATCAGCAGCGTGGAGCTCGTTGATGGACACCTCCAGAGTATACAGAGGGATCTCGATAGAAGCAAGAAAAAAAACGTTCAAGTCTAATGTGCCAATGCTGGACCTGGAGGCGAGCTCGCTAATTGGCGGCAGCGACAGTAATTATCATTTACCTGATTTCTGTCCTCTGGGGTACTCCGTACTATGGAGTCGACTTCGCCCTTGATTTCACCCGCTGCGGGGCCATCTTCAAACGGCCACATGCAAAGAGAGACAGGCCCTTGCCGCCAACGTACGGAGTACGGAGTACATTTCCAACGGTTGCCATGCAGCAACATTTCACGAATTCATAGACGGAGCAAAAGAGCCCAGACCAAAAAAAAGTGGTTGTTGGCCGAATTACCACTGGAGAAGAGATCATCCCAAGCTTTCCCTTCAGCAGCGCAATTCTCATTGGTGACCAGAGCTCAGGCGGCCAGTCCTAGCAAGCGGTTTTCTGACCTTTGTGGCGGCTTGTCTGTCCACTCACCGTTGTCTCGACCTCACCCTTGTTGAGAGTGTATATTGACTCTCGGGCCTTGGCGAAGGCGCGCCCAATCACTCGCACGCTCACAGCTGGACACCATAACTAAGAGAAACCATCGTCAGGCCGCTTTCTTTTCTTTTATCGCCAGTAGTGGAACGGACTAGGCTGCCCTTCCAGTCTGCGCGAGAGCTATTTCTTCTCCGTGCGCTCCTGGAGACACAACCTCATTTCATCCCAACTTCAATCATCTGGCGGTTTGTGGCCAAGTTTTGCGAACTGTATGTAGTTCGTCTATCGTGTGGAACATGAAGCTCCCTGCTGGAATGTAAGTCACTTGCATAAGATTCTGCATCAACCATGCTCTTCCTCTGCCTTACCCTCGGACTGAATGACTGATCACATTCGTCTTTCGCGTCTTGAGCATTTATTTAAGCTCTCGATTTATACCTCATGTCTAACTCCTCGAGATAACATTCTATCTCCGTCTATATAGATTACAACAATAGGGCTTATCGAGTTTTTCCTACCCGTTCGTATATATATCATAATAAACTAGTGACAATGACATCCTCGCCGTCTGTTCATTCGAGTCCATCGAAATCTCACAGTCCTTCACAACGCCCATCGCCTCCTCAAGAAGTACCGGAGTCCGACAACCCTCACGGCAATCCACTGGTATGTTCATGAACGTCAAAGGACAAGGAAGAACAGGATGCTGATATCGTCCCACTAGGAAGTGGATGATGACCATGATTCGGATTTTCCAGATGACGAGTAAGGAAGGTCTTGATAATATAAGCATTGGCCCGTTTATACTGATAATTCTGGCTGTTGTCAATTTAGCAGCGCAAGCGATACAACGTCAATAAAAACGGACATTTGCGCTTATAGATTCGAGAACGGCAGAAGATACCACGCATATAAGGCTGGTGCCTATTGGTATGAGCTGTTAGCAGACCGTATGATGTGGTACATATTCTGATATGTTTTCTTGCAAGGGGACCCAACGATGATCGGCAAAATGAGCAACTCGATATCGCGTACGTCTGTGGGACCTCTTATCACTATCAGCAAATTGATTTACACGCTAACAAATCTCTTAGGCATCATATGTTTTCGCTTTTATTAAACGGGAGACTTCTCCTTGCCCCAATCGACGAGAATATACAGGTATATTCCCTTGGAGACACAGCTTTGGGTGGCGCAATCATATTAACTATATTTCAGACTGTTCTTGACCTTGGGACCGGCACGGGAATAGTATGTACTGGTTATCTCCTCTGCTTCTGACTCTCTCACTGACTTTTTTATTCGATAGTGGGCCATGTAAGCTCCTTAAAAATGAGTCACAGCACCATATGAGCGGTTGTCTAATAGGCATACTCAGTGATTTTGCCGACGAATATCCTTCCGCTGAGGTTATCGGAACCGACCTATCTCCAATTCAGCCTGCCTTTGTCCCACCAAACCTCCGCTTCGAAATCGATGATGCGAGCGAAGATTGGACATTTCCGGAGGACCACTTCGATTTGATACATATTCGTGCCCTTTATGGTGCGATATCAGACTGGCCGAAACTTTACTCCCAAGCTCTTAAGTACGGTTTTAATTAATCGCAATATATGGACACCGTAACTGTGCAACTCTAACGGTCGTACAGGCATCTGAAACCTGGCGCATGGTTCGATCAGATCGAGATGTCCATAGAATTCCGATCAGACGATGGAACCGTTACTGACGACCATGTGCTCGCAGTATGGTCGCGGACGTTTATTGAAGCTGGTGAAAGGATTGGCAAGACCTTCCGTATCGCTGATTTAGCCAAAAAATATATGGATGATGCTGGCTTCGAAAATGTTGTGGAGACGAGATTCAAACTCCCCGTAGGAGGCTGGGGGAAAGACAAACAGATCAAGCGGCTCGGCCAGTGGAATCTTCTCCATTGCGAAGAGGGCATTGAAGGCTGGGCCATGGCCTTACTTACCAGAGTCATGCAGGTATGTCGTTGTCCAGATTTCTTCTTTTCCCCATCTGTCGCCCCGGGTGTCCAAAATTTTGACTTTCGCCATCTCCTCCAGTGGACTTATGAGGAGGTCCAAATATTTTTAGCTAAAATGCGGGCCGGGCTTCGCGACCCGAAGACCCATGCATACTTCTATGTGTAAGTTCGCTTCCCTGTTTGCCCCAAAACTCTTTTTTCCGCCTTCCCCTCCTATCTTGACCACGATACAGGAGGGATGCGAGGTGTTGCACCATCGTTGTCAGCGAACCAACGTGCTCACATTTCCATAGTGTCAGCGTCTACGGGCAAAAACCCTACTCTGCGCGACCAACCGCTTTATAATCCTTCTTTACACATAAGGTTCGGCATACTTTCTTCTTCTCAACCTGGAATGTCTTTTATCATGGGGAGGACACCAACCGACGATCAAGTTATTCTTTCAGCTACAAGTCCCACTTTTGAAGAGTTCGCTCTGCCTTCGAACCCCAGAGAGACCATCTGTACTTACTTTACAGAGTAAAGTCGTTTTCCATAATTCGACATACTCAGCTGTACGTCATCTGTCGTATTATTCGTGAATATAGCAGTAATTTCTTTCGCACGGACGGCTTATTTGAGAACATAAAAGCCAGAACTTAGGCTGACATATACACCCCTAACAGTGCACCAATGCCACAGACCATTAAAGTAGCCCGAGGCTAACGAATACGGAGTGCTCACAGACGGCGATAAGCAGATCATGAGGATATATAAATCTATGACGTTTATCGAATCCGTCACCTTTTTCTAGATGTCACCTTTTAGCCCGTATTCAAATTGAAAGATGGCATGTGTGGATCCGAAATACGATGTGGAAATCTGTGAAGAATATCAAACTCCAGCGGTGATTGCTAACTTAGACTAGTAATATGAAGCCCGGCGGCCAATTTCGACGGTTCATCTGTTCACCTGGCGCAAAAATGGCTGAATTGGCGCCTTGAGGGTATGGGCTTGGAACATCTCCCATTCCCTTCCCCGGCATGCCAGCCAACGAGCTTCGCTCCACTGAAGGGTTGTAATTTCAACCCAAACCCTCTCAATCATGCCTTCATCTTTCGCGTCCCGCTCCCTTTTAAGGTTCGATATCATTACTTGTGACAGGGTGGTTGGTTCTTGAAATGTATACGGAAGAGTATAAATTGCGGGCCAGCTTGACAATCTTAGTCTCGTCTTGCTCCCTGACTTATTTAATACTGCATATGTTAATGTTAATGTTTGCACCTGCTGTAAGATGACGGATCTCTCTGCGGTCTCCCAGAGACAGACGATATCATAACGTCGTCGGAGTGAAACCATGGCTGGCTTCACTGGCTATTTACTTGATCCTTCCTCTCTCACCATCCTTGCCACCGTAGCAGGATTGGGCACTATTGTTTGGTTTGCAGCAGTTGTTATATATCGAATCAATTTCCATCCATTGGCACATATTCCTGGCCCATTCCTTGCCCGAGCGACGCACTTATACTCCTTTTATTTCAATGGTATATTGGATGGGAAGCTATACCTTCAAATCGATAAGTTGCATCAAATATATGGTATGATTCGTTCCTGGTATATATACAAATATGAGAAGTCGAAACCGAGCTTACTGGAGTATTATGTAGGCCCTGTGATCCGGATAACTCCTGATGAGATCCATTTGAGCAACCCAGAGAACTATGATAAGATATATCATGTCGGGACCCCATATAACAAGAGTGCCCCTTTTTACGATGCATTCGGCGTGGACAAGGCGACCTTCACAACCGCCGACAATAATGTTCACCGAATGAAGCGAGCGGCCTTCAACCCGTTCTTCTCTCGAAAGCGTGTCCTTGAACTTGAGGGCATCGTTCAATCGAAGGCCAAAACTCTAGTGAGGCGCATATCGACTGCTCTCAAGACCTGTGGGGGAATAGATCTCCATCACGGGTTTCGAGCAATCTCAATCGATGTCATTAGTGACTATGCCTTTGACAATTGCTACAACTTTCTAGAAAAGGAGGACTTCGGCGCGCCGTTTTTCGACATGATCCGAGGTTTTGGCCCGATGTTTTGGTTTTTCCAGCAGTTCCCCGTTTTGCGGCCTATCTTGCTTGGAGTACCGCCATGGGTGGCCCATTTGACGAGCCCATCCTTGACACGCATGTTGCAGTTCCATCAGGTAAGTCTCCCCATGTAGAAACAGTATGGCCATTACGCTGAAACCGGCTTTAGAGCAGCCGAGAACAGGTGGTCAGAGTGAAACGTCAGGTGGAGGCCAACGAGAAGCCCGAGCGGACCACTATTTTTCACCAATTCTTGAACCCGGAGTTCATGAAAGAAATCCCGACAGTTGAACAGCTGAAGGACGAAGCATACATTGTTGTTGCTGCTGCTGCTGACACAACAGGAAATGCCATGACAATAGGATTGTACAATACCGTTTCATCACCGAAAATATACGCAGCAGTAACCGCTGAACTGCGCGAGGCATTCCCTGATCCAAATGGAGATATCGACTTCGTCACCCTGGAGAAATTGCCGTATTTTGTTCGTCATTACCCCTTGTTTTTCTTTTATTTTCGTTTTCGTTCGAGCATCACCGCTGATAACAGGTACCATGAGATATAGACTGGTATAATCAAGGAAGCTCTGCGGTGAGTGTGACCGCTAGTTATATGCACCAAGACAGCAACTAACAGGGTATATCAGCTTATCATTTGGTGTTGCTGGACGTCTCCCCAGAGTGGTACCAGAATCCGGTGCCGAGTTTGATGGGTATAAAGTACCGGCCGGCGTAAGTACTCCGTCCCCAAACCCCAGCCCACCCCGTCCCTCCTAGGGACAAATGACAGCCAGCGCCCTAACTATTTATCCAGACAACCGTGGGCATGAGTTCATGGACTATGCATCGAAATCAAGACATTTTCCCTGACCCTGACAAATTCGATCCCTCGCGCTGGCTAGATCCGAAAGTCAGCGCCGAGCTTGAAAAGTATCTCGTGGCATTTAGCAAAGGATCCCGCGCCTGCGTTGGCATGCAGTAAGTTTTACCAAAGCCTTTGCGTACTCGTTTTCTTTCCTTCATGCGGCCCACCAGTCTATCTGCAGCGTCCGTCCCCGGCCAATTATATAATGGCTGCCTGGGCTCCGTCTGTGTGCATATACATGGCTAACATTCTCGTTCCTTTTTTTCCTCCTTGCGCCCAAATTCCAGACTTGCTGCCTGTGAGCTTTATGTGACTCTCGGCAGCGTGCTGCGCAACTTTCCAGATTTGACCATCAAGCCGAAGACAAGGGAAGAGCTGCTGTATATGGACTACTTCTCATCCTATCACCCGGAAAAGTACAACAAGTTCTACTTCGAACTCCCGAGCAGCAAGGCGGAGGCATGATCGTTACGCCACTGCCCATTACTGCCTTGGGTGCTACGGTCTTTCCCCTCAGACACACCCTGGTATTTGTGGCAACGTTGGCGTGAGATAGTACTCGATCAATAACTCTTACGGGGAATGGCAGCGCAGCCCCGTGTCCGGATCACTCGTTTGCTGTTCTGATTTCTTTTTCGTATGTCGTGTAACTGCTGCATTGTATATCAGTTTGGGGGCACCTCAATACTCAATCGTACTCATGCTGTCGAGTCAGTTCATGGGACATAGCGATAATCCTTTTGTTGCGGAAATACAACTCGAAAATATCACCAGCTGGCTACCTATCTTCTCCGTATTCGTATCCACAGCGAAAACCTCATCTTGAGGCGGCCGTGGCAATTGCAGCATCTCCGGTGTCGTAGTCTAATGGTCATGATAACTCGTTGTGGAACACAAGCAAAGCCGAGTTGGTCCCGGTTCGATTCCGGGCGATGCCACATCTTCAAGTAACTATGCCTGCCAGCCGGCCTTTGGGTGGACTGGCTCCAGTCTTTTTTTTTTCTCTCTCTTCATTTTGTTGATGTCAAAGTATGCAGAATTTGCTGTGTTCTAAACAGACGGTTTTTCGGCGATCTTTTAAGTTTTGTGGCTGCAGCAACTTTTTTTAGTTGCTTCTTTGGAATCTTTGGCGCAACGCTGCAATTGACCCCCATCTTATTTTGGTGGCCGCCATGTCAAGATGATGAAGGATAAAATATTTAATACAATAGTAATGGACGAATTAGCTGCCGAGTGTAGCAAAGTTTGGGTGTACAGCCCACCGTCCAAGACGCTCGAATGTTGACTCCAGCGTTATATGAATTCAGTTGTCCAGGCTCTGTTCAAAACTGGGCAAAGCCCAATTAACCATCCATTCTGATTCCAGGACTTGCAATGCTGTCAGACGTTCTTCGGGTCGGAATACAAGCATTTGGCGCATTAAACTGAGAAATGCAGCCGCTTCCTTTTCGCTGAAGACGCCGTTTGGTTGCATCTTTCGTCGATACTTCTGAACTCCTTCCTCAAAAGCCTGGTCCAATGGAGGCCAAACTTCCCTGCCCTGTGTGGGTTTCCCATTCTCGTCGAAGTACTCATGCCGTTCATCCCATCGCTCCCACCACTCCACAGGCATGGGCCCAAGTACTTCGATGTGCTGCTTTGTCACACTATCTGGTGTTGCGAATTCACAACTCCAGATAGCTTTCATGCCTGCTATCTCCCAGATTGCAACCGCTAACCCCCATATATCAGCTGAATATGACATCTGGGTGTCTGGCTCAAATCGAGCTTCGGGAGGCCTAAGATGTAAGGGTGTGTGGCAGTCTTTTCCCAAACGAGGTTGGGAGCCGGGGGAAAATGCCTCCCCAAAGTCGCTCAACAGTACATGTGTGTCACTAAGTATAAAATCTTCTGCGTCTTTGCCCAAACTAATGGGTATCACTGCCTGTGCTGGGACATTATGTGGAAGTAGGGCTCCATCACGTCTGGTAATTGATACAGTCTCGGGTTCTCCATATTCCGTGTAAAACTTTGCAACCGAGAGCTCGTCAAAGCTAGACGGCAGTTTAGCTAGGATATTTCGCAGGTGTATATTTATGATGGTTAGAATGACGCTGTCAGGTTGATTAACGCTCTGTCTTACCACGCACCTCCATGAACAAAACCCCGAGAATGTATAGAAGCAGTGGATAAAACAATGGCAGCAGATATTGCTCGTGCCACATCGATAGGGAATAAACGACTGTACGATGCCTCCCATAGATTACACTGAGCTGGGGGCATCGTATAACATGGATGCGTTCCATTAGGACCATGTATGTTGAATTCATCAAGAGGAACGGGTATTGATCTATGTGCATATTCTCTAAGCTTGGTTGGTATGTTTGGCAGCGTAGATTTCACTGATGCTGTTGAAAGGGCCTGGAGCGTTTTTATTTCGTGTGGAAGGGAATCTGCAATCCCAACTTTGAGAGCAACATAACGGCCTAATTGGAAGTCTCGGGCCAACCAGATAGTTGCATAGCCGCCAAATCCCAGCTTGTCCACTATATGGTATCTATCACGAAGCATATCGCCAATCGAAATGGGGTGATAGCCTCCTGGTTGATATTTTGAAAGTGACTCCGCGCCATCGACCCAGTCGTACTCGATGTATGGAGGGTCCGCGTCTGTATCGTCATTTACCAGTACTGCAGCCGGTATACGAGATGAGAAAGACCTCGGGAAAGGAGTACTTAGGAGTTGACGACGGTTTATACGTGTCGAGGGCAACAATAAAGCCGTGGTGATCCTCAATAGCGATGTATATGGAACTGATGCTTTCAGCCAGGTCATCACTGTGACATCCAAATAATGATAATCACCGTTTATCGACTAGCTATTAGCGTAAAGATTGTTGATAAGAAGCAGGTTTCGGGTCCAGCCATTTACTATGCTGTCTTCGTCTGACGTTGTGGTTGAAATTAACAAAAAGGAGGCTCAAAAGAGATTTGATGCCGTCTTCTAATTGGCTGATCCCGGGGCAGCTGGCTCTTCCATATCTGCCATCTAGTTCGGTAGGGTGCATAGATGTGCCAGTTCGGAATCATGGGCTCTTAGGGGGTAGGGATACCACCGATCCTCTTTCTTGTGGGGAGTAGTGATGGAGACCTTACAAGATTTAGAAGCCACTTTGGAGTTTCGTAAAAAGGAAGACATATCGCCTCTATTTACTCAACAATGACCATATATCCATGTATAAAATCATATAGCAGCTCTATTTTTGGGCTGTTACAGTTGAAATCCCTCCAAACGACAAATAATTAACTTCATCATTATCATATCTACATTGAATGTTTAATCATTTAAGAGCCCTTAAAACATCCCAGTCATTAGTTGGTAGTGCAGTTAGGCAGGCCCTCCTGCCAGAACTCGAGAGCATACTCGCGCAAGAAGCTCGATGATCCAAAGTCCTTGTAACTCTGGATATCGCTAGCAGAGTACTTGCCACCAAGCTTGTTAAGGGCTGGGATCACGTATTTGGCACCGATATAGTCTACAAAGGCGAGATCGACAACTGTCGGCATGGAGCCATTAGTAGGGAAAGAGGCGTTTGCCTGGATGTCAATGGGCACCTTGAAATACGGGATCTTGGAGTGTGGGGTGTCGTCTCCATCGAGACCAAAATCATCAGATGTAACGTAGCCGGGATACAACATAGAGGAGTCGATGGTGCGGCGGGTGATGGGCCTGTAGGGCTGGGGAGCCTCGCGGCGCTTGAGCTGAACGAATTCAGGCGAAGGGTTGGCGCAGACCTCATTAGTGCTTAGCTGGGGGGCCATGGGAGAGTATTCCTCGGACCGTCTCTGGTAGGGTCCCTTGTTGAGGGCATCCAGGAGTTCCTTAGCAATGGAGTACGGTACATCAGGCAGGTATTGGAACTGATTCTTGAAGGGATAGACGATGTACTCGTCGTCCTTAGTGAAGGGGCCCTTGACGAGGTCGAATCGGACGCCGCCAGTGTTCAGGAGGAGCAATCTTGGCTTATCAGCGCGATCCTCCTTGACAACAACCTTGGCCAACATGTCGATAACAAGCTGGTAAATGTTATTCTTAGCTTCAAAGGGAACACAGGACATGCAGTAGGTCTCAGGGACGCATCCCAGAACGGTAGAGGTGTTGAGCTGCTTGCGAGCATCAGTGATGTCGTGCGTAATCTTCAGACCCTTTTGAGTGTCAAATTGTCGATCCTGAGACTTAGAAGCATGGTAGGCAAAGGTCAAGCGGTTCCAGTCGAGATAACGGCGGGCATAGCGGAGGTCCAATCCCTTGCGTGGATGCTGGTACGGCTGGGTAGAGGTAGTGGCATTTCCCTTGATGGCACGACGAGTGGGATTGGGAACACCTCTTGGTTTCATGCTACCTCTGAAGGTACGAGAATTGATTCCAGTCATGGATAGCCATCCGAGGGTCTCACAGTATCTTCCGGATCCGAGAGCAGTAGAAGTCTCGTCATAGACAACGAAGTCTCGAACGTGATTGTGTCCACCAAAAGCCTGAATTGGGACACCAGGGCGAAGTTCCTGGATTTTCTGACGCAGAGTGCGGAGGGTTGGGAATTTGTCATCAGTGCGGGCAGGTGTATGGCCGAAGATGATGAAAAGGTCAACGGGTTTGGGTGTCTTGACGGCATCGATAAACCAGGATTCCTGGACAAGATCTGCAGCTTTAATGACCTTAGAGACGTTGGAGTTACCAGTGAAATCGAAAAGGACGCCAAAGGCCATGACCTTGAGACCATGCTTGGTAGTAAAGTAGCGGTACTTGCTGCCAATGTATTCGTACTCGCCGGTCTCCTTGTTGATGATCTGGACGTTGCTGGTCACGTATCTCTCGCCGTAGACCTTGGAGAAGTTTGCAAATGTCTCATAGGCGACATCAGTCACGTACAGTTCATGGTTTCCGATGCTAAGCAGGTCGTAGTCGACGCGGGAGAAGATCTCGTTGGAGATGACGCCATTGGGCGAGGTAGAGTCACTTAATCCGTTGCCATCGTGCAAATCACCTTTTCCCAACATCAGCCAACACTGGCGACGACGGCAGGAAAGAAGATAATATAGAAGTAGAACATACCGCAGTCGATGAGAAGCAGGTCGACTCGGAGTCGGTCAGCCTTTTGTCTCATATGCTTGACGAACGAGGAATAGTCTCCCCAGTCAGCGCCGTAGTTCTGCTCCTTCAGATGGCCCTCGAGCCATCCGTGGGTATCGGTAGTGTGCAAGAAGTTGATCTGGCCCCATTCGAGAGGTCCCTTGGGTTTCGTGAGCGCTCCCAGAGCTTCAGGCTGCATGCGGCGCACCAGTCTTTTATGCTCGGCTGGCTTGCCTGGCTCACTGCAGGAGTCGCAGGCGAGAGCTGCGGCCGCCCATGCGGCGAGACTGACTAGAGTCGAGAAACGCATCTTGACTCGACGGCACAGCCAAATTGTGTGGTGACAGAACGGCCTTTGCGCTGACAGCTGGCCCAACCACCCAGAACTGGCCGGCAGGGTTTTTATAGCTGCTCGTCAGCAGCCCTTTTCTTTTGGATAATTTCCATTGCATCCTTGACCAGGCCTAACTAAAGTGGTGATCGGCAGTGCCCGCTCAGCGAGCTAACAAGTTAGTTAACGAGGTGGCCCAGCGCCGGAACAGGCCTGCGGCGTCGTCGCCATGCCTCGCTGTCTGGGCTGAATTCCCAGGACAGGGCCATAAAAGTTATCAAAAATGCTCAGCAGCATTGCATCTCCCTGTCAAGCATGTCGTATCTATTGGCTGAAAGGCATCGACGCAGCCCGTTCTGGATGGAGAACCGTACTTCTGGTCCGAGAGACTAGCAGGCATCCTAGCCGAGACGGACTTTCTGATTCCCACTCTCTGGGCGTTTGAATTGTCCGAGCTGGCTGGCGGGGTCACAGTGCGCTCCTCTGGTGGCTGGCGAGAGTAGAAGTGCAGGTCGACATGCAGGACTGAAATGTTGGGATTATAAGGATATCGCCTCTGTGACACATAAACTAGGCAACTAGCTAGTTAAGAATCTTCGAAGTACGGAGTAGTTAAGCAGTGAACTCCTGCCGCAGCGGCGCATGCACAACTACGTAACTTCTCCGCAACAGAAGGCAGTTCATTAGCTGATCAGTTAGTTAAGCTTATAAGCCAAAGAGAGCGGACTGGACACAGCGTCTCCCGCTCTGAAGGAAGTTTAGGCGGGCAGACTCCAGGCGATCCTCAAGGAGTGCTCCATATTGCCAAAGAAATCATTAACTGCATAACTAGCTGGCCACTGGTGTGGGCTTTCTCTTTCGGCTCAGTGGCAGCTTTTATGTTAAGGGCGAGCTAGAGGTCGGTCTTGTTTGTCAGCTCGCAAAGCTACCCGCATTTTCTTGATCCATTAACTACTCCGTAGTTAGTTATACTCAACCTGGCTTTATAGCTGCGAGAAATAATCCTCTCGGAGCTTTGTATTAATTATCCACAATCTGGAGTCGAGTTGTCTGTGACTCTGAACTGAACGATTGCCCATTACTGATAGCACATGCTGTTTTCCAGGGTGGTTCGGAATCAGTTGTTTGTTTCTACGACGTCAACCAAGGATCCTGCATTAGCTCTTTTGCAGTAGGTCTCTCTTCAGGCATCCAAGTCAGAGCTCGCCGTATGAACTTCAAGAATTTCTCGTTGTTTTCCAGCCGGTTCTCCACGAATTCTAGTGTTCTGCCTTCTGGGATGGGTGCCAACTCCAACCATTCACCTAGATTTATTTAATATACCAACGAACAAGGAAAGGCTCTCTCGGATGGTTAACTACCTTTCTCGCCCCAGAAATCAGCTCGTCGCTCAGGGTTCTTGGCCAAAAATTCAGCTGGCGGAGGACCTAGGGCTGCAATCATCTCAGCAAAATGAACCGCATCGTACGCCTGGCCATCCTCTTCATCTCGGGCTGTGAAGAGCCTCTGGCACCCGAGCAAGTCCCAGGCCTTAAATAAGGAATATTAGCTGCTAATTATTTACTAATAGCGATGGAAGGAAACATACTGTAAGCCCAACACTCCAGATATCAACCGGATAACTCCAGCCTACATATAGTAGAACCTCAGGAGCCCTGAATTCAAGTGGCATAATATCTCCGCCATGGGGTCCTGGGCCAATTCTTGCCTCTCCGAAGTCAGATAACAGCATTGGCCCTTCTTTGGGTTTACCTAGTCGTGACATATAGATAGTCCGAGAGTCCGAAACTGGCTTGCGAGGAACAGGCGAATCAAATTCCATCTTTTCGAGAACTTGGAGTACATTGTTATCATACAAGCCCAGTAGCAAGTTGCCAGGATGTATATCTAGTGGTAGTGAGCAAATGCAATGTCTGCCGTCTTCCAGGAAGAATACAAGCATACCGGTGTGAACGACCCCTGCGCGGGTGTGGAGGAAATCTACAGCCTTAAGGAGCTCAATAGTAGCCGCCTTGACAAAAGATTCTTCAAAACCATTGGGAAAGAAGACGGTCTTCATATCACGGAGGCTCATCTGCGATGCTTCACAAACTAAAACGGGGTGTATACCATGGGGTCCAGCTAGTTGAAAGATGCTCAATACTCGTCGTATGTTTTGTCGTTCATATTGTGATTTCGTATTTGTAAGATGGCGAGAAATATGATCGTAAAACGGAGGTTCCCTGAGGTATTTAGACGTATGCACGTATACCTTTAAAGCTACATATTCATGACGCCTACGGCAGTTAGATAAGGTTGTCACAGCCAAGTACTTCGAACATAGGGAGTGGGGAGAAACATACCTGAGGTCCCTGGCCAACCAAATAGTCGATGATGAGCCAAATCCTAGCTTCACAATCACTTGGAAACGGCCTTCAAAAACTTCTCCGAGTTTAACGGGATAAAATCGATCGGCTCTATAGTCAGGGATCGCCTCCTCTTCAATAGCTATATTTGAGTCAACGACCTGGAAGCCGTCGGTGGGAAGCAACCGCCGCCTTTCGGGAGGCTTAGGAAGAAATGATTTTAGAGAAGAAGAAATGCTAGTCCATAGAAAACGCCTTGTTCTCGTTGCCGGATACACTGGAAGTTGCCAGGTAATTGGTCTTGAGTAAGCTGATAATCTTGTTAAATGAAGAGTATTAATCATAGCTTTAGAGCATATATATCTTCAGATATCATAAACCATGCATTCGGAACTTGTAACAATGTCAAAAGCAACCGCCCCATCTCCAATTTACATATTGCCCAAACGTCCACCACTTGATTGTTTGTGGTTGAAAGTTGGATGTACAGAAAAAGCAAAAATAAACGCGAGAAGCGCGTGTTCACGTGACTAGTTAATTGAGTTCAATCTATTACATAAGTCCAGCTGGACCTCGGCTCAAAAAAGCTTTGGACGGAACCAAAAGGCGAAAGGAAAATTCACGGGCGCCGGCTCGGACGCGGCGATAATGGCAGGCCTGGTCAAGAATAAATATCGAGCCGGTCGTCTGTATCTGGCCTCCTTGGCCCGCCATTTGTCTTGTATTGCCGTTGGATATTGAAGGAGATTCTGAGAGAAGAAGTGGTTAGACATGGGTGCAACGATATTTGAAGCGCCCCCTCACGACCCTTCAAAGTCGCAAATCGAGAATGTCCTCGAGCTAACGCCAGTGACAGATCTCGGCCCGGTGCGTACAGTCTTTAGGCGCCCAAGGTGCTGCCTATTCTTGATGGAATCGAATGGGCTAACGGTTTTCTGTCTTAAAAGGATGTGTTTACAAACACTAGGCCCCTCTGGCACCCTCCTGGCGCTCGAGGCATATACGGGGGCGCAGCCATAGCCCAATGTCTATCCGCAGCTCAAAAAACGGTTCCACCTGATTTCTACCCCCATAGTATGCATTGTTACTTTGTCCTTTCGGGAGATTCACAGTTACCGGTGCTATACCACGTTGAACGAGTTCGTGATGGGAGGAGTTTTGCTACCCGAACTGTCCAGGCACGACAACAGGGGCGGCCCATATTCACCACAACCCTTAGTTTTGACCGTGAAGGAAGTTGGGGAAAGAAAGAGATCAAGCATACCAGGAAGAAACCAGATGTTCCCTTGCCCGAGCAGCCAGATGGGCTTGGACGAGGCCGAGGCCCATTTGAGTCGAGACGGGTTGGAATAACAAACAGTACGCGAACATCCGGGGACAGTGCCGCATTTTATCCCACCTACTAGCGGATAACTGGTGGTTATGCATAACCTTGTATATGCTTAATGGCTAATGACATGGATTTGAAAATAATAGGAGATTCCCCCCACGCTGCGGACAGGTCCTTGCAACTGTACAACAAGGCCCGGGGCACGATATCTGCAGAAGGTGGCAGACAAGCCCATCTGACGGCCTTAGCGTACATGTCAGATAGTTATTTCATTGGCACCGTATCCAGGGTCCACAATATCCGCCGCTTCTCATCTCCAGGGGCTATAGAAAGGGCCGCTGCAGCGCTAAAGAAAGAAGTGGGTGTCGAAGAGGAGCTAGCTAAAAGATACCTTACGGACCTCGCCGAGCAAGAGGAGCAAGAATTAAAGCTATCAAAACAGACCTCAGATGACCCCAATATGGAAGTAGGCATGATGGTCAGCTTAGATCACACGATATATTTCCACGACAGGCGGGCGTTCCGTGCAGACGAATGGATATTCTCAGAAATGAGAACTCCATGGGCCGGGGCAGGCCGAGGCCTTGTCCTGCAGCAGATGTGGGCTCAGGATGGCACCCTGATCGCGACATGCGTGCAAGAGGTAACTAAAAAGATTCATAATCTCTGCTATATTTCTTTTTCTATCCGCCCTCTCTCTCCAAATCTCAAAGCACCCTTGCAAAGTACTAGACCAGACGGCTGACCATTCGATGCAGGGAGTCGTTCGACTTAAGCAAGATAAGCCCCCAACAAGCAGCAAACTATAATCCGGTCGACAGTGTTTTTTCTCTTTACCGTGCTACACGCCTTTAATTCCAAGGTAATGCATGTGGCATAGGTACCCCCTTCGTCTTCGTTTCTTGTTACTTATAGGGCGTCTCTTTCCCCGCAACCACGTATATAGAGGGTGTTTTCAATTCAATCTTGTATGTATCCTTCTTTTTTCACGCACGTCATTCGAATATAATTCTTTATACGGATTTCCTCCCACTACTTGACTCTGTCGAGCATCACAGGGTCTCGTTCGCAGAGCTTCATGAAATAACAAATTCAAAATACCTCCATTTCCTCCATTGATACATGCCCCATTCCTATACCATGCAGCAGATAAAAGACAGGGAAAAAAAAAGAGAGAGAAAACCGCCCAGACTTATGATTCAATTTGAAATATCCAGATGTTCAACCCAACAAGAAGAAAAAGGGGGTTGATACCATGCATGTCTGCTTTGTCAGCAAGCTACGTCATAGGTAACTAGCTTCCTTCGCCCGGCAAAAGTTCGATATTGTCTCTCCCCAGTGAGAACGACCTTTGTACGCTGCCATGTCTTCGGGCCAGCTCTCGATATCCTTTGCCAGCAGTTGAAGCTCGCCAAGGGGGAGGTCCTCCAGGAACGAGACTGTTGTTTTGACAGTGAAGAGGATGCCGTTGGTTTTCGGAAGACGGTTGAAAGTCTGCCTCTCACGGCGGATCAGGACGCGTTCAGGGGTTGGTACGGTGTGGTCTTGCAGCAGGCCCTCGGGCTGAAAGAAAATAGATTCCCAAGGTTCATCGGGCTGGATAACCTGGACGAAGTAGCTGGAGCGTTCCATGGGTGATTCAGGGGTTAGCCGCGCCATGAACCTGTTTATCAGAATGTCAGCGGGAGTGAACCATGGAAACGAAGCCGGCCCGAACAACCAAACGGAACATCAGGAACTATGGGAAGCCTTACTTGTTCACGGAAAAGGCGATCTGCCGGGCCCATTGTGGTACGGGAGCATGCATCTCGTTCAGCGTCGAGCCCATGCGTGTATTGGCAGACCAACCAATAAGGAATGCACTGGAGGTTGCAGCCCTACACGATATCATCAGCAAGTTGAACACAATTATTTATCGGAAGTGGATAACTAATTTGTTTGATTGATAGACAGATACGACGTACACATAATGGTCACCGCTGTCATTCTTGAGGAGGATGGTCATGTCTTCCATGGCTAGCCTAGCGGCTGCTTCCAGGGCTGGAGTGCTGCTGTTCTCCAGGGGGAACTCTTCTCCCATACGTTTGTTTCTTACGATAGTCCCTGATGCTGACTCTTTGAGCTCAAACATGTCAGGGTATGTCCGGCATAGAAACGAGGACACTTCCTTCAAAGCCTCGTCGCATGCCTCTTTTGCTTCAGGAAGGCACTGTGACACCTCCCGGTTCCTGTTGTTGAAAAGGTTGGCTCGCACTTGATGTCTAGCGTTATAGTTATCGTCAACGACGAGCCAGCCAGCTTTGTCCATTCTCTTGAGGCCCATGGTGATTCGGTATTTCGGTTTCTCTCGCACTGGAGCTGGAGATGATACTGGGCCTTGGCCTGAGGCAGAAGAGTGAGGGAGGGTCACTCTCTGGACCTTATTCTCTGCCTTTTGCTTCTGGGCTCGCCATGAGGAGCGGGACAACCATTTATGTGTCCAGGTCAGAACAATGCAGAAGATGGCCACCAGAGAGGCGGCATTGAAGAGGATGAACATGACGGCCAACGGCTCTCTATTGACAGCGACAGCGGCAATCTCTCATATGAAAATCAATGTTATTGAAGTGAAAGGAAAGCAGTCCAGAGGAGAGCTCGAACAGAATGAAATATATAGAGACTCAGAGTGAAATCCATTTCCATGTGGTCAACGGAAAAGAAAACAGGAAAAGGAACAGGATGCCCGAAGGGATTTTATTGCAACCACGAGCAGAAGTGCCGGAACTCTCAGTCAATATAGCCCAGTCCAGTCACACAGTGAACAGTGTCGGCCCCATTCCCATTGATAGCGAGCTGAGCCACAGGGAGCAATGAATAACCCGCCAACGATCCCTATTCGTGAATGTGCGACAAGCACGACTGGGTCAGCAAGAAGACATACGATCATCCATAAGCTTCGTTCTTGGAAAACGACAAGAAGCAAAAAGCTTCAAGCCTGTCATCCTATCCTCTTCCCCCTCTCTACCCCCAACCCGTCCAGAAGCATATATGCTTTAATTGTGGATATATTGTTTTTATTTTCCTGCAGGCAATCGCGCGAAGGTAAAGGGGGTTCCACCGCTGAACTAACTCACGGTTTTCTCACAAGCCCATCATCCATAATCTGTGGCCCAGGGCCAGGGCCCACGGATCCAGATCGTCTGTCCTTGTCCGTGCGCCAATGAAGCAAAAATCTTGGACTTGCAACCGATGGAGAGGCTCGGAATGTACGGTTGAAAGACCACTGATTGAGCGGTTTTGCTTATGACGCCGACTACGGAGAACAAATTCCACCAGCTCAGTTCATTGCGACATGGGAATGGTATACGTTGTACGCAAATGTTAGTATGCATGGGGTATTATTTGCTATGACTGTATATGCTCCCTTTTTGCCTTTTTTCGTTCCTTTTTCCCGTCGACACCTCCCAATGGTGGTACTTCCAGGTGGAAGAAGGCCACGCGATCTTTTGATTCCACCCTGGTCCTTCCATCCCCCTTCGACGAAGTATGAAACGGGAGCAAGCTCACGAATGATGGCATTAATACAACGCTGACGGTCTTGAATAGACATCTATACGCCTCCTTGCCACATCAATCATTTACGCTCGTGACCGCTTCAATTAGCCAGTTAGCCGGCGATACCGAGGGCTCACACATACGGTGTATACTTGGACATATCTACGCACCGCACTTGCGCTTTTTATGCCCCTTTGAGTGTGCACAACGGCCAAGCAGCGTTCCATGTCAGTGGGAGGCTTTAGCCCGTATCCACCCCCGCGAGAAATATCCCTGTCCTATATGAAATGGCAAGTATTATCCACAACTAATATTTCTGCGCAGAGGGCGGCTGTTGTTCGACAAGCCAGGCCTTCGGTTCGGTCATCTATGAATGTGGCTTGTGACACTACGAAGCGCGAACCGAGAGAACTAACTATACTATGCCTCGAGGGAAGGAAGCAATATCCCCCCTTTCACGACGGGGTCCCTCGACCTCGTAAAGAATGGGAAGTTTGAATTCAAAGTCTGTCGATTATACGGACGATGGATGGCTTTGTTTCTTTCTCAAATTTCTCGTTGCTTTTTTTGGTCATTACTGTCATGGTCCTGCAAGAGATTTTGATGATGCCAGTCTTGCGCTTGGCCGGCGTTCAAGGCCAGCTGAAAATGTCACTGATCCATCCTCGTTGGACAAGTTCGAAAGCAGGGATTCGCTGGCAGACATGTTGTCTGGACCGTTAGACTGTGGAGTGCAGTGGTACTATTGGAAACAGTCATAATTAATTCTGTCTGGAGTCGGTCAACTTTTTGACGTCCCCTGGCACCTTTTGGTGGAGAGAAAAGACCCCCACGATATGGTACAACCAGCTCGGCTTTGGGCGTTTTTTTTTTTTTTTTTTTTTTTATAAATACAGTGGCTAGAAGTGGCGGCCACAGAGAAAAACGCCTTGCAGGGGATCAGGGGATACGTTTCGCGTGGCCTTTTTGGACATGCTGCTTATGACGGGCTGAATGATCGAGCTTGACCTCAAATATTGATTCCACTTCTTTTGTAAAGAAGCGGTCGAGCGGAACTCAAGCAGTTGTGTATTGAATGCCGCTGTCACCGCCGCTGCTGGTCCTGCTTCTCCTCACCTGTGTCTTATCAGAATCCCATGCCCCTGTTCAGCGCTGCGCCTCGTACTGCATGAACCCCCTCCCCGTCAGACGAAAAAAGAATCCGCCCAAGTGACCACCCAACATGCTTCGAACGGGGAACGTCCATCAGCACAATCCAGGGATCCACAAGGTTATGTTGTTTTTGTCTCCATATTGCGGTGTTTTATGCGATTCGTTTTACCGCGGTAGCCGTGGCTGCAACATGTCTGCCCAGGCCCCTAGTCGCTAGCAGCAAGCCACTTGCTAGGCCATGCCAGGTGGTCAAGTGAGCTTTTGCCTGATCCATCGCACGATGAGAAAAGGTAAAGCAGCAGCAGCCAGCTGATGCTCAAAGCACTGTGGCCCGATATTTTCTTGACATCGGCAATAGGAGAGGAACACCTGGAGGCATGACAGCTGCAGACTGTCATGCAAATTGGCCTGCGCCTAAGAGCGAACGAATGAGTGAGACAGACGTGGAAGACAGAAAACAGTCGACGAAGAAGATTGAGAAGAGCATCAAGGACGCACTCAACCTGCCTGGGTGCCTAACGCATCCTAGCTACATGGTACATTACATTTATTACCTCAAAGAAGCAAAAAAGGGGGGATACACATCCCAAGGATGAGAAAGGGAGGAGGTCGCGTGTCTGCTATCCAGATAAAGTCAATGCCAGGCAACTCTCGAAGCCAACACAGCCTCCTCTTCATGATTAATGCAGGGATGATAGCAATATGGAGACGAATAACTGGTTAATTCGGTGTCTGCAGCTTTTCCGGCTCTGACATACATCCTCTCTTTGCTTTTCCCGCTGCCCCGTCGACATGTCAATATGTGCTATGTTTTCTGTCTAGTGTCGTATATCATGGCATACCCTTGTGTGCATATTTGTTATTCAACGGGATATCGATATTCTTCTTCACAGGGGAAAGGAGGGGAGGGAGGATGTAATAACTAGTGCATGGGATGAAAGGGATATGGTCGGTGATTTATGTAAAATTATCGTATGATCGGCGGCAGCGAAGAAGCCTTGGGGAGGCGTTTTGCTTCTTCTCTTCTTCTCCCGTCGGGTTGAAGTGCTTATTTCCTTTCGTACATGAGTAGCAAACAATTGGAATAAGAAAAGGAGCAGAAGCCGAGAGCAACTAGTTGACGTTCTGTGCCTGTAAGGCAGACAGGCACACCGGGAAGAAATACGATGTTAAGAGAAGTGAAAGATTCCTTTTTTTATTTGAGTAGGCTAACGATATTGACAGCCGGACCAGTCGGATCGAAGGGGAAAGGGGTATATAAATCAGTAGGGCGAGGCTGGCTATATTATTTAGCAAAACAGAAAGATGGTCGTGGGCTGCGTATAGTAGTAAGTATGCCGTGATATGGTGTTGGTAGATGTCATATATGGCGTGAATGCTGTACGTGTGTTAAGAGATAGGTAGGATGAATCTGCTACCAACTCGGCAACCGGCAAGAAAGAAGTGCGTGAAAGGGGGAAAGGAAGGGGATAAAAATAGATCTATCACGAATAGAAGGGAAGTGAAAAAGAAATGCGAGGCCAATCAATAAGTTAGTATGTAAACCAAGGCGTGAAACCATCCACGGGGAAATGGCCAAGGTGGAAACGCAAAGCCCCCTGTCTCCTATTCCTAATGTTTCCTCCACCTCTCAACATTTTTTTGATAGGATCTCTCACTCTCTTCTTCACTCTATTCTCTCGTTCTTATGAAGTTTTTTTTTTTTTTTGTTGGCCGATTTTGCTTTGCATGGATAATATAAAGGGGAGGGACTGGGAGGGAGAGTCGGAACGACAGATACCCTTTATCGGAATCTTGCTGAACAACGTCCCATGACTTCGCCCTGACAGACGAGTTCAGCGTTGAACTCGCTGCCGTCAAGGGTGAGATAGATGTCGAAGTACACTCGGTAAAAGGTACCCTGAGGAGTGTCCATGCGTTCAAAATCTTTTTCAAGGTTTTTGCGAGACAGGTCGGATGTAAGGGTGACAACTTCCTTGATCCCTATGATAAGAGCGAAATTAGCTGACGATTCAAGAAGAGAAAAGGGAGAGAAAATATGATAACATACGTGGATCCTTTGTATATTCGGGACAAACATCCTCATCACACGCGTATAAGATATCCTCATACATTAGTGTCGCTCCTGGCGCCACCTGTCTGAAGAAGCTGACCTTGACAGGCTCTCCGTTCTTGATACGCTCGCCCTTTTGCACGAATATCTGGCGCGTGTACTTGCATCTATCCTTGCCATCGAGAGACGGGACACGGTATTGTTCAGGGTGGTGACCCTCCTTGAAGGGCTGCAGGGTGGCCATCAGATAGTGTCTACGAGCCACGCGGGAGGTAACGACACGCTCTGTGATACCGGCGGTTACTGCACCCTTTACGATAGCGGCGACGGAATCCATGGGGCGGACGACCTTGGACTGATACTGTGGAGGGACGTGGAGTTTTATCTGTTGGAAAAGATACTCTGATGCACCGAATCCACCGACAACAAGGACATTCTACACTATTAATATAGGATTGAACAGTGATGGCGTTGGGGAGGACTTACCTGTAGTGGTCTGTTCTGTGCCTGAATGGCAATGATCTGGTTCCTGACCAGCTCCAAAATGCGATTGACAACGGGCTCAAAACACTGCAGAATCTCTTCATTGGTGAAAGTCATGTAGCCTTCTTCGATGCCGGCTTCAGGGAAATCAGCCTCGATACCAACATCCACGGCCCACTTCTGTCCGTTATTTCTGAAATCGGCTTTGATTCTGTTCTCGAAGTCCATTATGCATTTGGCATATACCTTCCCGGCCGTACGTGATCCATCTGGCAGCTTCATCTTTCGGATCTTTGCGCGCAGGATGTTGCTGAAGTTACGGTTGAGCGCGGTAGAACCGCAGCTGTCGCCGGATCCAGCCGTACACTCGCAGACGCTGAAAGGGGTCTCCTCATCGACTTCGTAGGCGATGAGATCGACTGTACCACCACCACAATCAACGATGAGAATGGCATCATGGATTTTGAGATTGAGTAAACCTGTCTTTGCACAGAACATGGCCGCGGCCTCTGGCTCGGTGATCAAGGTGAGACGATTGTCATTTTCATCGCGCAGAAAGCCAGCCTGTATGGCAGCCGCACGGGTAGCAGCCTTTCCAGCGTCGTTCCAGATGGCGGGGACGGTCAAGAAGTAGCGGATGTTGCGTTCTTCACGGTTGAAAACTTCACCCAGAGTCTTCTGGAGCTGGTTGCGCATGGCCCCGCGTAGATGGAAGAGGTAGTCTGCGGCCACATCTATCTCAGATTTGCCTGGCGGTAACGGGGGTAGGTTTATGGGGTCTATATAGGTGTTTCCACCAGAGGACATGAGCTGTAGCTTGAACCATTCGACCTTCTGTACGCCTGCTTTGGGGTATCCGGTGGGAGCGAGTGCATCCGCGATATCAGGGCCCCATCCTACGACTTTTTGATACTGGTCATAGTATAGAACGGTAGGTATCTATGCAAACAAAAAGTTAATGTCAATATTTGTTTATTTTGATAGTTATAGATAAGAGGCCTCTATAAACGAACCTTTTGTTTGGTATGTGTGCCAGCGCCAGGCCACTCAGTGATAATGTCCTCCCTGGCCTCGGTATTGGTAGCAAAGGCATAAGCAACACCGGAGAAAGTGGTTCCAAAATCAATACCGACAATCAGCTGGGCCTTGCTGCGCGCCTGGTTGTCGAGCTCCCCGGTATGGCCGCGAAATGGCGCGAGGGGCTGTGGGATGCCATGTCCCTGGCCGGTCGACTGAGGCGGGTAGCCACCATACCCTGGCGGCGGAGGAGCAGAGGACATGCCGCCTCCGGTAGGGTATGGCACACCCACGCCCGTGTTCAGCGGCGGCGGATGGTGGGCGAGCTGCTGCGGGTGATGCTGGCCGCCAGGCGGGAGCGGGCTGGCGGGCCTGGGGGCGCCGGGAGCGTATGTGTAGCTGGGCGGGCGGCCGAGATGGTTCTGCGGGTTCATGGGGAGACTGGCGGACGAGGCGTTTGGGTTGGAGGTGTTGCCTGGCGGCGGCGAGGGCTGCGAGGGTGACCCGTTTGGGGGGGTGTTGGTCGCGGTGGTTGTAGGAGCGAGAGAGGAGCCACTCTTGCGCTTGTTTCCAAAACCGAGCTTGAATCGAGAGCTCATGAGATCCATAAAACGGGGGTGTCGAGTAGATGAGAGGGAGGAGAGGAAGAGGGAGAAGAGGGGGAAGAGAAGAAGAAGAGAAGAAGAGAAGAAGAGGATAAAAGGAAGAGAGGGAGAGGGAGAGGAAGAGAGAGGGCGGAGGGGAGCAATACGGGGTGTACAGGGCTAAAAGAAGCGCCCAAGGAGAGTATATTGGCAGCAAGCACAGCAACGGCTGGGGGTTCTTCTTCTCCCTGGTACTTTTTTTCCTTTTCTCTTATTCCGTTCGAGGCTGAGAGAAGCGAGAGGGAGCAGAGCAAAGAGAACGAGGGAGGAAAAAGGGTCGAGTCGACGCAGAGCAAAGCAACAAACGCTTCTGACCGGGGGGCTGAGGGCGCAACGAGGCTGCGCTGCAGGACTTGGTGGTGGGGTTCTCTAACGGCCAGTGAGCTGCGCCGGGCGGCGGCGTCGTCGTCGTCGTAAGGATCTTGGAGGAAGACACAGCCGCAGCGAGCAGGAAGAGACAGCAGAGCCGAAAGAGAGAGTGAAAACGCTGTCTAAAAAGGGACGAAGTTGAAGCTGAAGTCGACGTCGATTTTGGCGCATCGCGGCTTTTTGGGGGTGTTGCGTATTGGTATTACGGAGTTGCGCGGGCCGCTTGGTTGTCTATATACGGTATTTTTGGTATTTCTATTTCCATATACACACTATATATAAAGAGAAGAAAAGACGGTCGATCTACGGAGTAGATGGATTTTATATCGATGCAGGGAGGATGAAGAAGAAGTCATTGAAGATGTTGATTTCGAGGAGACAAAACTGGTCATTTCTTTCTAACAACCCAATGCACCGGTTTGTAGGTGTTGAAGAGCATGCTGTCGGGGTCCTGGATGTAGCCGCAGCCCCCTATGTCCTCCTCGACCTTCTCGACGGCAAAGCCCATCCTCTCTATCAGCGCCAGGACTTCATCCTGCGACAGTTCTACAACTCCAGGGTCTGCTATTCCCTCTCCCTGACCGTGCCCTCGGCTATGGTGGCTATGGCTATGGCTATGGTTGTGGCTGTGACCATGTCTATACTCCCTCTCGAGATCATCGTCACCCGGGGCATGGGCAGAAGCGGCTGCGTCCTCTGTCACCTTTCCACTATCACCAGCAGCAGCAGCAGCAGTAGTAGTAGTAGCAGACGGAGCTGGTCTGTCCTCAAAATGCCACAGTAGCGGGCCAACATTGCTCCAGATGCCTCCCGGCCGTAGACAGTGGTGCACCGTCTGGATGTACCGTATCAGATTTGGCGCAGTGTCAATGAAGAACACCGTAGCCACGGCGTGGAAGGCCTCTCTGTTCGACTCCTCATTGTACAGTAACAGAAAATCTGCAGCTGTCATGCTCATCGATCCCGTCATCTTCCTCGTCTCCTTCCGGCTGTCTTCCTTGCCTTCAGCGTCAGCCTCGTATCCTCTGACTGCGGATCCAGGATGAACATCCGGTACAAGGACCTTCTTGAACTGTTGCTGACGAGTCCGCAGGTTCGAAAAATGCAGCACAAAAGGGTATATAGCGCACTCTTCCTTGCGTTTAGTCCGGTTCAGCACCCAACTACTTGTCACCAGCTGATGGTACGAGATCTCATTCCCTTCTGCATCGAAACCGGCCATTGCAACGTCAAAAACCAGCCTACCTAGCCCAGCCCCCGGAATCAACACCCTGGTGCCCTGCGCAGGCATCTCTCCAAACTCATCTTGCAAGTCTCGCATGACAGGGCCGTAGCATGTCTCTCTTTCTACAGCACCCCCCTCACTCCAGTCCCGGTATAGCTGGCGGATCGTAGAGTTGGCCTTGCTCACGTCTGATGAAGTAGCTGTGTCATGCCATGATACGTCTCTGCCATGGCCTTCCTTTGCGCTGTCCTCAGCCTGGGGGTGCCGGGGAAGCTGAAATGCCTCCAGGGCAGAGTCGAGGATGGCCTCAGCTACCTCTGCATTGGCATCAATGGCGTCGTCCACCTTGTTGAATGTCTCGAGCAGGTTAAAGGGTGGCGCGGCAAGGGTTTTCCAGTGCAGCGAGGGTAGAGCGTAGAACGACTGCCGCCGTCTATGAGTGACGTTCCGATGCGCAGAGCGGCGGTATTGTCTATCTGTAGCATTAGCAATTATACACAGGCTGTCAATTCCAAGTAAGAATGCCTACCTGAAGGAGTCCAGAGAGGCAAACAGTACCCTCCGCTCCTCTGGGTCAGCAAACGGGTCAAATGCACCACTCCATTCTTCTTCCCCTTCTTCTTCGTCTTCTCTTCTTTGCTGCTGCTGCTGCTCTGGTTGGTCCTCCTTATCCATTCTGGCAGTTCTATTCCTTGAGTTTGACCATCCCACCTGTCGATGTCCCTTGGCTAGAGGTGTAACTGGCTGGGCCATCTAATAACTAAACCAACCAATGAACTAATTTATTCAATACCATTATTAACGAGCTAACGTTAACTAGTTATAATTGGTTGACTAGTTAACTAGTTTGACTCGTTATATTGCTAGTTAAAAACTTTTTAGTAGCGGTGTATATAGGCTGGGGGGTTTGATATATCACTTTCCAACCAACTACCCAAAGACAAGCGATAAAACCGGATGTCAAGATTACAGATATTGGCAGCACTACGACAATACTTTGGCTATATAAAACTCAGGTATCTAGCGACGGTAACTAATTACCTTGATAATTCTGGCTTCCCCTTTATAGCAGCATGCTAACATGATGATCAACCTCACAGGTCTCTGATCCGGAACCCTCCTGGTTGATACCTAGGATGATCCCGAAAAGCTCACAATATGTCACCTTCTTTTGACTCACATTGCGAAGCTGAACATCTACGGAACTTATATCCAAAGTCTCTACCTCGAATTAATTTTTTTGAGCCGACTGTTGCACTGTTCTACCAGCTGTAGCCGACATGTAAAGGTACAGGATAGGGTGGGTGCTGTTAGCCTAACCGTCTATTCTTTTCACTGTGAGGTACTTTCAACATAGATTGCATATCTTACTACTTACGTGCAACTTATGAAATGTTAGAGTAGATTCTCTAATGATCAACTATGCAATATTTTTCGAGTTGCATATTTCCTTAGATTGGCATAATATTGAACTAGCTACATGTTTGATGGTGAATATTCCCGTTGCAACCTTCCAAGGGCTACTCTCGCTTGGTATGACCAAGTAGTTACGCTGGTTAATTATTTCTTTGTATATCCCATCATATGGTATAGCTAACAGTACACTGCCTCCAGCACTCACGAGGCGAACACTCTAACTTCTAACAGACAGACCTCTTGGCTCGGATAGATATATTGCATTTGCTACGGTAAATAATAAGGGAAAGAATGGCCGCTTCACACACTGGTTGGAAGTATGTGTCGGAAACCAGATTCTCAAATTTCCGCTAAAAAAATATACCCCTAGCTGCTCGCTGAGTGCACAGATTGGGATACCAAGAGACAGGGGTAACTGCCACAGATGCAGAAATTGGCGGATGTTCGCATCTCACAACCAGTGCCGATGTTCAAAGCAGGATACCCGGTCTCAAATGGGGCCACGGTTTTCCAAGGAAAACAGTCATGAAGCTTCGTACACTCGTGAAGTCCTACTTCACGCCTAAAATCCACGGTCCATATATTTTGGTCTTGGCTCAATGTGACCCAGAGTTCCAAGAAGATAGAAGGGCAGACTAAATATAACATAGGTGTCATACGATCAATTGCTCGGGGCGGTGAATCAAGATCACATCCCCTTATTCTTCATTTCAAAACACTGGCCAAAAGGAGAGGAGATCTCGTAGATCCGGATCCTCCCCAAAGGGGCCGCCGGGTGGACTCACCATGTTTGGCTTGTCTCTGAGATGAGCAGCGGCCCTAGGAGGTGCTTGCTACCAGCAAGTCCACTTATTCCAATCGATTCATGTTACGTTGACAGCCATTCAGGCCAAACGATCCTACTGGCCTTTTGGCAGACGTTGGTAGGAGGAATCCAGAGTGTGGGTAATGAGAATATTGAGGGCGGAAGGAGTTCTATCGGCCGATGGAGGGTGAAGGGAAGAAACATGGTTTGGCAAAATGGCGACTGCATATATCACCTCCAAACCAAGAAATTACGCCGGGTGATTGAAGGGCAGACAACATCCACAGCTGTTGGGTATATTCGCATCGAGGAGTGAGCCAGATGGCTGCTCTGCGAAGTCGGAGGGCTTTAGATGGTGGTGACTGGTGAGAGTGGAGCAGACAACCTGCATCTCCTTACTGACACCGTTATGCAGATTTGACGTGAGTTCAAGCTGAGCCTGGGATTTTTGGACGCCGGGTGGAATATAATAATATTCGCACCTGGTCCCCTGCTCAGTCGGATAGTAGCCGGGCCAAGATCCAGGATCAAGGCCCTACGGGCTCTGCCATCAGCTTCAGCCTTCGAAAGCGTATTCTAGAAGTTCCGCCGAAGGTACAGAGAATGTATCAAATCCACGACGCTAACGAGTTATCAAATAATGGGCGTCGTCGGGCTGAAGCTGAAGTCGCTCACATGACGGCCGAAAGGGGAAATACCAGACGTCACCCCTTCGACTCTGTCTCTTCGACTTGCAACCTTCAGACTTCAAACCCGGGCATCAACTCCAGCAACGCGAGCTTCTCAGCAGCATCACCGACTCGGGGAGAGATACCCGGATGATTAGGGCGAAGACGAGTGGCATTCTCCTGTTCTAGCACCGTTTTAATCACTAATTAAACACCGTGGTGGGTTGAAAGCCATTAATAAGATCGGCAGCAGGGCTCGCTAACCAACAGACTAGAGGACTAGTTATCACATCGCACCGTTTCATGAAGATAGCGTCAACTGATTGAAATGCTATTTAAGTAGTACCTATCTACTTTGCTTGCCTTTTGAATGCTTCCGTCGAAGCCGCTTCTGACGGTTCCACGGAACAAACAGAGGCTAGCAAAATTCTGGCAAAGCTCCGTGCCTGATGAAACAAGCCGTGAAGAAAATCAGTCGTCCTGGAGTCTGGCCGGCTGTCCCGTCCAATTGGAGGCTCCTTATTGCCGGTATGGTACATCAGACTGGTGACCGCATTCGTTTGTCAACTGCCTCATACGCTGCTATTGGATGCGGCCCGTCCTCCATTCCGAGTTAGTTGACGCTTACCACCCCTCCACAACTCAAAGTTTGTGGCCCATGGAAGGGGAAGAAGGAAGATTGCGCGACAAGGGCCTAACGAGATCGAAGAGCCGGCTAAAATGGAAATTGGCGATGATGGAAAATTCCCCTTTTTAACCGATCGCAAGGTCCAAGCCCATGTTCGCTCCTCGGCTGCCCTATTACATGCTTACGTATATTGGATACGTGCATGATGTCAATATGCAACCTCTTCCGAATAAAAAAACGAATCTCTTGATAAATTTTTAACACACCCTGCGACTGGAGGGGAAGCCAGTACCCACCATCCAACAAACTTTGCCCCGGGGCCTGGGGAAAGGTTTGACAGACCTGGTTGCCACCACAGTCATCACTTCCATCTTGGCGCATCTTCGGTTACGCTCCGAGAAGCATTTTCCATTCCTCGCCAACATTTCCGACACGAGGTTGAGCGTTTCTACTCCTCCCCGCTTCGGAAAATACATTGGATCGAAAACAAAGCATCGTCAGGTACTTAGCTTTTTCTCCAATCAAGTACACATAGAACTGCGGTGTGAGGCCCAGTCTTGGCGGATAACTAGTTAGTTAGTGAATAACGGTCGCAAAAGGAGATCCGAGGAGACGGCCCATGTACCAGGTGATGACGGACTCATACTCCGTATACGAAGGACAACCAGAGTCTCTCGTCTCACATGTGTAACTCCCTTGTGCTGAACCAGGGACTGGTCAAGGCCTTGCTCTGCTATTGTCGTGTGAAGTGGCGTGAAAAAGACTTCCCGCCCTCGAGGCCCGTGCTCAGCTAACGAGTTATCCGGCGTCGAAATTCCAATCTAAACGCTTCCAGGAACCAACTCTGGAAGAAGAACGAGGCCTGTGGAATAAATGGTATGTAAGAAATGGAAACCTTGTTGAACCAATGTCCCTTCTCCGGAGTACCCTGTTTACAATTTGCGAGCGATGAGACGATGGACCATCACCAGGATGGCGACACTTGGATTTCGTACACATGCCCTTCCATGCATATACGGGTACATAATTAATATCGTGGCCCCGTCTCCTCTGCAGCCCCTCCCCATGTGAATTCGTCCTCACCTCATTATTTAATAAGATGGTGGTTGGGCACTATCGAGAACCCGCATAAGCAACTCCTAACCCTTGCCCATATATGATATATATATATGCTGCTAGCATTGCTCGAGACATGGCCCTGCTGGCTTCCCGGAGCAGAGGATCGTTTTACGGAGCATTGAAGATGAACTCCGTGTGCCCAGCGCTTACTTTTTGCAGAACCCCGTAACTATGGTTAGACCATTCGGCATCTAACCGTAACTAAGAATCCCAGATCCCAGATTCCGACTTGTCTTTTCTCCCTTGGATAACCTTCCAGCCTCCCCAAAAAGGTTGATTTAGCTCTCTCCGTGTTGACCCACCCATATATTATTAACGTCCGTTGTTGCACAGTATACGTACTCCGTACATCCTGTCCATTCGAGATGCGTTATTTTAACAGCCTTTTTTTCATGCGTGGAGCCTTTCTTCAGCTTTATCGGCATCCTCCAAAATGGCGATCAAAGCCTCAATCGCAGAACTCGACTCAAAATTGCACGATTAACAATTTGCAATATTAAATAATGAGTTAACTAACTAGTTAGCTAACGCGGAAGGCATCCGCCCGATAAGCCACTTCTGAGACAACAGCCCAATAGACTGGACTATCGTGCACAGAGCAGAATGATAAATATATAAGTACGGAGTATCACAGAACAATGAGGGGGGAAAAAAGCAACGGACAACCTCTTTAGGATGTTGGGCATTCTTGAAGGATCTGCAAAAAGACACGGAGTTTCCTAGACATCCAACGCTAACATGACTCAAATTAACACGGATATTACTGCGGGTAACCAATATATACTCTCTCGTGGCGAGATGTGGTACCTGTTTGTCGGTTGAATGGAAGACCAACATATACGAGCGATATCCATGCATGTTTTCCCTATCGCCGGGAGTATCATTGCCAGAGGAATCACGAAAAAGCATTGCCCCAGCCGATGGCTATATAGAGGCGAAGGGGTGTATAGGGGTCATTTGTTGATTTGGGAGATGCTCGCCGGCACCGTAGCAAGAGCACCCTGAGTATCACCTTGAACCTACCGTGTCATTTGACACCTTGTTTCCTGGACCCGATCGCGCAAAGGGCAAGGACGGCTGAATTTCCGCTGTGGGATATTGTTACATACAAACAAACAGCCGCATGCCCGCCCAACAACACGGAGCCCGTGGCCATGGCTCAACCTGCATCAGCGCCAGCGTTGTGTTCCCGGCTTGTAAGTATGCTCTTTGCCTAGTTGTGTTTAATCCTTTTCCTACATGCGGTACGGAGTACCAAGAGGCCTGTTGATCGCGGTGAGACAGTTCATATTTTTTTTTTTTTCAATAATATGTTCTGAGACAGGCTTCTTGAGTTGATACTCGCATCTCGAGAATAGGGTTAGACGGCAGCACCGCGTGGTATTCTTTTGGCTTCGCCGTTGAGGTCGGCGACATCGGCTTAGCTGTCCGTTCCTTCATGCATGTTCCGTCTATACAATATGTACTCTGTACGGAGTAGTCCATACTCATATATACCCTACCCAAAAGAGTGATGTGAGCTCCTTTATCACAATCCAAATCTCGGTACCCAAGGGGGACGATATCTGGAAGGGTAATATCTCATCATCAAGGTAGCTAATTCTTTTTTTTTCCCACTCCCTTCCCTCCCGCTCCTTGGCTTGTTTTGCTTTTTCACCTTCCTGGCCGTGATATCCCGGAGATGCAGGATATGTCTGGTTCATCCTGTGTAGTACAGCAGCATGGACCAACCAGTTCATGACGAAAACAGAAAGACCGTCATGCTTCAAAAGAGAATTTTCTTCCATAAGAAGCAATACCGGATCTGGGCCTTGGAGAAACTCAAGGCAAAAATGAAATTAAAAAGGAATCATATGTGACAAATGAAGGACAAAAGAGGAACAGGAGAAGAAAGAAATGGGCATCACACTCGTTTAATCCTGCCAAAGCAAATGATATTTGTTTGCTTGAAAGGGATCCTCCTGCGCCTTAGGGCTGTCGTTGCTTTTCCCACTCCGCCATGATAGTATTGACAACCTTCGTCAACCCCTCAGTTTCCTCCTCGACCATCATCCCGGAAAAATCGGCGCTGCAGCCAACATAGACGGGCATCTTCATCCGACGAGCCAGAATCCGGGCCGTGCGTGTTGCATAATCTACACTAGCTGGGGACGAATAGAGAGTTGAGCAGATTGTAGATTTTTCGTTTGAGTTCTGTGTGTTCAGATACAGCAGAACGGGATCGGAAGATCGGGAGGGGAGTTTGTTAGTTTTCTCTTTCTCTTTTCTTTTTTATATTGTATGCTTGGACGATACATTTTGGAATTGGGCAATAATTGAGAGCAAGGCATCTGGAATGAAGGGTGACAAGACAATCAAGAGTTTCCAATTTTTGTACCTGTTCGATATTGGAGAATGGGGAGAAATGTAGCAAGGTATTGAGGCGTCCACAGCCTTGCTGCCTACCTCCCCCCCTTGTCACACGAAAGGGGATTTTTGTCTCATACATTTGAGCTTGGGTATTGGATGTCGTATAATTGATACGGGGATGGCAATTTCAAAACAAGCAAGGCGTGCCCGGGACGAAAAAGAAAGCAGGAGGGGAGAGGAGAGAAAGAGTGGTTCATACATCTGGCATGGCATAGACGAAGCTGCCCATGGGCCGGGCAACATTTGAGTCGCCGATCGAGGTTGTCGTCAGGAAGACGAGAGTCGAGGTAGCGAGGCACGTAAGATGGATATGGAGGTTGACGTGTGGCGACTTTGGCAGCGGAAACGACAGCTCGGTGGGCTTGAGAAGAGCCATGTCTGAAGAAGCTCCGCGACCTCGCAAAGGGAAACCGAAACTGAAACCCGCACTGGTCAAGAGACGACGTTCGAAATCGGTCAAGATATGATTCTTAGAGCCCAGCTAGCTAACCGGCAACCAACTAACTAGTTACCAGAGTTAGTGAGAGGAGCTAGCTTCGCGGAGAGTTGGTGGCCTTCTGCGAAGTTCGGTACGTTCGGCAATGGCCAGTCCCAGCCGGCGAAGGAGCTCCAAAGGTTCCTCAGTTGAGACTGAGACTTGAGGGGTGACAGAAGCTTCCTCGCTGCTCGCTACTGGATGATCCCTCCTGCATGGCGCTGACGGCCGGACGATCTGAACACCCTCCATCAGCGCAGGCGCAGCAGCAGCAGGGCAGGGCCAAAATTCCGACAAGCACAAAACGGTTGGGCACACCACACCCAGTGTTTCCATGTGGTTTCACTGTCGCAACTCCAGCGTCCAGAGCGTGGAGACGGGAACTACCTTTGCAGCTGGCCAATCCGACCCGGCGCTGCCCCTTGGGTGACGCTCAGCTTGGCGGGCGCTCTACTTAATTTCGGCTCAGGCTGGATGTGCGAAGTTGAAGGACGGGCGGGACTTTAGGGGCGAACCAGGACGCTTCCGTGACATCGAACCTCGGGCCCAAGCGAAGAGCATCCTGGCTCGTACATGCAAGTACCTCTCTCTCTCTCTCTCTCTCTCGTTCTGGTCTCGTTGTGGTTGCGGCAAGTTGCCTTTTTTTTTACTTTTAGTTACACTTTTCCTCCCTGCAATTATCCAATTCTTCTTACTAACGAATCCTTATCGCTTGGTAGGGACACCACTATTTGCGTGTGAGTGAGAGCCCAGGCGCAGAACCCAAGCGAGGAACTGGGAGCCCGTGGTCTGACTCCTATCAAGAAAATGCCACTCTGGAGCTGTGAAGTCGTTTCAAGCTGGTGGTGATAATACGAGGTTCAAAGCGCATTTTCCTGCTCCTCCCCTTCAGCCTTTGCAAAAAAACAATAGAGTTGGGATTCCTCGCAGTCTAGCCGTCCGCCTCCTTTTGCCTTCGGCCTGTGGAACTGACAGCCGCATGTGCAGGAATTAACGGAGTATGTAACAGCAGATTGTCCCAGGTTTTAATCGACACCAACCGCCTTCGATTCTCAACCCCAGCTTTTTTCCTTTTTCCTTTTTCCTTTCCCTTTTCTCCCTGGCCCGAGTCCACTGTTGGGCGCTATAACTATCAGCTCCGGGGTTCTTCTCTCGCAAGTTCCCACCACCGCCTGTCCGTGAGACACGGAACAGGAGCTGTCGAATCCTCTTTTGCTCCCTTGGCCCGAGAGAGAAAAGAAAAGAAAACTTCTATACTGCTGGTCGAAGTTCCTTCTTTGAGTTTCAAGATCAGGTACGGGGGGTCTTTAATAATAATATACATATCCACGAGCCACACACGACAGGTATCTCGTGAGATCTACGATTTACTCATTTAGTTATTTCTCATCCTCGGCACTCCTTTCCAGCTTGTCGGAAGATTTCTTCCTGTGGGGGTAGCATTGGCAGCAAGCTGGAAACATCATCCGATACTTAACTATGAAGAGACCTTTGAACCCCGCGAATTGACTCCAGCTCGGCCATTATATATAGCTAGGCTCATATTCCTGGTCGGCAATAAAGCCGCTCCTTGTACCTTGTCTGCTTTTTTTTTTCCCGCCCCGGAACAAACACCCATTGGAACATCACGATCTACTCATCCAGAACAGGCATACATTTCCAGTTACATCAATAGAAGAATAACCTGGATGCGAATGGCTGTCACCATTCGAGGCTTGTGAATGAGATTTTGGCCAGAATAGACGGAATGCGACAAGGCTCTTGCTCACACGTCCAGAGCCCAACATTCAGCTGACACTTGTGATTCCTGCATTCAAGCCTGAGAGAAAGTCTTTTTCAGAATGCAGAGACAACAATACCCTCCCCCGCCTCCTAGGAGTCAGCAGAGTGGCTATTATGCTTCGTCACCTGTCTCGTCTATCAGCTCTACATCAACGACTGCTCCGCGACCACCGTCAGAACCTGGCTGTGGCTCTGCACCTCACCGCGGCCCGCCAGGCAATGGACTCAAGATATCCAACCTTCTCTACACTTCAGCTCCGCATAACCAGCATATGTCTATGGGCAATGCATATCATCCGCAATATGATTACTCGCAGATGCAACATGGAGAGAGACCTGGCTTGTTGCTTAGCCCCCTCCATAATGGCTCGATTTCGGATGCTTCCAGCTCTGCAAGCCACATTTCTCCTGCCGTTCCTCAGCAATCGCACAAGCGCGCATATAGACAGCGACGGAAGGATCCTAGTTGTGATGCATGTCGCGAAAGGAAAGTAAAGGTATGTGTACCCGACCTTTGTTACCCGTACAGCTAGCTGAGCATATACTGATAATCTTAACAGTGCGATGCTTCAGACTCGTCGAGTTGTACGGAGTGTTCCAACCGCAATGTCAGATGTCTTTTTACAAAGGAGACGAACCGACGCATGTCATCTATCAAGTTGGTCACCATTATAACTGCTACGCTCGATCTTCGTTTTTTTCTCTAACATAATCCAAGGCAAGTTCAAGATCTTGAGAGGCAGCTCGCTCAGGCGAAGCTTCAACTGCAACAGTTGCGCTCTGGTGCACCAAAAGCTGCCAGTCTCATGGGATCCGATTCCGATATGAACGAAGATATGCCGGCAATTCCAGAGATAGGCTCTCAACCTGCTCGCCTTCACACCCCAAACGTTAATTATGACTTCTCTCGAGTATGCTCGAAAATGCGAGTCTATGGAGACGGCCTTCTTCATTTCCCGCAAACCCCGTATTTTCTACGACCGCAGCCTGTTCTGGATGCAGATGTGCCCCCGCTTCCGCCAACAAATATCGCACATGTTTTGATGCGACATTATTTCTCTTGTGTCCATTGTCTGTACCCAGTTCTCCACTGGCCTACCATTTTACATGTTTACGAGAGAGTCCATCAGACAGGGACCCTACAAGGTGTCTCGAGGGGTTGGGCTGCTGTCTTTTTTGCCCTGTTGGGCTGTGGGTCTCTGCATTCCCTTGATCGAGACTTAATTGCCAAAGGTAAGGAATATATCAAAACCAGTATGGGCTTGATCGACCTTTGGCAAAATACGTTCTCGATTGAGCAAGCTCGCGGCGCAATGCTAGTGAGCATCTACTTGTCTGAACTAAACATCAACTCTGTCAGCTGGGTATGGCTTGGTGCGGCAGTACGGATTGCTCAGGACCTTGGTTTCCACATGGAGTCAGGCCCATGGGAACCGATGGATGGTGAAATGCGGAAACGCGTATGGTGGTCCATTTACTCGTGGGAGAGGTTAGTTCACGCACAACTTCTATGTTATCTTGTCTTCTCCTTGGATAGAGTTGCTAACAAGCGGTTAATAGATTGAGTGCTTTAGAACTTGGCCGCCCACTCGCAATTATTGACGAGGACTGTGATATTTCACTTCCATCCTCAATCGAAGAGCAACTTATCCAAGAAGGGACTCCGGCCCCAGATCAGAAATCAAACCCCTTACTCGTTATAGTCCACATAATGCGCTGCGTTTCGCAACTTACGAAAGCTCTCAAAAGTTTGGTTATATCGAGTGATACCCTGGAGCTATTTGATCGGCATTTCCGGGCTTGTTTAAACAGCTTCCCGGCGGATTATCACATGCAGTCAAATCAATACTTGGATCCACGATCGCTTTCCCCTGTTATTATTCTCCAGAACACCAGGTTAGTTCTACACCGCCATAACCTCTCTCCCGGATGTCCACCGGAGATCCGGAATATCGCCATGGATCATTGTTTGGCAGTTGCTCGCGATACCACCGGGATTTTGACCAGATGCATGCGCTCGCCAACCTCTGGAGAACCTGGAGCTCCCTCAAAAGTCAACGGCGATGACTGGCGCTATTTATTAGCTGCAGCCGCCACTTCCGTGATTTGCAAGCATATTTGGCGATGCATTCTGCTACTGTTATGCAGAGCCGATTATGCTGCTGCACTAGTATGCATACAAGCCTGTTCTGCAATCGGAGATGCTAGAGCAGTGAACATTGCTTCGGGCCGGTACATCACTTTCTTCTTGAAGTTTCTACTTGAAAAGCAGCAGAAAGAAGGCTCCTTCAACTTTGTGGATGATGAGGAACTTATGGCCTACGTGTCGGGCGATCTGCAAAGTTCCATGGATACCTCATGGGTCTGGAGGTCAACCTGCTCCAACCCGTCCTTAGATATAGGGGCCAAGCCACCATCTAGCACGCTAGTCACATCGAGCCCACCATTAAAGACGGAGTCTGCGGACACCGCTCGAGCAGACGGTGCCGAAACTGATGACCAAGCACAAGAATGGGAAGGATGGGGCTGGGTTGAGATGGTAACGCAGCGCTTGTTAGCTGAGCAGCAACAGCAGAACACTGCTATTTCTCCTAACGGTCTAGACAATCCCCGTCTTGATCGCCCAGTCCCTAATGGCGTTAACGCCTCTTGCCGCTCTCCCGAGACGGCCTCCAGCCCATGTCAAAAGAGCAACATCTCCAAGATGACAATCGCGAATATTATATGAGAATGGAGTGTTCTGAAACCGCCACTCGACCGAGATATAGCATCGATTCTTCATCTCTCGTGCCACAGCAATCCAGCCATGGCTTGGGCATTTAGCATCAATGCTGAGAACAATGCCACCACTGTCGCTACACTTTACTTATGCCATGGGATACGAAAAGGCACAGAGAAGATGGGGTGACATGAAATAACGAATGTACATATGATACCCATTTACAACTGGACTTTGTTTACTAGAATATTCTTTTTTAATAATAAGAAGATCTCAATGATCATGTTTTCACTTCTATTCGGCGGTCGTTGTCCAGTGTACTTTGTTCAATTGAAGCAATGCCTATGCTGTGCTATGGATCTATATAACACCACTCATTTTTTTTTCTTTCAAGTCTCCAAGTTAATACTTTTTCCGAATCGTGCATAGAGAGCAATTTTCAATTGCTGTGCTTCCTCCTTTAGTGCTCCCAACTTCTCCTCTAGGTCAGAGACTTCGTTGTCAATTTTCTCAGTCGAAGCAGCTAGCATTTCTTGTGCCTCCGATAGGGGAAGTGACATGAAAGAGTCACCAATTTTGTACCTACTCCAAGTTAGTACGGCTTATAATAAAAATTTTTGCACATTCAAGCAATATTCAGACTGAGGTATTACTTACGGGACTGGAACATCCTCGTCGGCGAGGTCAAGTTCAGCGGAAACTTCCTCAAGATCTTCCTTGTCTTTCTGTGGTGTTTGTTAGCCCCTCATTCGTCATAATAGTCCATCATAATATGTAGCGCGGGGTTTAAATCGATAAAGAGCTCATTGTAGCATAAGTCTGAAAAACCAGCTGTAGAGATATCAAGGCTTGAGACACAAGCGTGCCGTATTCGTTCTTAACACCGTAGTATCTTCCTCGGTGCCAGAATACGTACCAGTTTTGCCTTGAGCTGTGCTTCCAACACGGCCTCTCTTTGATGTAGTCGACTGAAACGATTTATCTTTTCTTGATCTTCACGACGGACCTCAGTCTCTTCGCTACTGGTGGCTTCATCGTCCTTCGAGAGCTAACATGCCCGTCAGCAGAAGCCAATATGGAGGGCGCGTCGGGGGTATATTCTTACCATCCGACGTTGAAACATCCTGACCTCTGGGGTTCGTATAATTAGAAAGGTCTCCTGTCAATATCTGGTATATCTATAGCCTGTCGGCTGGGCGTTGTTGGGAAATATATTAATTATACAGTGTGGAAGGTGTTGATGTTGTTGGAGATTTATCAAATGGAGGCACAACCGATGCGAATTTTGATATTTGATTTAACGAACAACGAGCCCCATGCAAATAACTATCAGCACAAGCATAAACTACACCCAAGAGACGCCCGGATATGTCTAGGGAATAACACAGTTAACGATGATGCGTTTAGCGAGCACCCACGGAAATTTCTATGGATACAAGCCCGCCGCTCAGGCGGTTTGCAAGTAGAGTTGACAGGAATACCGGATATCAAGAAACCAAATGTTTGAAGCCTTTTTACATGCCTATCTGTCCAATATAATACATCTTCCTCTTTATATTATACATGCTAGCTTTCTGTACCTGCTGCTTCTCTCTGCTGCCAGGTCCCAATAGCAGTATCACGTGACGCGACCTGAAGGGGAATGTTTAGTTATGATGCAACGCTGCGAAAGTCCAGCTTGCAAGCAGTTTACAGCTTTAGCATCCACATTGGCAGAGAAACTGCACATTTCCACGACGAAGCCGCTCTCAAGCCCTCTCTAGAGCTTCTCTTTTGATCTATCTATCCGTCTTTTCTCTCTCGCTCTTTTGACCCCGGTCGCAAACCTGGAACTGTTGGGACAACCAACCCGCGTGACGTCCTGAATTAAAGCCGAGCTTGGGCTGTAGCCTGCTACGACGACGACGGAGGCGGCGGCGATGATGGCGAGATACAAGGGGCTGTCGATTCTATCCTTATTTGCGGTCTTTTCTTCATTAGCGTCTGCCGAGCTAGACTGTTCTAATATTAAGGTCGATGGAGTAATGTGGAATTTTGGCAAGCTTGGAGGTGCTCACTCGATCTCGGAGACCGCCAGCAGCCATGAAGGCTACAATACAACGTACACACTTGACATATGCAAGCCGTTAACCAAGACTTTGTGTAAAAAGGGTGCTTTTGGTGCGTCTACCTCTTGTGTGTTTTCCGTGGCTAGTTTGGTATAGCGCTAACCCTCGATTCTTTTTATTGTAGTCTGCGCTGTCAGGAATGCAACGGATATAAATGGAATAGAACGAACCATGGACGTGATTGATATCGCTGGCAATTTCGTTCTGAACAGCGGCAGGACACTTGATCCTATATTCACACGGCTTAAGAAAGAGGATCCGAAGACAGAAGGCCTGAAGATGGAGCTCCACGGCGGAAAACATAAGTTCGGCAACTTGTTAAAGAGACAAAAGGCAGTGATTACCTTGCTGTGTGACCGGGAACGAACTGGGCTGGAAGGTTTGGAAAGCCCCAAGCCGGACGGGGATAAGAAGAAAGATGGTGAAAAGAAAGACGATGATAAAAAGGATAATAAGGACAAGGAGGGCAAATCCAAGAGAGATGGTGAAGAAAATAAGAGGAGCCTTATTTTTAAAAGCTATAACGAGGAGGAAGGCACCTTAGATCTGGAGTGGAAGACGAAATACGCTTGCGAGAACGTTGAAGACGGCGGTAGCGCACCATCCGGCCACTGGGGATTCTTCACCTGGGTTATTGTTCTGTATGTTGTTCTAGTTTCTTTACCTTTGTTGTCAGAGAGAGTGACTAACGTTCGATGCCATTCACAGCCTGTTCCTGTGCACTTCGGCTTATCTGATATTCGGCTCGTGGCTCAATTACAGCCGGTATGGAGCTCGCGGGTGGGACTTGCTTCCTCACAGTGACACGATCCGCGATATTCCCTATATCCTCAGGGATTGGGCTCGACGGGTAGTTAACACCCTTCAAGGAGGCGGCACCCGAGGTGGTTACAGTGCCGTGTGATATTTTCTCTATACGTCACGACTATTATTTCCTCCCTGGGCCTTAATGAGGGCTGTACACATATCTCTACCTACTTCACCCTGTACTATTTCCGGCCCGCCTTGACGGTCTTGTTGAGCTTGTTTCAACGGAGCAGGGCCCGGTCGATCTTATTCCATCCATTATTCTACCCACATACTCAACCTATTTCCTGTTAGATCGCACCGACTATTTATCCTTTCAGAATTTATGAGTTCTATTTTTCTTTGGGAGCTGGTGGTCTTTCTTTTCCTGCATTGATTATCATAGTTCTATTCTTCTATTCTATTATTTATCTATTTCGTTGGAAGAACTTGCTCTACATGCAGTTTTAGCTTGATGTCACCTCTCGATATATAGTCATCGGTTTGATGCCTTGCTTACGAGTATGAGAAGCAGTACGTTATACTACTTACGCTCTAACGTTGCTAAGATTGCACGAATTCCTTTACTTTGTTTGTCTCTTGACTCTTAGGTAAAGAAAGGGGCATATTCCAGCATAGCAACAAAGCACCACGATGCAGCATTCCGTACCACACTATGCCGAAAATGCCACTCCCGAACTCGTCATATCAAACCATAGCCTACGTAAATGGGGCGCTGGATAACCGAGATAAGTCTAGCTAGCCTAGACATTGTGAGAGGACAGCAGGTAGGAATGACCGAAAAGGAAGAATGAAAGTAACAGAGGAGCCCTGGTAATAATATCATCTGAACTAAGACATCACCATGCGGGTTGAACCATTTGGCACAGATGCTTAGCATAGCTATTTTTCTCCCGATCCTTTCCAAAGTAATGTGCAGGGTTCGAATGGGATGGAGAATAATTGAGCTATATCTTCATGGCGAATTTCTTCAAATAGCGGTAATCCGCCATGTTTCGGTCAACGGCAGAGCGAATGATCTTTGCTCCTTTCTCACCGTACTTCTCCTTCCACTCAGCATCGAACTCTTCTTCAGTTTTGGCTGCTTTCTTCTTATTGGCGACGGAAGAGTAAGTGTCAGCTGTACAGGTTCCAAAAATAGCAACACCCTGGGTGTCAGGGCTACACAGAGGGATTATTAAGTGTTTCCCAGGGAAGACTTACGTGGGCTCTTGGACGTAGGCTTTTGGAACCTAGTGCATCATCGTGGAAGCCATGCCATTTGGCAAAAGCGTCATGAGCCACTTTCTGGTCTTTCTCTGAGGACCACTGGAGCATCTCAGGGGTGTACTCCTCCCCAACACTCTTGCAGAAGCGTTCGATCACAGCTGCAGGGTTGTCCAGAAGATCATCTGCGTCAACCACGCATATTTCGACCTTCTCCGGCTCACTATGAATTCCATTTGTGGTTCCATTTGTGGTTCCATTGGCGGTCCCATTCAGGGTTGCATTTGCATTTCCAGTATGGACTGTACTTGCGTGGGATGGCCCAACAAATTGGATTTTGCGGAGATAGTCGAAGAACCGGCGCAGTTCGTCATATCCAGATTCGTTTTCGTAGAACTCATAGAATCCCGTGACATCGTCTAGAGGCGGGATGGTGCAGCGGTAGTACGATGGGATACTATAGTGCGGATCACGAATCAAGAAGGCGAAATGGAACTTCGAGAGCAGCTCTTGCGGGATAACCGTAGGATTATCAGCCTCCGGGTTAGTTTCTGGCGCTGAGATGCTCCCGTTGGTACGGTGTGGCGTGTTAGAATCCTGGGCTCTGGCCACACCGTTAGAAGAGGCCCCGTTGGTGTCCATGTTGGTGCCGATTCCACGTTTGGGTATCTGAAGTGAGGCTACTCTGGTTGCTGGCTGCGCATCAGGTGGCATGATGTAGTATGCCATGTCCTTGATGAAGAGTCGTTTCCCCTAGATGTAACGGTGAGCATTTTGCGCTGCGTGTTTGACGAAGCCAATGAGTGACCGCCGTAGAATGGGAACATTGCGGGGGGCAAAAGAGATAGACAGGAACAGCAGTGTCAAATTTGCTCGAGTGCGCTACTCTCGGATGTAGCAATCGACGAAAGGAAAATGGGCATCATACGGATCAGTGAAGAACACAATATGAACACATATCCTGACACGGGGGCATTTGAGCGTCCTCTAGATATCCATCTCAAGGAATAAGGGGGGTTCCATATAATTTGGAAAGTAACAGCAGCATCAGGAGGAGAAAAGTAGGAATGAGAAGAGAAACATCAGAACGCATGGAAGAGCAAGAGAGTGACGGCCGCGACGGTGTTTGCTTTTCTCAATTGGCAGGGGAAAAAAGGGTCACACCTCTGATGCTTCTCTGTCAAAGCGGTCGAAGATCGTCTTGTAGGTTGACTCGTGGAAGCCCGTCTGGATTCTGGCTTCCTCATCATCCTCGTATCTTTTGCTCAGTCTCTCAGGGCCATAGTAGAAGGCATCGCCGAGCGGTTCGTGGATGCACTTTAGAGTGTCATGGCGGGTCATGAAGACCTGGATGAGAGGTTAAACCACGTTCAGGGGAGGGAGACGGCAGTATTTACTCTTTCAAAGGCCGTAGAGCATGCTCGAGGATGCGTAGCCACGAAGATAGAGCGTTTAGCCATGGTGAAATTCCAGTAGTAGTAGTAGTGTTGATATATGGAAGAGCTTCTCAGCTGTAACTAGCTTGCAGATGGCAGGGCGAAAAGAATGGCTGCCAACACTGACAGAAAAACACAAGACGCTTTTACGTCAGGAAGACTGTCAGCAGCGATTGCCTCGGTGGCTTTATATCAGAAGAAAAGAAGCCAGCCAGAGTGACGGATGTTGGTAACTATGAGATAACTAGCCGGGGGCAATCGACAGGAGAGTCAAACTGCCGGCAAACAACCGCAACGTCACGTAGAGAGATGAATGCGATTTAGTGACGACAGAGAACCGGACAGAAGACGGATGGCGGGAGGGTATAAGCGTTTAAATATATATATTTCCAAGTATACTCCGTACAGACACACTCTAGCTACCACGGAACCAAAGAAAGCGTCCTGAGTCAAGGCGGTGGTGGCCCGGGATGACGTTGATATGGAACCAACACGATCAACACCGAACTCGCAGGGCAACGAGGGAGCGGAAACGAAAAATCTCTGCTGGCTCGAACCTACACGCGTGTCTCTCCAGTTTTTTTACCTCTCATTCTCAACTAGCTAGCTAACTAGCTAGTTATCGTTTTCGCCCTGCTGGGCCTTGCCGGGTTTCCATGACACATATTTCTGTGGACACCAAATGAAAAAGAACGCACGCAGAACGTGTATTGGGGTCGATGCTGGATAGGAACTGCTCTCCCTGAGGGCCTTTCGGGCTCGTTAGTTATTGCCACTCACTCACAGCAGACGGGCTGGTGGGATGGAGGGGAGCGAAAAGTGCGCAGCTTGCAAGGTGCAGCAGGACGCATCAAGGGGGCTGGGTTGGATGGCAGAGACGGCAGCCAGCGTCAGGGAGAAGCGAAGGCGCTTAGTGCCACAGCGCCGGCTTGTTTTTTTTTTTCCCTCCCTCCTGCAGGCCTGTGATCAGCCCGTAGTCAAGTGCCTCCCTGCTTGCAGCAAAAACCGGGTACTTGAACCTGGATCTAGGCCTGATTTGATGGAACCTGTCGGGGTAGCAGTGCCATCAGCTGTGGACAGGCAGGCCAGGTGTGCCTCGGTGGTTAGCCGGACATGGAGACGAACGGACCCACGGGTTCACTGTAACCACTATGAATATATAGCCATCTACTTAGCCGAATCCAGGAGTCTCATGAGTTAGTTGTGCTATATCTTGGGCTAGAGACTGGTCCTTAGCAGGCTAGTTTCTCCATACATAGCTGGAGAGACGGCCGGGAAGAGTGACATGACCGTCTCGCCAATGCATCTCTTCGCAGTGCGTATTGACTGTAGTGACTGCATCCGGCCACATGTAGTTATTTTCCAATTGTTTGAGCGTGTTTGCAGTGCGTGCTTCTACTTCATCTCTTAAGCCTTCGTGACCAACGGACAAGCCACTGCAACAGTTACTTCGTACCGAGAGAAAAGTGACGAGAAAGCAATCCTTGATATATTAGTCATCCACATCGCCTGCGGTTCGCTCACATTTTATCTGGATTCCCGCTAGATTCTCGGCCACTCAGTCCCGTGCGCCCAATATACTTAAACTGTGCTGAGTAATAACCTACTTTTGCCGTCACGCAATTTTGGCGGCCATCGTCAATCAACGACGTCATTTACGCAGACATCTTCTGCGTCATTCACTGATGGCTATGGATGCGATTATAAAAGGGGCCTGTATTCTTCAGGCGCTTGAGATGCTGCTTGCCATCTCAACATAATGTCCTACAGATCTGATAATACCCAAATACCATGACTAACATTATATCCAATATCCTGCAAACTTTATACCCATATTGCTCCTCGCTATCCGGGTTGATATCCAATATGGACTGGGAAAAGATGGTATTAGTACTCGCTACGTCTTGGGTCACTCTTCGGCTCCTTGGAATCGGCCTTAATTTCGAACAGCTGTTCGACCTCCTGGGAATGGACTGCATATCCGATAGAATTCGTGCAGTAAAAGGATGGTTCCTTCTCCCAGAAAGTCGTGTGCAGCTGAAGTGGGTTGAAGAAATGAATAAAGAACGCGCCTATTACATCCTTCGGACGCAACAATTCCTAGCTATCAAAGATCTGGCTATTGAACATGCTATCCAGCGGAAGCTAGATGTTATCAGCAAGTCATGGAACACAGGTCCCAAAGACTGGAAACATAAATTACTGGAAATACGATACTATGAGTGGATTGATAGAAACCAGGAATTTGCCGTACGCGTAAGGAAGCCGGAAGGGCCCTTTATACGGCAATATGAACGCCAACAGGAGAGGAAACATAAAGCTCTAGCTGCCAATCCAACCAAGTACCTCTCACAGCCCCATCTGGTTGAGGAATGCAAGACAAGAGGCGGGTGCTGTGCAAGAGCATGCCAATGCTGTCTGCGGCCCCGAGGCCTGTATCCCGACAAGACGGTTTTATACTCCCACTGTACGACTGGATGTGGGTGTTGTATTTGGAATCGGGGATTCGTCCATATCGTTCAATCAGATGCCAGGAAGATTCCTAACTTTGTGGACTCTAGAAATTGGGAATACCCTATCGAAGAAAAGCCGTGGGAAACTACAGTGCTCTGAAGCTTTGAGCAGCTCTTTTCTTTGCTCCTAGATATCCTTATCTCTCTAGATAACCCCTTGATAACTCCTTAATATGATACCTTTAACCAAGTCTGTCCCCTAAGGCTAAAATCCATCCTTACCCTAGGGGTTACCAGAAGGGGAGAGTGAGGTATAGAGGCTTCATTCCCCCTTTTGCCATGCAGCTCTCCCCCTTTTCCCTTCTTTTCCTTCTTTTGCTTTTCTGTTACTTCTCGGTCCTTAGAGGAAGGCCTAAAGCTTCAGAGCCGCATCGCACTTGCCTCATGGTGCCCTGAGCGGGGGAGGACACGAAGTCCCAAAAAGGAAATACCACGAGGGGTAGTCGCGCCTTCCCTTCTCATGGCAGGAGACGTCGTCCTCCGCGTCTTTTTCTCCTCCTCCTCTTCTCTTCTCTTCTTCTTCTCTTCTTCTCTCCCCCGACCAAGACGAAGACGACGAAGACGACTACGACTACGACCACGACTACGACCACGACTACCACCACGACTACGACCACGACGACAACAACAACGACAACGACGAGGAAGAAGAAGAAGACCACGACAACGAAGACGACGAAGACGAAGAAGAAGAAGTAGAAGAAGAAGAAGAGAAGAAGAAGAAGAAATGGCCTCCACCAACGAACTGCCGCTGCCGCCGCCGCTGCCGCCAACTCGGCGATGTCGATGGCGCAAGCCATTGTCACAGTATGTGGCCAGTTCAATGCGTGGTTATTTTATCTACTCATTCTAACCATTTCACTGGCATACTCGAGGCTCGTCGAGATCCCTATCAGGTAATTATTTACTATTAACTTCTCTCTAAGATATTTTATCTCTATACTAACACTTATCTAGCTGGTTGAAGCGTGAGCCTTCCCAGCCGGTAGGGGTCTCGACGAGCCTCCCAACAACGCAGCAGCAGCCGCCCGCCCCCATATACTACTGCTGTGTGGGGATCCACCATCCCCCTCCCCCTGACCTTCAACCCCCTTCCGGACGGCACTCCAGGAGTGCCTCCACCGCCAATTAGCAGTAAAGTAAAATATCTACTTCTCTAATGTTTATAAGTTGGAATCTGAAGAAAAGATGGATTACTAACAATACCATCTTTTAGGGTTTTATTTTTTTCTCCTTTCTTCCTCCTTTTTTTTTTTTTTTTTTTTTTTTTTTCCCCCCCTTTTTTTTTTCTTTTATTTTATTTTATTTTATTTTATTTTATTTTATTTATTTCTTCATTTATTATTTTATTTATTATTATTTAGGTATGTTGGTATGTGCCATAGCTCTAGTTACCCCTGCTAGTTCACAATTCAATCTTAGCGCCTCGCTTGGCTTGTTTACATCTCCCCGACTTTGATAACTAAACACTGATGCGTAGATACAGAACACCGAAAACACCCCAACCGCGACCATCTGACACCGTCGAAGCCGTCTGATCTCGTCCTGGCAGCCTTTCTGTCTCCTCTCTTGTTGTTTGGCCGTCGATGCTCATGCATGTTACCGTGAGTCCGCCTTTCTGCCTGACCCCCCGGCCCGTCTCAGCGTAACGAGTTAGTAACACGACACTGCATGACGGAGGTCAAACATCCTGGCCGCCAGCAGGCCTTGACCGTTATTCTTCTTTTCTAACATTTAATAGCTCGCCATCTCCCATCAAGGAGTCGCTCTCTCGCCCTCTCGCTCTCTGGACACTCCATCATTTAAATCAAGGCATGCACAGCCCGTTTGTCCGCCATATCAACAAGTGGTATGTGTGTAAATAAACAAAAATCCGCCCGCCACCCACAGATTCACCATCACCACCACCACCCACCACAGTCGACTTCTCGGCTGCTCTCTCCCACCCTCTCTTTCCCGCAGCCACAATTGTAACGGTACTGTTAACGTCAGTTCTAACCTGCCGTATAGATAAATGCCCACTCCTCGTACCCCCCGTCGAACCCCCAATCGTGGGAGCGCGAGACCGGCCCAGTTTAAGGAGATTAAACCTCTCGATCTCGGTGAGGCTTTGGGGCCCCATGATTCAGCTACAGTGAGAGAAAAGGTTCGCAAGTGGCAGCAGCTCGGTGGAGGGGTCGTGATAGCGCCAGATGTTGGGGCCGGCAGTGACGAGGACGAAAGCTCGTCAGGAGCCGCTAAGGTGAAGGAGCCAAAGCAAACACCAGATAAAAGCCCAGCGGCAAGCAAACGGCCTACTACGCCCAAGGACAAGACTACTCCAGAGCCTGACCGGAAGACGAAGAGCCCTACCAAGACAAAGGTCACGCCGCGGACAACACCTCGGTCTACACCTAGAACTACACCTAAGAAACGAGTGGTCAGCGATGCCCACTGGCGACGGAACAGGTCTCCTCCTCCCAGCTCCAGTGCCCCCTCGTCTGCACATGCTACCCCAACTAGACGTAAAGATGTGCTACAACGGTATGAGGAGGCCAAGGAAAAAGCAGCAAGGTCATCTGGCATCAAGGACAATGACGGAATTGCAGTCTATCCGGGGCCATTACGGGTTCCCGAAACTCTCAAGTCGACCTCTTCTGCGTGGAGTTCTGACGTAGGCTCCTCTGCTGGCGAAGGGACCCCAGACTACAGCGGCCACGAAAAGACTTCGCCCCAGAAACGTACGCCAAAGAGGACTCTGAGGCCGAACTATTGTGTCAACGATGACAAGCCTCGTCTAGGCTCACCTAGGAGGAAGATCCAATCTCCGGATATACCTCGAGCAAGCAGCCCACGGAAAAAATCTCTTTCGCCAAATCAGGCTGAATCTCCTCCAGAGCCAGCTCCTGCAAAGCCTGAACGAGCTGAACCGGTTCGAAGAAGTGAAATTAGGCCACACAATCTGCTTTCGGGGAACATCATCTCTCAGGTCATAGATGAGTCTAAGAAGATGTTTGCGAGCATAAAACCCCCAGAGCCATCACCACCTCCCCAGCAACATCAGTCTTCTCCGGGACCGTCAGTGCCTCATGGATCTAAGGTTGAGGCCTGGTTATCATCTACAGCCAATGCCGATCCTTTTGTTGACGACAATACTTCAACCATCAGCGCGCCAGAGCCCTTGAGATCTTCTACTACCAGATCGTCCATCCCGCATAAAGAACACTCGGATAGTGAGTGTGAACACGAGAGCACGAAGAAACGCCCATCTCCTTCCTCAGACACCAAAGTACGGCCGACCAAACCCGTTAGGGGAAAATACGACTATTCCGATGGAAGTGACAGTGACGAAACACATAGGGCCAAGTCCACTCCACGCAGAAGGGAGTCCAAATCTGATATGTCGGTAGACAGTGTCACTGATTCCCAGCCTTCTACTTTAAACCGAGGAAAAGCATCTTCTAAATCGCGACGACACTTGAGCGCATCTACAGAGGCAGAGAGAATGTCTAAGCTGAGAGAGTCGGTTGAAGAAGCTCTGCAAGGGTCCAGCTTGGACAGGCCAATTTCTTCTGATGGATCTGAAGTCTCGGCAGTCGACCGTCCACCGCCTTTGATGCTAAAACGACCCTTCCCTAGTACTGGAGGCCATAGGCTCTCAACAATTGCATCTGTAGATACTTTAACTTCAAGCACCAATACCAGCACCACTGCCAGGGAGACATCAAGCCACCCCCTCACCCAGTCTGAACTGACCTCCCAGCTTGACGACGGGGACGATGATGCAGTCTCCGACTCCGAGAAGAGAGACAAATTTGACCCCAGCTCCTTACCAGGACCAACACAACCATTGAAGCGCCGACTAACCAAACATTCGGATCTCATGTCTGTCTTATCAATCCCTGGAGGCAGAAGCCGCAGCATACGGTCCGCGAGAAGCATCCGTACAAACAGGAGCCGTCTAGCCAATGCAACTGTGAGCGATATCATGCGGGAGCTCGCATCGGACGAAGTGAAGTATATGCGTGAATTGAGGACCCTGGTCGGCGGTGTTATTCCTGTGCTATTGACTTCAATCCTCTCTCGGGCGGATTCAGCTATTGCTGCCGGCCTGTTCCGACGTACAGCCGATCCAGCTGACCAGGAAAACTTCACTCGGCCCATTATAAACATGGGGGTTTCCCTGGAAAAACTCAAGGCTCTTCACAAACGGTTGCCACTGAACAACACAGACGCACTCTTGTCGTGGGCCGTAAGTGCCCAAAAGGTGTATGCAGACTATTTGAGTGCCTGGAGACTCGGATTTCAGGATGTTATCGTTAACCTGGCACCCCCCGATCCAGAGGACCCCCTCAAGGCTGAAACCCAGAGCTTGTGCGCTGGTATGGCACAAGATGAAAATGGTGATGTGATTGATGGAGATGGGGAGAGGGTAGATGTTGCATTCTTACTGAAGAGACCCCTTGTCAGGTTGAAATATCTATCGAAGACTTTTAAAGGTCTAAACTACGTCCAGCCATCCCCCAAAGCAGGTGAAGTTGCAGAGACCTACCAGAAGCTAGTCACAGATGCTCGACGGAGAGCAAATGAAGAACGATCCAGACTTGAAGATGATGCTGCAGCGAGCATCGATGCATCCAGAGCTCGCGATATACATACTCTAGCCATTCTCAAGGATGTGGAGGTTAATCAGACTAGGAGGGTTCGTGCCCGCGACTTCTTTGACCTCTCCTTGCTACATTCCACAGGACAACAAATCGACTGCAGGGCCGAGTTACTACTCCGAGATAATGCACCTGGCGAAGCCCCTGGAGGTGATCTTTTTATTTGTGAGGTTGACGAGACGGACCGTTGGCTTCTGTTTCCCCCAATTGATTGTACCTGCATCTCAGCCAGGAACGGAGACGAACAGGGAGAAATTGTACTCATGGTTCGCGCATCTGCTGGAAATTCAACCGAATGGTACGAACTGTTGTCATTTATAACAGATGACGAGCAAATTGGTTTCGAATGGGTACAAATGATTGGCCTCAATCCTGTTCCGCCCAAGATAAATAGGTCTCTCAGCTTTGTTAACCGTGCAAAGGAGAGGAAGGAGAAACTGGCACAGGCACGTCAAGCCAGTCATAACGGTACCATTCCCATCCGCGATTACGACCCTTCTGAGGTTGATGTGCCCATTGGAGAGAAGGCTACTGTGGTTGGTGAAGATATTGGCCATAAAAAGGAATCCACCAGCAATAAACATGACGCTGCTCCCCCAACGACACCCTCCCGCGGCCCAGGAGAGACCGTAGAATTAACAAGCAGCGTGTCACCATTAACACTAAAGAGGTCCAAAGCAAACCGGCGGTCGAAGTACGATTTTGCCTCACCAACCAGTCCAGTTTCCTCTGACATCCAGTCACCCAATAGGGAGTCGTCCAATAGACCGTCCTCACCTTTGCTCTCCAAAGAAGACCGCCGTGGTCGTGATAGGACTCCATCGCCAACCTATAGTAGCGGAGGCAAACAAGCAAAACGCCCGATTGCATCTCTGGTGCAACCTCACGGGCGCCGCTCCCTATCACCTGTCCCATCATTGGAATTCCCCACAATTCCGAAGCTGAGAAAGAGCTCGAAGGATTCACCTCCCACTTCACCGAAGAATGTCCCCCTTCCCGCTTCTCCAGTTCAAAAGCCAGAGGATAAGGTTGAACAAAGCACGCCTAGCAAGGGGAGGAAGTCTCTTGTTAACGGCGAAAAGCCCGCTAGGGCATCCAGCGATGACCAAGTGTCCAGCGAGGACGCACCTATACCACCGCCACATAGTACCCCTAGCCCGGTGTCATCAAAACAACTCAAGAGCCCTGTTATCAGCCCGCCAGCACCCCCCTATGCACGTCACCGACGGACCTCATCACCACTTAAGCACGAGTACGCTCCCTCAACAGCCTCAGAGTCTTCTGGGTCAGATACAAGCTCTATTCATCGATATGATGTTGATTCATCGTCCGAAACTTCAGACGAGGAATTGGAGGACGATGATATCCCAACTCCTTTACCACCCATCACTCGCCGCCTTTCCAAGCGCGCACCACCGCTTGAGTCTGTGGATGTTACCCCTACAAATAGCCGACCAACTTCTGCGCACCGGTCCTCACCGAAATCTATCCATAGCTCTTCCGACCGGGCGTCCAAAACGATTGCATCAGTATTTTACTGGCACGACAAAGGATCATGGGAGCCACTTCACCTTAACGAATGTCATATCATTGTCTCTCCTGGTTTGATTGAAGCATTTGAGCTTGGTTCGAGCCACTCTAGACCATCTAGCCAAGGCAATGGATCGGCCCCTGAATCCACTCGACCATCTGGGCGACCTTTAGTTGCTCTTGAGCTTACCCCCTTGGTACCAATTCGGCGTGGAACAGCCATCGATATAAGTATTCGTTCTCCTCCCACTGCACGGTCCAAGGTTTCTTCTGGCAGCAATGTTATGTTCCGATCCCGCAACCCAGATGATTGTGACAAGCTCTACGGCCTGATCAACCACTCTCGTATTAACAACCCAACATACATTGCTTTGCAAAACGCTGTGCCTTACCCCAGCCAGCCTACTTCAATTTCAAGACAGAATTCTACCCGATCTACTAAGGGTGGCTGGTTCAGCTGGCATGGTGGTTTCTCGAAGAGTAGTTACCGCGCATCTACTGCACCACCTGCCTCCCTAGCAGCCGGAACAGAGAGTAGTGTCGGCACTATGTCCAGTGCTTTCTCTGCACTGAAACGTTTTGGAGCTGGAAGCAAAATGTTTAGCATCGCAAGATCAACACTTACCTCTCGCAACGGCCGTGACGACACAAGCTTATACACCTCTACCTCAACCGGCTCAGGATCAGGACGACGCATCTCTTCAACTAACCCGGAAACTGCAAAGATGGCAGCGGAGGGTGGAATCGGCTTGACAAATGCAAAAATACGTCTATACATCCGTGAATCAGCAGCGAAATGGCGAGATCTGGGAGCAGCAAGACTTACCATTCTGCCTGCAGACCCTACTCCTTCAAATACTCCCCCCAATCACCCTGACGACCAAGAACCAAGCGGCACCTCAAGCCCACCATCCGGCTCTGCTGGCGACCCTGCCGCACTTTTGGCCGGTAGAAACGGTGCACCAGTCAAGGACGAGAAACGTATCCTGATAAAAAGCAAAATCAGTGGCGAGACTCTGGTCGACGCATGCTTGGGTGAAAGTGCCTTTGAGCGAGTCGCTAGAACTGGAATCGCAGTATCCATCTGGGAAGAATATGATGGAATTGCATCTGAAGGCGGTGTTGTTGGTGGATGCTTCAAAGTGTACATGATTCAGATGAAGGGTGAAGCAGAGGCTGCATATACCTTTGGCCTTGTCGGCAAGTTGAGATATTAACCGCCATATGTTATCTTCTGTTCTTCTTGCCCCATTTTATACATCTCTAATATTCGTGCTAGCGTGCCGTTATGTTCTGTTTTTCATATTTACTTGACTTGTTCATAGCATTATACCTCTGCTTAGTTGTCACTCCCCTTCTCTATTTCACGCAAAGATGCACATACACAAGAATTTGAGTGGTTAGTTGTTAATTAGCGACGAATTCGACATTGCAGTTAATAGTCATATCAGTGAGGAATTACCTACAGTCCTCATAGCTAGTATAATTAGAGTTAATATCTATTTGGCATCACGAAACGTCACACAATGTAATATACCTTAAATATACCCTGGCTTAAGAATACCACAGTTAATACTTCATCGCAAATCACCTAGTATTGTCGGAATCCTAGTGAGCGACTTGAGTACCAACTTGGGGATACCCGGCTATATAAGTGAAGTTGAAATGAAATTGACACGAGGTTTGTTGGTGTTGCTTCCTATCTGGGCAGGTACCGGGATGATGACATAAGCATTCACGAATAATTCCCTGAATGTCAGAAACTTTGGAAGTGACGTCATAACTTTATGGTGCCAAGGAACATTCGTGAAGGCGCTGGACACGGCGCGAAACATCGACAAGGCTCACGATGCAGGCGGAATAAGCGCCCAAGGGGATATATATACACACGCATGCGAGTCTTTGTTTACAATTAACCACTTTTGCTAACAACTATCGTTTTCCAGGGTGCTTCTCAAGAAATCAAGCACACCAGCTCTCACACACATATATAACGGAAACAGCCCTAAACACACACACACTGGTTACCCCTCGACCCCACGGCCACGATGGCTCCCAGTCGTGAGTCGTTTACCGACAGGTCCTACAATGCTATAGAGAAGGCAGCAGACGAAGCAGAGGAGCATGGCCACCCACAAGTGGTGCCGGCTCACCTTGGTTACGTTCTCATGAACGGAGATGACGAGGAGGGGCGGGATGACGTCTCGATGTTCAAGCAGGTCATCGAGAAAGCCGGAGGAGACCCGGAAGCGATGACTCGATACTTGAAGAAAGTCATCGTCCGACTACCCGCCCAGTTCCCGGCAGTCTCCCAAGTCTCCGTCTCTTCCGCCCTGAGCGAAGTCATGGCTGCTGCCTATAAGCTTTCAAAGAAACAGAAGGACTCTTACGTTGCAATCTACCACCTTATATCAGCGCTTGCGCAAGAAAGGTCTATCGAAGAGGGACTTAAGGAGGCTGGAGTCCCATCTGCCAGCAAAATCGAAGAGGCCCTCACAGAAATACGCGGCTCGAAGAAGATTGACAGCAAAACCGCAGACTCGACCGATGGTGGAAACGAATGGCTAAAGAAGTTTACAGTTGACATGACCGCCCTAGCCAGGGAAGGAAAAATTGACCCCGTCATTGGGCGGGAGGAAGAAATGCGAAGAGTCATTCGCATTTTAAGCCGACGAACAAAGAATAACCCTGTCCTGGTTGGTGAGCCTGGTGTTGGAAAGACAACAGTTGTCGAGGGCCTGGCGAGACGTATCGTCAACTCGGACGTGCCAGCAAGCTTGGCCAAATGCAAGCTGTTATCCCTCGACATAGGCGGCCTTATCGCCGGCGCCTCATACCAGGGCCAGTTTGAGGAACGAATCAAAAACGTGCTGAAGGAAATTGAATCTTCAGACGTGACCATCATTCTTTTTATCGACGAAATCCACATGCTCATGGGCGCTGGCGCCTCTTCCTCCGGTGGAATGGATGCTGCCAACCTTTTGAAACCAATGCTCGCAAGAGGTCAGCTACACTGCATTGGAGCAACGACCCTTAATGAATACCAGAAGTATATCGAGAAGGACTCTGCTTTCGAACGCCGTTTCCAGCAGGTCCTGGTCGCCGAACCGACGGTTCCGGAGACCATATCCATTCTGCGAGGTCTCAAGGAGCGATATGAAGTACATCATGGAGTCAACATCCTAGACTCGGCCATCGTGTCCGCAGCGACCCTCGCTGCTCGGTATCTCACCACACGACGACTTCCAGATTCCGCTGTTGACCTTATTGATGAAGCCGCTGCATCAGTTAGGGTAACCCGTGAATCCCAGCCAGAAGCCCTTGATCTCTTGGAGAGACGGCATCGTCAACTTCAAATTGAAATCCACGCGCTGGAACGCGAGCAGGATAAAGACTCCAAGCTGCGTCTGGAGAATGCGAAAAAGGAGGCCGAGGCCGTCAATGCGGAATTAATTCCACTTCGCGACAAGTACATGAAAGAAAAGGAGCTTAGCCAGACCATCCAAGAGGCCAAGATCAAGTTAGAATCTCTCAAAGTACGACTCGACAGTGCAACACGCTCAGGAGATACCCAAAGGGCCTCAGACCTGGCATACTATGCCATCCCCGACGTGGAAAAACGAATCAGCGCGCTGGAGAGTGCAAAAGCCAAAGCTGATGCGGCCCGCGTGAACGCCGGAGGAGATGATAACTCCCTTGTTGTGGATGCCGTTGGACCCGATCAGATTAATGAAATTGTTGGACGATGGACAGGAATCCCTGTTACTCGACTGAAGACAACCGAGAAGGACAAGCTGCTAAACATGGAGCAGCAGCTATCCAAAACCGTGATTGGCCAAAAGGAAGCTGTCAAGTCAGTGTCAAATGCTATTCGGCTGAAAAGATCAGGCCTTAGCAATCCAAACTCGCCTCCGAGCTTCCTGTTTTGCGGTCCATCGGGAACAGGAAAAACACTCTTAACCAAAGCCCTGGCTGAATTCTTGTTTGACGACCCAAATGCCATGATTCGCTTCGACATGTCCGAATATCAGGAACGGCATTCGCTCAGCAGGATGATTGGTGCTCCTCCGGGATACATCGGTCATGATGCTGGTGGTCAGTTGACAGATGGCTTAAGGCGTCGACCATTCTCAATTCTGCTATTTGATGAGGTCGAAAAGGCTGCAAAGGAGATTCTCACTGTTCTCCTACAGCTGATGGATGATGGTCGTATCACCGATGGCCAAGGTCGCATTATTGATGCCAAAAACTGTATTGTCGTCATGACCTCCAACCTGGGCGCAGAATACCTGAACCGCCCAACTCTTCCCGATGGCTCAATCGATCCAACAACAAGACAATTGGTCATGGGTGCATTGAGCGACTACTTCCTCCCCGAGTTCCTTAACCGCATTTCAAGCACCGTCATCTTCAACCGACTTCCGAAGCGCGAGATCCGCAAGATCGTTGATGTCCGACTGGCTGAGATCCAGAAACGACTTGACAGCAACGGTCGTAGGGTGAAGATTATGTGCTCGCCCGAGGTGAAGGACTACCTTGGCAAGGCAGGTTATTCACCCGCATACGGTGCTCGACCATTAGCCCGTATAATCGAGAAAGAGCTTTTGAATAACCTAGCCGTTTTCATCTTGCGAGGAAGCATCAAAGACGGAGAGGTTGCTCGGGTCGTGATGCATAATGGAAAAGTCACGATTGTCCCCAACCATAAGGATGACTATCCAGATAAAATGGACACTTCTTCTGATGACGAGGACTATGATACCGAGGATGACGATGAGGATGAGGAAGGCGATGCTGAAGGGCTCTACAAGTGAGCCTAATCCGTTTTGGCAAGATGGCTATCCAGTTTCATTTCACTGCTGATTCGTTTCTTTTCTTTTCTTTTTTGTTTTTGATATGATATTGTCACGATATGCATGCTTTTCCTTTGATTGTCTGGGTTACCTGGAACTTTGATTTGATTTTCAATACACAAAAAGCCTTCTTCATTTGAACGTTAGCACGCACTCATAAAGTTGCGATATATACCCGAAATTTCATATCTACTTTCATAATCCGCTCCGTTGAATACTTTATTTTTTTTTTTTTTTTTTTTTTTTTTTTTAGCATATAACTGGTGGGTAGAATTTGAAAAAAAAAGTTGATCAAGACCATATGAAATGCCTCCAGAATGCTCTATGGAAGTAGGTATGTAGAAACTGTAATTTGAGTAATAAGTTTTCAGATGAGTGAGACTTCAGTACGGAGTGGCTAGACTATGATCCATTCTTCCAGCAATATTCGTAATTTTGCATACTGCAAAAGATAACATTCTTATAAAAATATATCATTAAATTCTAAACATAAAGTATTATGACCTAATAAATTTATACCTAAAGTTTTGGACAACGAAATGATCACGTGATAGCGCGTCTGCCTTGACGCGTGTAACGCTTAAATTAAAAACTTTGGACTCCGCGAACATCGACGGCATCAGCTTCATGTTATTTTTACATTAGGCAGTAGACCAGGCAAACTACTTGAATTCTATGCTGGTGCAATGTCATTCAAGCCATTCCGTTCCCCACTTCCCAGAAAGCCACAACCCTCGACCACAACTGCCACAGCGCGTGTGCCTTCAATCCCCGAAGAGCCTTTGCGTAAACGAAGGCGGGTGAACACCTGTGATGACGGTGACAAGGAGGTAGTAGAAACTTGCGATAATGAGACATACTACAGCGTACTTTGGTAATTATATTATTATATCTATTGTATTGACTTAATTATGCAAAGCTAACGACTGAAATATTCTTAGGCGCAAACCTACTGCTAAGAAGAATAAAACTTGGGATGGAGACGGAATCATCATTGCTCGGGGCGACTATGGCTACCTGCAGGATGTATCTGGGCGGGAAATGGGCAAGATTATACTGAGATCTAGCCTGGAACCTGGAGCTTCATTGTCTATAAGTGGTAAGGATGTCGAGGTGGAGTCAGTGCTTAGCCGGAAGGAATTCCTTTCCACTTCAAATGGAGCACAGAAAGACAGCATTGAAAAAAAGAACAACATTGCAAATACTCCATCCCATAACTCTCGCCTTCCTTCTAATACAGTCTCGAAACCCGGAATGAAAATTTCGCTGAATGATTTGAAGACCCAAAAACCCCTTAATATGTCTGCCTCGCGGAGTTATGCCACCAATAGCTCTTTTAAGAACCCTTTGAAGCAGTCTACCGTGTTACCGCCAGGATCGAGCGGGCAAATAACCCCTAGACATGACCCCACTCTACCTGGCGCTGTGGTAATGAAAAGACCTAGCTCAGTCCCCCCTGGCAAACAGATAGTAGATGTCGTCGTTGACCCGATTCTAGGGAAACATCTAAGGGAGCACCAGAAGGAGGGTGTTAAGTTTCTTTATGAGTGTGTTATGGGGCTGCGGCCTTTCAATGGCGAAGGAGCTATTCTAGCCGATGAAATGGGTCTAGGGAAGACACTGCAAACAATAGCCTTAATTTGGACCCTACTGAAGCAGAATCCCATATACGGTTCTCAGCCAGTAATCAAGAAGGCCCTAATTGTCTGCCCGGTTACCCTTATTAACAACTGGAAAAAAGAATTTAAGAAATGGCTAGGCAGCGATCGAATTGGTGTATTTGTTGCTGATGGTAAGGGAAATCGGTTATCAGATTTTACAATGGGACGAAGCTATAGTGTTATGATCATTGGTTATGAGAGACTACGTTCTGTGCAAGACCAACTTACAAAAGGGCCTGGAATAGACATTGTTGTTGCTGACGAGGGCCATCGGCTGAAGACTGTGCAAAACAAGAGTTCACAGGCCATTCAATCTCTAAACACTACACGCCGAATTATTCTTTCTGGGACACCAATCCAGAACGAATTGAGCGAGTTCTTTGCTATGGTGGATTTTGTCAACCCTGCCCTCCTAGGAACGTTTAAGTCATTTATGAGGGATTTTGAAGGCCCAATTGTTGGAGCTAGACAGCCAAATGCTCCTAAGAAGGTCATCGAAAAGGGGAAGGCTAGAAGTGAAGAACTGGCGGAGTTGACGTCTCCGTTTATCCTCCGCCGGACAGCTGATATCCTTTCAAAACACTTGCCGCCAAAAACAGAGTACATATTATTCTGCAATCCTACTTCTGCGCAGAGAAGTGTATACCATCACGTTCTCGCCTCTCCTATGTTCCAATCTGTGTTGAGAAACTCTGAAAGTGCTTTACAACTTATCACTATTCTGAAGAAAGTATGCAACAGCCCCTCGTTGCTTAAGCCGAAGGTAGAGGATAATGGCAAAGGTGAAGACACATCAATGAGTGCTTTGTTATCCTCTCTCCCACCGAATATTCATCGCTGTCTTGCTGCGGGTTCTAGCGGGAAGATCAGAGTTCTCGATCAATTGCTCTATAACCTACAGAGTAAGACGAAAGAGAAAGTCGTCCTGGTGTCCAATTATACTTCTACGTTAAACCTGCTGGCAAATCTCCTGACTTCGCTAGACCTCCCATTCTTGCGTCTAGATGGTTCTACACCTGCCACGAAACGTCAGGCTCTAGTAGAGGATTTCAATCGTTCTCCGTCTTCATCTTGTTTTGCATTCTTACTTTCCGCAAAAGCAGGAGGTACAGGGCTGAACCTCATCGGAGCCAGCAGGCTTGTACTTTTCGACGTGGACTGGAACCCAGCAACTGACATCCAGGCAATGGCAAGGATTCATCGAGATGGCCAGAAGCGACACTGCCATATCTACCGTCTATTGCTCAAAGGTGGAATAGAAGAGAAGATCTGGCAGCGACAAGTGACAAAACTTGGTTTGGCAGATAGCGTTATGGATCAAAAGGGTGGCATAGCCCATTTTTCACAGGAGGAATTGAAAGATTTATTCCGTCTGGATGAGATCTCCAAGTGCCAAACTCACGAATTATTAGGATGCGAGTGTGGTGGTCGGGGAGAGACGTCTAAGGATATAAAGGATGAAGACAACCTTCGTGCAGAATCAATCTCCGTTTCTTCTTCCGAGGATGAAGACCATGAGCTGGAAGATTCAGACGACGAGTTCCCTGATCTTCCAAAGCTGATGAAAGCGTCGGAGCTCATGATATCTGGAGCACCTCAACCTTCATCTAAACAGCAGAAAGCATACGAGAGAGCCAAAAAGCGTTTCTTAATGCAATACTCCCATATTGATACTACCTTGTTGAACACCGGAGAACAAGATGTTGACGGAGACGAGGCCGTTTGTGATACAAACACAAGTATTGAAGCAAGTATTGGAGACGAAGTTCTATTGTCATTGCTAAAAGAAGAGAAAAGTGGGGTGGGATACCTTTTTAAGAAGAGTGGCTTTGCGAATGCTCCATTACTCGTTGATTAGAAACCGAGGACTGGGCTGGTTGCATTAAAGTAAATAGAAAATATAGAGAGAAAAGATATATTAACAATACCAGAATTTATATTTATAGGCTTATTTCCGTTTTTATCTTTTTACGTGATTTTTTATCAAACGCTTGATATTGACAATTGTCATGAAAAGTGAGTTGACATCGCCTTTATTAAAGGGCGCATATATTTAGTTACAATACGTCATAGTGACAGTTGGATAAATGCAAATAAACTATTTTTAGTTCCTCTTCATTCGCCAATAAGGATTCTCACAAAATAATTAAATTTGTAATTAGCGTTGTTGATTGGATGAACTATTTTTATTTTAAAGTTTAAAGTTTAATTGGAGCTCGGCCAAACTGACTGCGAACAAAAACACCAAAAATACCTACGATGCTTTCTTCCGCCGAGTTGTTGCCCCGGGTTGTGGGATAGCTGGACCATGACGAGTGAACAAACATTGCAGATTGTATTTTACACCTATCCAATATTAATGATTGAAATTATGAATAACTAACCAGCGAGCGCTACCAGCTATGAAGTATATTAGGTATAGAATATAGATTGAGTAACAGTCATGCAATCAGCACCATGGTCTAGATGCGTAATGGGAAGAATATTTGCGGCAAGTCCACGGATAACCACATAACCATTATTACTTTAGTTCATTTATTAATTTCTGCTTGGTCGTACTGGTGGGAATACACAATATGCAGAGATTTGGTCCACACTTTATACATAATGTGCATGAGGGCCTAAGTAATGGTAGGCCTTGACTCTTCATAGGAACTACACTCCTACATACTTTAACTAGCTATTTAGCTTATTTACGTCCAACTAATCATATTTTGGGTTTAGTAACGGGGTTAACATTATATATCTGGTGTATAGGTAAGTATATGCCTGCGACTCGGATTTCATAGGTGTTACCCCTGAGTTGTAGTACTTAACCAGGCAGGAAACATTTATTCTAGGATTGGCAGTCTTGGGGAGTAACTAATAGTAGTAGTCTACTGTTCCTTTACTCGTGGTGCTCGTGATGGCAATTCGAGCGGAACGAGACAGAGGAGGGGAGGAGGGGGAGGATATTGGTGATGCTGAAGATGATGTTGAAGATGATGCTGAAGGTGATGCTGGAGAAGATGATGATGAGAAGAAGGAGAATGAGAATGGTGGTAGTAGTGTGTTGTTTTTGGCAGTGGCGCTGATGCTACACGGCGAGCACGACGCCAATCCCCGTAGCTGGCAAATGTTGTATTAATACAAATTGATGTCCCTGGATGTCCGTAGATAGGAGTTGGGAGTTGACGCTTACTTGGCCAGCAGCCGGCCCAAATGGCCAGTTCTGAACGCGGCAATTAAGATGGCCAAAATTATGGCCACAAAGTTGTAAATATTTAAGGCCTGGATGGCCCTGGCCATCAATGAGGGTTGGGGGGGGGGGGGGGGAAGGAGAGGAAGGTTCGATGCTACCCATGGTTCTTCCTGAGGGGCGTTAGTTAGAGACTTTATACAAAGCGCCATATGTTCTATGTGATTTATGGTGCATGGTCTATCTAGAAGGTAGCGTCCGGTCTAATTACAATTGCATATCTATTCGCGAAGGAGGCTGAATATGTCTGTTGAACATGGTGCTCGTAAGATGGTCGTGAAGTCCATCAAATAAGATTTAGTAGAAGACGGAGATATCACTGGGTTTTGCGGTTTATGGTAGCGGCCTTCATGTACTGGATCGATTTGGTAATGATGCCTATGCTCTGGCACATGTAGTCTGTCACAATCAGTATGGATACTTGAGAGGCTGGTAGGAGTCGACTTACAGGCAGGCACAACGATCCAGATGGCGTTCATAGTGAAATAGTAAAACCAAAAGTAGTATCCCTCTGGCCGGCAGTAGCTGACCTGGTGGAAGTAGTGGTCGAACATGCTAGTAGCATAGTAGAGGATGTCTCCGTATATCTGACCCAGGGAGACAATCACCTGGAAGGAATGGCGCAAAGGGTGGTCGACGGTAATAAGATATGCGAGCAGGAAGCACAATGGGCCCCAGCAGACCTATTCTTCATCAGCTTCATGCCCTAGCAACCAGGACCTCTTCCTTCCTTCTTTTTAAATAGGGGGTAAGGTTATCGAGTCTCACCGCAGTAATGGTCTCCATGCACAGCACGAACGGGTCCGAGGTGAGGTACCGCGAGTCCGAGAGAGAGTATTCCTTCCACAGCTGGCCAAAAAAGTCCTGCGCCGGTGCCATTCGAGTGTGGTTATACACAAAATAGCCCTCGAAGAAGAAATGGATGCTACCGCCTGGTCTACTGTTAGCAGCCAAATCTCTCAAATCTAAATACCAGTACCAGCACAGGGACAAGCTACTCACTCAGGACAAACCACAGGATGGCCACCTTGTCGCCCATCTTCAGGCTGGGGCGAGCAACAGAGACCACCGCCAGTGTCAGCAGAAGCAGCGCGCCCCATCCTCCAAGAAAAGCGCATACCAGTGTCGGGACGTCCCAGTCGTTGGCCAGGTATCCGACCACTTTGGCGTCTAGCGGGTAGTATGGGTGTGCAGGCTCCATGGCAGCTCTCTCGTCTCTCGTCTCTCGCTCTTCTCGGTTGACCTCTGCCCGGTGAAGGTGAATTGGTGTCGTGGTTGAGTTGTTGAAGCTGCGAAAAAGCAGAAAAAAGGAGAAAAACTGAATAGGGCAACTAAAGTTTGGGTGATAACTAGTGCCGGTCACCACCACAACCACCACCACCACAACGGTAACCGCAACGACAACGACGCATACAGACACAGACAACGAGACGAGACAACAGCGGTCATCGAGACTGTGAGTGACTCTGGCGGCACGGAGCCATGCCCTCAGACAGCAGACCGGCGGGGATGGACTTGGCCTTCGACTCGCCCGGCGCTCCCCCAGACATCGCGGCCTTGTTCCTGATCCGCTTTGACATCAGAGCCGGGTAAAGCCCCCAGCTGTTCTCTGCTGCCTCTTCTGCTTCTCTAGCTAATTGCAAGTGTTTAACGGCAGATATACGATTGCCTGGAAGAAGACGGCTTCAGAGAGTACGTTTGACCCTCCCCTTGCCGCAGTATTCCCTGCTGACAGATGGTCTCCAGTTGTACTCGAGAATGCGGTGGAATTCAAATCTCTACCCTCTGGCGCACACAACGTCAAGGAGGATCTAGTGTACGTGTTTAGACGCTCCTGTGGGAGGATACGCTGCCAGTCGAATACTTATACTGGGTAGATACTTCGTCCATGATCGATACATAGGCCTCAGCGCCTTTATCAACCAACCCGCGGGGGAGGCGGAGCGCAATGCGATTATGCTCTCAGTAGGGATACTTGCGCCTTTGAGCCATGGTAGGCTCGGCAGAAGCTGGAAGCATGCTGCGGGGCTTAAGGAACTTGCCATGTATGCATTCTCATTGCTCTTCCGGACTATAATCCAATGGAGACTCCTTGCTGACCTTCGTGATAGACAACTAGCAACAGACCCGGACGACACTCAGCCATTGGCCAGCTATTGGGACAAACACCAATTAAGAGACAGCGAGGGCAGTTCACCGCCCGAGTCACCATTGGAATCCATGTCCCATCCTAAACCAACCTCTGTGCCGCCTGCCAAACGTCGACAGCGCGCTCTAAGTGATGCGACGGCGCTTATATCAAGTCGCACACTCCCGTCATATCACCCTGCATTGACTCTGCCGGACTTCCTAGACACATTTGGACCCTTGATATTCCCGTTATATCGTGCAGCTCTCTTGCGGAAACGCATAGTCTTCCTTGGTGATGCTCCGGTCGAGTCCTCTTGTAATTTTAGTACGTTCACCCCTTGAAGATACTCACACCCATGAGTGACAAGCGAACTAACTTCAACCAGTATATAACATATCCTTACTATCATCTCTTCCTCAGAACTTACTATCCCTCCTTCCCTCCACCAAAGATATACCCAGTTTCCGACCACGACCTCTATTCAATATTGGCATACACGACATGGCCCAGCTATCTGCTCTGTCTAGCACTGACCCATGCTGGATAGCTTGTTCTAGTGACCGCGTTCTCGGGTTACGACCAGAACTTTACGATGTCCTCGTTACCCTTCCACCAAACTATTCCAGGCAAGCACCTGAAAGAATATACCCCAAAATGTCCCTTTCCCCTCCAGCTGCTGCAGGCCAGCAAAAGGACCCAAAAGCAAAACCTACTCCCATAAAAGCTACACAACGAGATAGCCGTCGATTCATAACATTACGAGATGGACTCAGAGAGTTCTCGCGGCTAGGCGAGATATCCGGTCCTGACAGAGAAGACTCAGATAACGCATCCACTTTTTCATCAAGTTCCCTTGTTGAACCGATCTCCTGGCCTTTACTAGCATATACATCTTTCATATGGTGGGCTTCTGCTGGAGAAAAAGGCGCAGGACCATCAGACGAAGAGGCAGAACAAGATGCGGAACTTCTCCAGATATCCAGTGACGACACAGAGGCTGTAGACGACCATTCAAACCCGAATTCGCTCCGCCGCCGAGAGTCAATGGTCATACCAGATGCGAATAATACGTCCCAGGAAATAGCTATAATAACCTACTTCAGACGATTGACCACCCAGATATTCACTATCTTATTCGACATCATCACTCGCCAGACTGAAGAAGACTTGGACGAATCTCCTGACCTCAGCAACCAGAGCGAAACGTCCTCGCTTCGCCGCTACCGTGATAATGAGGGCGGAGAGCAGGAGGATGACGAACAGAATTCTTCTACGCTTGTAGGCGAACATGATGATCAGCCGCTCTTGCGTACACCAGACGAAGAAGAAGGCATTATCACGATTACTTCCTCGGATATAACCAACATGGGCCTTGATGCCTGGAGTCATGCCGATAAAGTCTTCGTTGTAGAGCTGGTGAATGTATGGTGGGGGCGGAAAGCCCAGGTTGAGGGATCTCATATCCAATGCTGTGGTGTAAGAATCATATAACTAGGTGGAAAGTCTTGTATAGTTTGGTATATTTACTTATGATGCATATCAACTATTACTTTCAGAGCATATTTGTTGTTACTTACTCCTTTTCCGTTGCCTTAATGTTGACCAAAATGGTGAAGTTATCGCAGAGATATCAAATAACATATAGCTATATGATAGATTTAAGAAAGAAACTAATCTATCAAGGCCTATATATTCCCATAACTCCAATTTTGTTCGACGAGATAGAGCGCTAGATAAAGGAAACGGGCTCGAAAACTTAGGTCATGGCATATGCATCGTAAAAAAGGGGGAAAAGAATGGTGAATGCAACGCTATGAGTGAGGTAGAAAGACATCAAAAGCGAAACCATTAAAAGGGGTACTACTTTCAAATATAATGCACGCACTTGCTGCAATGAGTATGCACAGTGGATAAAAAATTCGGATAAAACCTGCGAGATATAAAGTCCTTAGGCTCCGGAGGCTACTGATGCCTTTGGACTGTTGCCTTTTGATACTGAACTCTAGTATCCATGGCCAGCAGCAGAAAGTCCACGGCGGCCAGGTTTGGCACGGTTGATCGTACCTTCAGCTCTTGACAGGCTTCTTACTCCATTTCTGGGGGTTGAGGCTCCACTGACGACACGGGGACGATGGCTCGCATCGTTTGCGCTGGCAGACCGTTTAAGGGCGCTCTGTGTACGGCCACGTCGTGCTCGAATCTGAGCCAGGGCCTCTTCACGACTAATGGGAGTACCGGGAAGCTTTGCAGATAAATCGGCTGACGGTTTTTCGGAATTAAGCGGGACCGTCTTCGTGGTTGTGATTGTTTCAACTTCGGCTGTGGGGTTGTTTTGACGCTGGCGTTGTTCCAAGGGGAGAGGCGTCACGTAGCGTTTCCGAGAGTTTGTATCAGCAGGCTGCTCCTGAATACGCGATCGTGAAGATGAAGGCTGATGATGAGAGGCCTCTAATGCCGCAACTGGTAGTGGCTCTTCATTTCTCTTCTTTGGTTCACCCAAGCTTGGAGTCGGAATGGGGTCGTCATGAAGTGATCGCCTTAACTTTGGAGGTGGATCTGCATGGTTCACTGGAGGACGAATATTTGGCTGTTCACGTCGCATGGTCTCTGCTTTGCGTACTGGGGATGGGACTGTTTTGAAAGTTCCGGTATCTGGACAGAAGACAACATCGGGTTCGACGGGGGCCTCATTGCTTGCAGGGTCAGGTTCAGGACAGTCAACATCATCACCTTCCGGAGTAGGAGATCGTTGAGCTATCTGTAACTGCGGCGACGGCTTCCTGGCAGGCGGTGGACTGGGTATATTTGCAACTGCCTTTTTCTCTTGATTCTCAGCAGGACTTATCTTTTCCCAACCTAAGTCGTGCACATATTTAACCCCTTGCCGTTCCGCAATCCTGCAAGAGCACCGTTTAAATTGACATTCTAGCTTCAAGAAGTCAATCATATCCTCTGCACGTCTTCGCATTAGCTTCTCCCAACGCAAATCCTCTTCAAGCTCCAATATTATTTCCCTTTCATTATCCATTAGCTTCAAAGGCTCATCCTCCTGCTCAAATGGTACCATGTCGCGGCCAGGCGTTAATTTCGTGGGTGATTTCAAGCTAGACCGGAAGTCAGGTTGGTGTTGAGCGCTCTTTTTCCGGACAGGTGACATTTGATCCCTTGAATCAGGCTGGCCACGCTTTTTCCCTCTCAACGCTGGGCTTCCTGACATGAGATTTATGCTTGACCTCTGCACTCTGCTTCGCGGTGTTTCTCCTCGCATTATTTCTGCTTGCGCCTCAAGAATATCTGACTGATTGTCCGTCTCGAAGGCCCTTATTTGTTCCTTTAGCACTTCATTTTCCTCCGTCAAACCTGCCAAAGCATACGCGCGTTCAAATGCCTCTTGTCTAGCTTTGTCCTTGGCTTCTCGTTCAGCCTTGACCTCATCCTTGAGGTTCTTGATCTCTCCTCGGGAGGATTTCAATTCCTCTTGTGCCTTGACCAAATTGGAGCCGGCACGAAACGCTTCTTTCCTGGCACGCCGTATCTCCTTTTCAAACAGTGTTCGCTCTTGTGACTGTCGTTCTTTGAATGTGTGTAGTTCCTCGAGTAATGACTCGAGCCGTTCACTCACTCGTCTTTCCCGTTGCCTTGCCTCGTTCAACTCCTCAGTTGTTGCTTTCAATGCTTCTTCGGCTTCCTCGCGGCCCAATATCGCTCTTTGCAAAGCGGCATGTGTGGTCGATGACGGGGGCAGTGGCGCGGGGCTGCTGGGGCTCGCAAGCCTGTTGAGAAACGCAACTTTGGACTGGACATCGACAGAGTGCCTGTCCGATTTGGATTGCAGATACGCCAGATCCGAAGGCACCGGCGATGCTCTGTTCATTGTCTGCTGGTTGATGCGACGCGGTGATAGCGGATGAAGGGGGGAGCCCGTATCTCGAGTGTACTTCAGCGACGACGACTCCATGGCGCATTGACTGTCTCCTGGGAAGCGGGTTGTAGTATGTCACTCCCTGAAGTTGTGTCCCACCTCACTGTCGACGGTGTCTCCTGTCAGTCGCCTGTCTGTCCAATGTGTGGTGTGTGATGATGTGATGTCTGGGTTTCTGTGTGTTTCTTGGATCCTTGTTTATTTCGACAAAAGAAAAGCTTTGTTGCCCCGAGCAACGCGTATTATGTAATCACAATATCACGTGAATGCTTATATCAGTAACTGCTCTTTTTCGACGACGACGACGACGACGACAACGACGGAGGATGAGATGATAGAGAGACCGCCGTCAACCACCTGTGCTGGTTTTATTTATTTATTTATTTTTTTTTTTGATGCTATGAGTGCTGGTCCTTTGCCGTGATAGGCCCGAGAAGTGCTCCATAATCTACATGTACCTGATGTCAGGGACAAAATAAATCGCAAGCGAGTAAATTCACTTCGCAAGGATAACTAGTTAGATCTCCACAAACTGTTGAAGATCGCAACTTCGGCTCCTTCAGCTTTTGCATATTTATAATCGAGAGCTTTCCCAGTGTAAAGGGCAATTACAGACAAAAAATGCATGAGATAATTACCCTCCAGCTTGGACAGCGCAGTAATTATGTGGCCACCCACTTCTGGAATGCCCAGGTATGAGCTCCGATGACCCCGCGATTGGCTGGGCGGCAAGCTAATTGATATTAGGAATCATATTTTACATACTCAGAGAATGAACAATCGCCAGTTAACCATGATATCCATTTTCGTGGTGGTATAGGGGCTGATGGCACAGAGACATTCACTCCCCGGACACTTATCTACGATCTGAAGGGTGGATTTGGCACGCTACGCAAGTACAATGCTCTATATCAACTCGAGGAAGACCAGCCTGGCCTGGATGGCGGACTTTGGTGAGTAATATAAAATGATAACTAAAACTGAAATGTCGCATTTTCGTTCTTGTCTCTTATAGTTGACGTCCTAACATATTGACGGCGTAGGGACACAAACGGAATCTTGCAGCAGCAGCCTAAGATACCGCAGATTGAATATCAAAGATGCCTCGATATGGGGCTACCGGTTCCTGAGTTGACTGCAGAAACCGTTAGGTACTGGTCCGACTTTAACCGCGTATTCTACAGCCCACGCTCTATCCAGCAAATCAATGAGTACGACCTTGGTTCTCAGCTGATGCCGTTTGAGGACTGGTCCACGGGACAGACTCTCTTTTCCGACCTGGACAGAGAACATGACCTACTGGACCGTGATTTACGGCCTTTTGCGGAAGAATGTGACCAGTTGAAGGGGATCCAGATTTTTTCCGGAGTGAACGATGCATGGGGTGGTTTCGCGGCAAGCTACGTAGACCGCTTGAAAGATGAATACGGAAGCAAGAGTATTTGGACATGGGCTCTAAATGATCCATCCAGCCTACGACGAGTAAGTTGGCCGCTCCTGTTTCATCCTTACCATGGCTTCGAATCGTATTCTAACCTCCGAGGACAAGGAAAAACGTAAGCTTGCATCTGCGAACCTAGCAAGGTCAGTGAGCGAGATAGGCAGTCAAGTCACAGCTTTCATACCCATTGCAGACCTGCCAAGCAGGCTAGCGTCCTATGTGAAGCCAGACCTGCGCCATACATGGCTCTCATCGGCCCTGATATCTTTAGCTCTCGAGAGTATCAGCCTTCCCACTCGACTAAGAGGACATGAAGCGCTTGACCTCTGGGAAATAGCTTCCCGAGATTCACGGAACATATATCACCTGGAATCCACCGTAGGCACACAGGAGTTATCTGGTTTTCCTACCGATAAGGGAAGTTCAGGGCAGGACACATCTGGATCTGGAGCCAGTCATGGCCATGATGATGATGATGACGGACCCCAAGAAAAGTTGAAACAGTTTGATGTTCAACTCTCTCCACTCGGTCTTGCATCAACCCATGACAGTAGGGTATTCCATCAACTCTCGGTTAGAAGAGACAGAACTAGCGATAAGTCTAGTTCTTCAAGCAATACAGGGCCACCCGTGAATGCGAGCTCCAAGACCCAGAGGTAAGTTTTTTGGAACCATCCCATCCCCCTCGATTTCTTCGCAGCGAAACTGCGGGGAGACAGGGAGGCCGAGAACTTTCGAAACAGTACTAAAACAGTTGCTAGCTTCGATACACAACTAGAATACCCGATACTAGACTCCTTTCCCCGTGACTTAGTCGCAGGCCAAGGGCCACCAGGGTCAACACTCAAGGTTCATGCGGCGCTATCTATATCCTCACAAGCAAGAGGATATCTCAAAGAATTGCAGCAGTCGATGGGGATCTACGTCCCCTTTGACCAACGCGAAGAATTATCGAATTCCCTAGCTACGCTATCTGAGGCTTATATTGATGGATGGGAGAGCGATAGTGATTCTGGTGACGATTGAGACAGTCTCCGTCTGGTGTTAATTAATTCTTCACGAGATCAACACTTACTGAACATCTTCCCCCACACCCCCTGACTGATCTGCAATAAGGTTCAATGAAGCCCCAGAAATTCCTGGAAGGCAACATGTGTGATGGCAACAGCCGCAGACGGCTCTACCGCTGCCCGCCCCTTACCGCCTGAATGCAGCCAAAGCCGAGTCTGTCTTCCAACGTATTATTCCAGAATTGAACCACCCTCCTAGACGCCGACAACAGAGGATTGATATCTTTATGAAGAAGAAGAAGGAGGAGGAGAAGCAGATGGGAATGCCTTTGTTTCTCGGGGTTTTTCTTTAAGCTTCTGCTCTCCACACAAGGATCGCCCTTTTTTTCAGGTATGGTGGCATATTTTTCAACAGCTCATTTTTTCATCTCCGCAAAAAGGTACCAGCCAATGAGAGGCTCCAAATCGCTAACCGACCCATCCCGCCATCAGTATTTATTTTTCTTTTCTGGATATTTTCATTCCTGTCTATTTGCATCTTTCTCTCCACTAATCTCCACCAGCGCATGTTCCCCAGATTCAGCCACGATAACAACACTTCTTCGCATAGAGGTCCCTTCGTATACCACGGTACATACAACATGCTTAGAGCAGCGAAATGGTCTGATGTAAGTGGCGAGGTGCTCCTTACACAGTCTAGTCAGGAATGAGTCATGCAGTGCCTGCATCGGTTAGTTGACTCGACGGCCCAGCATTCAATTCGGGTACTCCGTAATGAGTTCCATGTTGGACAAAATGGGATTCAACAATAAAAAGATATATTGAGGCCGGAAAAAGTAAAGTTGCCGCCAAGGAGAAGGTGCTGTTAATTCAGCAGAGCAGACCGGCACACCAATGGTGATAGCACAGCGGTTGCATGGAGAGCAAGTGTGCGTCGCCGCACAGGAATGTTCTGCCAATTCTCGACGGCATCGAGGGCTTCAATCCTTCAAAAGATGCCTTTGTCTCCTTGATTTCGAAAACGAAAATTTCTCGTGGCTGAACCAAAAAGCAATTGATGGCGGGCTTGCCTCACATGTTAAAATCCGGCTTTGCCACTTGCAACAGACTCTGGGAATGCTGCCATTGTTCACACCTACCTGTTTCAAGCATTGTGAGGGAATTCGGATACTGCCTGAGGGCAGTGACAGTTGTCTGTTGCAAGGACTATCGCTCGATATCCAGGATGACATCTTGTATTGACAGTGTGTGAAGGTATATATGCATTTCCTGACAGGAACTTTCGGCAAACTTCAGGAACGCAAGATGCGGAGTTGGTACATCATTCAACCGTAACCCTATGCTTTGATATACATACACATAACACTGATCTGACGATCTGATGACTTAGGCCTCAGATTCGTTATGGATGCGGAGCTGATCTCTAACATGGTTTTCTACTATTATCCCGCTGGACCCGAGTGAAATCCGAGGCCGGCAGAGGCTACAGGCCAATATGCCACCATCATAGGGGAGAATAATGTTCGGGCCCTTCGGGATAATCCCGCTTGCCTCAATGAGCTGGCCAAGGCATGGAAACCTTGGAATGCTCTTCTCGGATATCGACTAACATGCATACCCGGGAATATAAGCGTACATAACCACCAATATGAACCGCCTACATTAGTCCTCTATCATTGCTTCAGGCATGGGCAAGCGATGCAGCCATTCCATAGTGTGCCTCTTACTCTGCTACAAGGCAGAGATAGCCAATGAGACTAGCTTGCAGCGGGAGTCGTACAGGTGTCAGCAGCGTCCCTTCTCCCCGCATCCCATACAAACTACTTTCTTACCTATTCTCGGGGTGCATAGTTACATGATACGTGTCCTGGTACTCCGTATGTCAGACTACGTGCAATAACTATAAACGCAAGCATCCAGCCCGGGAATACTCGCCTTGAGATTGACAGGGGGTGACATCTTGAATCCAGAGACATGGCTCCAGCAATTTCCACTCTTCGGCCTGGAGACTCAGGGCCCGAGTTACGGAGAGTTCTCTACCTGGTTGAACGTGAAATTCGAGGTGATGCGATGTCGCTCTAGACACCGCAATGACATCTTTAGCCACATAGCGGATGAGATCTGCGCTTACCGCCCCTTGATATTAGTCGGATTCCTTAATTGTGGTTAATTGTTCAGAGTTAATAATACGGAGTAACTAAACCAACTTTGCTCCCACGCCCCCGCCTGTTAACTTAGTAAGTTTTTGAAACATCAACCACCTTGCCTGATCTTCCAATGTTCACAGCCGATATATTGGATTATCATCATTATCGGCGTGGAAGCCCTCATCCGTCCATGCTGGGCCCGGCCCGCCCAACAGCCGTTCCCACCAATAAGCATGAGCCATGGTGGCGTTTTGTGCCTGCTGTTACCAAAACCAGAACAGCCATCATAAAAATAAATAAATAAATAAACCCACTTCTCGATATTTTTGGGTTTATCAGGCAAACCCTACCATGAGAATGGAGGGACGAAGCGCCGGCTGAGAAATGTGAGTCCATGCATCAAGTTCTACGAATCGTGTCCGTTCGCACTGCATATTCTAGTTACCACCCACCGAATATTCAGAGGGCTGGAAGAACATTTGCCTCTCCATCAACGTGCCAGTTGGACAAGGATTTCCCACAGCTCCGCTGCAGTGTCGCCTTTGATCAGAAACAAACTCCCCGGATGGCGTGTTTCGATCGGATTATCTACTGGATAATACGCAGCAAAAGAATTGATATATTGTACGATTCTTGGGAGCTACATAACTGAATTTTTCTTTCGTTCTTGGGGATAGTAACTATCGCTGAGAAGGTTCACTTATTGATAGCATCAGAACTGAAGAAGAGGGTGCTGTAAGTATATGTCGGTATATAAACACCGGGCTAAAGCCAATTCCTGTTAAACTTCAGCTAATTAAGGTACAATACAGGTAAAATGAGAAGTTTAGAGGAGTGGGAAAGTTAAGCCTTGAGGATGAGGATGCACAAGGGCTCCTGATCCTTGCAATTTCTCTTGAAGCGGATATCTTGTGAGGACTGATGTGCACGATGCAGCCATACACATTGCTAGGACTCCCTTGCAGTTGTTTAGGTTACACACGATATCTCGGTCTCGGTAACTACAATATATTTTCTTTTCCTTGCCGGACCAAATCGACGCTGGTCTCTGGCATGGCGCTGGAAACCTTGATTGATCAAGTTACCCATGATGTGTTTTATCTAGGCCCGGATGATATTCATCATTCCTTACGATAGACGCCCACTTGGGGTGCATATAAGCCCCATGCGCTCCCTACATTCTCCCTTGCTCTCTCTTTTTTATACCCAGGTGTCGTGGAAGTCATAGTTGGCATCGAGGAACTCCTTCGCTACGGTTCCTTCAATTCACTCCTTTCATTCATTTTATTTTATTCTATTTATTTTATTTTATATTTATTTAACTTTTTTATATTGTGCTTCCCACGCATCGGAATTGCTGGCATAACTTTCATTGTTGTGATTCGAGATGAAGTCAGCCCTTGTTTGGCTGCCATTGGCAAATGTTGCCTTTGGTGCTGCCATCAAGCGCCATGAATATGGAGGTGGTTATGGAGGTGGTTATGGAGGTGGTTATGGAGGTGGCTATGGAGGTGGCTATCCAGGTGGCTACCCAGGTGGCCCTCCCGGTGGCTTTCCGGGCGGCTTTCCAGGGGGCTTTCCAGGGGGATTTCCAGGCGGCTTTCCAAGCTTTCCAGGGAATGGAGGGGGCTTCCCAAGCTGGCCTCAAGAACCAAGTGAACCTACTGAGCCTCAAGAGCCGGGTTGGCCCACCTGGCCTAATGATCCCTCAGAACCGACCGATACTCTGACATACCCTTATCCACCATTGCCGACATATCCTCCAAGCACTCCAGTTCCTCCCCCGACAGAAACACCCATTCCAACGCAGCCTACGTCTCCTACCGGAACAGATATCCCAATTCCAACATCGCCTACTGGAACAGATATCCCTGTGCCAACGTTTCCTACCGGTACAGAGACGCCAGTCCCAACGCAGCCAACCTCTCCAACTGGAACAGATATCCCCGTGCCAACCTCTCCCACCGGGACAGAGACGCCAATTCCAACGCAGCCCACCTCTCCGACTGGAACAGACATCCCAATTCCAACATCGCCTACTGGAACAGATATCCCCGTGCCAACATCTCCTACCGGGACAGACATCCCTGAGCCAACGTTTCCCACCGGAACAGATTTCCCTGAGCCAACCTTTCCCACAGGAACGGACTTCCCAACGTTTCCCACTGGCACACAGACGCCAGTTCCAACGCAGCCAACCTCTCCTACCGGGACAGAGACGCCAGTTCCAACGCAGCCAACCTCTCCTACTGGAACAGATATCCCCATTCCAACCTCTCCTACCGGGACAGACATCCCAACGTTCCCCACGGGAACGGACTTCCCACCATTTCCCACCGGCACAGAGACACCAGCTCCAACACAGCCAACCTCTCCTACCGGGACAGAGACGCCAGTTCCAACGCAGCCAACCTCTCCTACTGGAACAGATATCCCCGTGCCAACGTTTCCCACAGGAACGGACTTCCCACCGTTTCCCACCGGCACAGAGACACCAGCTCCAACACAGCCAACCTCTCCTACCGGGACAGAGACGCCAATCCCAACTGGCACTCCAATTCCAACCTCTACTGGCACTGTTAATCCTACTGAGACCACAACCTGTGAACCTACGGATACTCCAGTTCCTACACAGCCAACCTCCCCCACTGGAACTGAGATCCCAATTCCAACGCAGCCAACCTCCCCAACTGGAACTGAGATCCCGATTCCAACGCAACCAACTTTCCCTACCGGAACCGAAATTCCAATTCCAACGCAGCCAACCTCTCCAACCGGAACTGAGATCCCGATTCCAACGCAACCAACTTTCCCTACCGGAACCGAAATTCCAATTCCAACGCAGCCAACCTCTCCAACCGGAACTGAGATCCCGATTCCAACGCAGCCAACCTCTCCAACTGGAACTGAGATCCCAATTCCAACTGGTACTCCAATCCCAACTTCTACTGGCACTGTAAGCCCAACAGGGACAGATACTACAACCTGTGAGCCTACGGAGACTCCAATTCCTACCCAGCCAACAGGCACTGGAACTGAGACTCCAATTCCAACACAGCCAACAGGAACTGGAACTGAGACTCCTATTCCAACACAGCCAACAGGAACTGGAACAGAAACTCCTATTCCTACTCAGCCAACAGGCACTGGAACTGAGACTCCTGTTCCCACTCAACCAACAGGCACTGGAACGGAAACCCCTATTCCTACTCAGCCTACAGGAACTGGAACTGAGATTCCAATTCCTACCCAGCCAACGGGCACGGGAACTGAGATTCCTGTCCCAACATTGCCAAGTCCTGTTCCTACTCAGCCAACAGGCACGGGAACTGAGACTCCAATTCCTACCCAGCCAACGGGCACGGGAACTGAGATTCCTGTCCCAACATTGCCAAGTCCTGTTCCTACTCAGCCAACAGGCACGGGAACTGAGACTCCAATTCCTACCCAGCCAACAGGCACGGGAACTGAGATTCCTGTCCCAACATTGCCAAGTCCTGTTCCTACTCAGCCAACGGGCACTGGGACTGAGACTCCTATTCCCACTCAGCCAACCGGAACTGGAACTGAGATTCCTGTCCCAACATTGCCAACACCCGTTCCTACTGAGCCAACGGGAACTGGTATTCCTATTCCCACTCAGCCAACAGGTACTGGGACTGAGATCCCTATCCCAACATTGCCAAGTCCCGTTCCTACTCAGCCAACGGGCACTGGGACTGATACTCCTGTTCCCACTCAGCCAACGGGTACTGGAACTGAGACTCCAATTCCTACCCAGCCAACAGGTACTGGAACTGAGATTCCTGTCCCAACATTGCCAACTCCAATTCCAACTGAGCCAACAGGAACCGGTATTCCCACTCCTACGCAGCCTACAGGAACCGAAACGCCTGTTCCCACTCAACCAACAGGAACAGGGATACCTATTCCTACTCAGCCAACAGGCACTGGAACTGAGACTACTATTCCAACTGGGCCAACGGGCACTGAGACCCCTATTCCTACTCAACCAACCCCTACAGGAACGGAGACTCCCATCCCAACATTGCCAACTCCAACCCCAACTGAGCCAACAGGCACTGAGACTCCCGTGCCTACTCAACCCACGGGAACAGAGACTCCTATTCCAACGCAGCCTACGGGAACCGAAACGCCTGTTCCCACTCAGCCAACAGGCACTGAGCCAACAGGCACTGAGACTCCTGTTCCAACTGAGCCAACGGGCACTGAGATTCCTGTTCCTACTGAGCCAACGGGCACTGAGATTCCTGTTCCTACTGAGCCAACGGGCACTGAGATTCCTGTTCCTACTGAGCCAACGGGCACTGAGATTCCTGTTCCTACTGAGCCAACGGGCACTGAGATTCCTGTTCCTACTGAGCCAACAGGCACTGAGACTCCCGTGCCAACTTACCCAACATATCCTACTGGAACAGAGACACCTGTCCCGACATCAACAATTACTCTGACAACTACTGAGACATACACCAGCACCAGCTGTCCAGGTAAATTGAAATATCTACATAAACGTTCAGTTAATCTTGTAGCCGTCACACTAACAGATATTAGTTACTACGGAGACGCACACTAGCGGAACCGAGACGTTTACCGAGACTAGGACCGAGACTAGCACTTTAACCTACACCCATACAACAACAACTGAGACTGTGGTTCCTATCCCACCATCTCCAACTGGTACTGGTGTACCTCAACCACCCCAGAGTCCACCCCCGCAGAGTCCTCCATACCCAACTGGAACTGGTGTTCCGCCACCACCTCCAGGGAGCACTGGAGTTCCTCCACCAGTTCCTCCACCCTCTTCATCGGAGACTCCAGTCCCGTCTGAAACCCCGGTTCCATCACAACCCACTGGCACTGTTCCTCAGCCATCTCAAAGCCAGCCACCCTCCTACCCATCACCGCCACCCTCATCAACTGAGACTGGCATTCCTTCCGCACCGCCATCAGAAACTACCACTGGTGGTACCAACCCTACGCAACAGCCAAGCCCAACAAGCCCAACTCCAGTTATACCACCAGTATACACTGGTATGGCCACGCGTACTAAAGGTTCTGGGATTTCTGTCCTGATGGTTATTGGTGCTGCTATGATGCTGGCATGAGCCATGTTCCCTTGAATTCTACATGTTCATTTTTTTCCCCTCCATTCTAATTGATCAGACGCTCTTTTATTTCAACCATATATGCCACCCACTTGGCTATTATATTTTTAATTTCATAATTGACAGTAGTAATTGGGGGCGAACATGGCGGAATGACAAGCAATTGGAATAATAAAATTTCGTATACCTTTCCCTCTTCCATGTGATTTGGAGCTGTGAATAGGTTCGGATTGTAGAAATGCAGATACATACTCCTCACTTAGCGGCACATTTCCCTTCCGTCTCTGATAACACTGCTCTAGAGAGCACCCCTTAATTTTTCAATAGTTCCTTAATTTTTTGATTATGAATCTATGCTCATAACTATGTACCAGTACTCATTGGAATCCCAATTTTGGTGGCCTTGTGTAAACAGGAGATGTACGTGGACTCATTACCAGGCCTCGTGGATACTAAAGAAGCATGATAAAACCGTGTCATCTCCGCCTGGAGAGTTAGAAAAAGTCATCTCGGGCATTACTGGTTTCAAAAATAACGTGTGTAATGTGAACCAAAACCCCTCCTTTTATCACACCATCTGCATATGGATACAGTACTACTTTCTCCACACAACGTTGCTGGTGATGCAGAGTGCACAGAAACATCGATTGCGCCCGACGTGTGCTGTGTGAGGCAGCATGCCAGTAGTCTAGACAACCTATGAGTATTTCCAGCAGCTGTATGCCATCCGAAGCAAAGTGCAATACGTGGTAGTATGTTACGTTGCTGAGTGTAGTATACCCCCCTGTCACAGAGGGGGTTCACCAAACTGCTGCCGAAGTGAACCAAATTAAACGACGGATGCTCCGGTAGTCATATTGTAAATAGGGCATTGTCCACGTCTAAGCCGAGTGGAGCTACGATATAAGAGCATTAATATTAGATATTGTTCTTCCTGATGGTAAGCAGAGTCGTTTTCGTTGGATGAAATATTTGATTGGAAGGAGGTTTGGTGAGGTGCCTGTTTGTCTTGTTTGTCTCTTGAGACATCTCATTACATAAGCAAGAGGATCAACTATAATCCGTGAATATCCACGTGACACAAACTTGCCAAGATTTAGATGCAAACATGCCCAATCCAGCATGTTTGTTCCCTTTGCACCGACCAAGCTCTCGACATCGCCGAAAGTGCGTTAAGAAGCTGATGCCAAAGTGTCCTTATCGCGGCTTTCTCTCTCTCTCTCTATCTCCCGCTCTCTCTGTCATTCGCGGCCAAGGCAGCTAGTTTTCATACCATTAATTATACATACATTCAATTCGGGAATTGGGCGCATAGCATAGACGTGTCCTCTTCTGCCCGTTAGTTTTTATTCGCCGCAGCGGCGCTGGTTTATATTTTAATTTGACCGCAACATCTAGTTTGCCCCCCATTACCGTGATCTGCCAGCCACTCCCGCACTCTCTTGGTTCTCCCTTCATGAAGCAGATAGCAAACCTGTTGCCGTCAGCGAGGCTCTGACTTATTGTATATATGCTCCTTTCAAACTTCTCATCAAAGGTATGACCCCATTCAACCAGGCCGAGATGCTATTACCTGTATCTGAGGCGCATTGTAATAACATCCAATTACATCTTAGGTCTAGATCTGTAGCCTTCCCCCTCACTTCTCCTGCGAAGTCATCGTCACAATGGCGCTGCTTGGACGGAGGAGAGCTTCTCTCTTCTATCTAATCGCCGCAGCAGCACTGCTCTTCATTCTCTCCGTCACTATCCCCGCAGCCGCGGCAGCCTCTGTCGGTTCTGGTGTCATTGGCATTGATCTCGGAACAGAATATATAAAGGCCGTCCTTGTTAAACCAGGAATACCCCTCGAAATAGTCCTGACTAAGGACTCAAAGAGAAAGGAAGCAGCAGTTGTAGCGTTCAAACCTGCCCGTGAATCTAGCCCTACATTCCCCGAACGGTTTTATGGCGGTGACGCTAGTTCACTTGCTGCCAGATTCCCGGACGATGTCTACGCCAACTTGAAGACTTTGCTCGGCATTCCCGTGGATACTGGCATCCAAGGCTCCGGGTCAGAGAACGAAAACTTGGTTGAGATGTATAGGCAGCGCTACCCGGCCCTGAAAATTGAAGCTGCATCTGGAGATCGAGGGACTGTTGGGTTTAGGAGCGCGAAAGTTGGAGCAAATGATGGGAGAGAACCCTTCCTTGTCGAGGAACTGTTGTCTATGCAGCTGAAGCAAGTCAAGGCAAATGCAGAGGCATTGGGTGGAAAGGGGACAAACATTAAAAAGGCAGCCATCACAGTTCCGCCTTTCTATACCGCTGAGGAAAAGCGTAGTGTGGAGTTGGCCGCGGAGTTAGCTGGCCTTGACATTGTCTCCATGGTTAGCGATGGTCTAGCCGTTGGCATTAACTATGCCACCTCCCGCACATTCCCAAATGTTTCTGACGGAAAGAAGCCTGAGTACCATGTTATTTTTGACATGGGTGCTGGGTCTACTAGCGCAAACGTGCTTCGACTCCAGAGCCGCACTGTTAAGGATGTGGGGAAATTCAACAAAACCGTCCAGGAAATCCATGTCCTTGGGACCGCCTGGGACAAGACCATGGGTGGTGACATGTTCAACCAGCTAATCGTGGATGATATGGTAGAGAAATTTGTCTCTACAAAGAAGCTTGGAGATGTGACAATCTCACAAGTCAGGGCTCACGGAAAGACGATGGCAAAACTATGGAAGGATTCTGAGCGGGTTCGTCATGTTTTGAGCGCAAACACCGAAACCACAGTATCCTTTGAGAATCTCTATCAGGAGGATGTCAACTTCAAATACACTCTCACTCGGGCCGAATTTGAAAAAATCACTGAGAAATATGCCAACCAGGTTACTGTTCCACTGACAGAAGCAATTTCCGCGGCAGGCTTGAAGATGAGCGATATTGAATCCGTGATTCTTCACGGTGGTGCCACCCGAACTCCTTTTGTCAAGAAAGCACTCGAAGAATCTACCGATGGAAAAGTCAGAACAAATGTCAATGCCGATGAGGCTGCTGTATTTGGAGCTGCTTTCAAGGCTGCCTCCCTCAGTCCCTCATTCCGCGTCAAGGAGATCCGGACTTATGATACCTCGGGCTACGCTATCAATATGAGATGGAAATCAGGAGACAAAGATAGGCAACAGAATATTTTCACTCCTTACTCGGAGAGTGGGTCTGTCAAGTACCTGACGGTCAAGAATGTGGAAGATTTTACAATCAAGTTTTCCCAACTCTACACCCGAAATGGCAAGCAGGTCGAAGCCCCCATCCTCGAGGCACAAACAGCGAACTTGACTGCGTCAGCTTCTAAGCTCAGGGACGAATTTGGCTGCTCTCCTGTGAACATTACCACCATGGTGTCTGTCAGATTGAACCCTGTAAACGGACTCCCTGAAGTTATGAGTGGCAGTGTGAGTTGCGATGTCCAAGTCGAGAAGAAGGGAGTTGTAGAGGATGTCAAGGAATTCTTTGGACTTGGGTCGAAGAAATCTGACCAGGAACCTATCAAGGAGCCTGAGGATGCTATTGACCTCGAGAACACTTCATCATCTACGGCTTCGACAGCAGACAGTGCGTCTGCGAGTGCGACGTCCTCGACTAGTTCCTCCAAGGAAGCAGAAAAGGCTGCCAAAGAGCCAAAAGTCCGAATCGAGTCGGTTTCGGTTGGCTTTACATCCACCGTCTTAGGGATACCCCCAATAACGGCAGAGGAAATGAAGCGTATTCAAGATCGCCTTTCCGCGTTTGATGCCTCTGACCTTTCTCGTGTTCATCGCGAAGAGGCATTTAATGAACTAGAAGCCTTCATTTACAAAGGTCACCATTGGCTTGACGAAGAGACTTTCACCAAGGCTACGACAAAAGATGTCCTAAAGCAATTGGAGGAGAAGCTTTCTATCTTGGGAGAGTGGCTTCATGATGATGGCACCAGTGCCGGAATAGAAGAGCTCAAGGATAAACTGCGCGATTTGAAGGGAATTGTCGATCCAGTAGTTGACCGAAGGAATGAAGGTTTGACTCGCCCCAGAAAGATCGATGCCTTGAAGGGAAGTCTTGACAGCACAAAAATGCTGGTAGAAATTATGGAGAGTCAAATTAAAGCTGAAGAGGAGCTCTTCTCTTCTTCCTTATCAGCTTATGAAGCGGCTTCTACCGAGGCACCATCCAGCTCGACAAACGAAGACTCATCCTCTCCTTCCACCGCCTCAACACCAGCTGGCACCCCATCTAAGGGTTCAAATGAAAACAGCGACCTTGATAATGATAACTTCGCTGAATCATCGTCCGCAACACAATCTGCACCCCTAGTCAAACCCACTCTTACCTACTCACTCTATTCACCTGAGGACCTCTCAGCCGCCGCAAGTCTCCTAAACGCCACCACCAAATGGCTTGAATCTAAACTCGAAGAGCAGAATAAGCTCAGCGAGTTTGAGGACCCGGCACTTACTATCGCTGAAATCGATGCCAAGCTCAAAGAGATCGAAAAGATTCTCTCTTCCATTCTCACCAAACAGAGACGACAAGGCTCCAGCAAATCTAAACCAATCACTAAAAAGAAGGTCAAGAACATGAAATCGCAGTCAAAACCCAAGGCTAAATCGAAGACCAAGGAGACCCCAAAAAGCGAAACAACGAGCGCTAAAGATGAATTGTAATGGTTGTTGATAGATATGGACTTGGAGCGTTTTTATTTTATCAATCCCGTACCTTGTTAAAATTAGCAGATTTCCGATTATCATTACCTTAGACCTTTTATACTAGCGAAATGATAAAGATAGAAGAATCAACCCGTGCACTTCGAATCGTTCTGGGTGTAGCACAACGGTAAGGGTGCCTGATGACTAAGCAAAGGTATCCATGGACCGTGCACTTGGCTGTTAAGCTTAATTTGACGCGAAAAGTTACTTTTTGTTGCTATTTTTTCCGTCGATATTATTAATGCTATCGAACCTCTTCGAAGATCCAACAAGAGCCATCCTTGGCCAGTAGTCCATAACTAGCAGCGGACAGAAACTTCCCGTGGTGTTTGCCATTTGAGCCCCCAAATCCACTGGCTGAGAAGCAGTCTTGAATTGTTGACGTCAACATACGAACAAATTAACAAGAGCAAGGGTGAATGAAAGCAGGGGGGGATGGCTCAGTGCCTGCGGCTTTTACGCGGAGATTGAAGCCCGTAGTTATGGCGGCTTTTAGCCTCTTTAAGTCCGCATGGCAGAAAGAAGCTTTAGATGGGCTACATGAATGTACCATACCCAAGGATATGTTCCGTTATTGGATCATTTCAGTAACTGTCGTCATTCCTCCCTTCCAAGGGGGAGATGATATTATACCCAGAAAATATCCTCACTCTGGTTATTTTCTTGTTCGTCCGAATGTATTGAATTTTCCAGGACCACCTCGGATCCGCGGGCCGTTGATTTATAATTATATCCAACGTGGTAGACCCACTGGAGCCTAGCTCAATGCTGACAAAATCACGTTTTTGCCATTATGGTAAGGGGTACTTCGTGATGGCATAATAGTAGCTCTTAAAGCTACCAATCATGTTTCCGTGTTATGTTATGTGTGAATGCATCTCTCTAGGTTTTGCTCTAGAATTAGACCGTCCTCAGAGACTTTTATGTTACCAGGATTGATATCATTGAGTCAGAGCATAATGGCGTGGGCTACAAATTGTGCTGATATCCCGCGGATTGATGATTGACATGAGCATCAGCCATTTCATCGTCTAAGAAGCTGGACGTCTACTTACAGTACTTGCAATGGATACCCCAGCACAATCTTCCGTTCCGCCGAGCGGGCAGGCTTCGATTTACTCCATCGAGAGACCCCTAACGAATACTATTGATAACTCTGAGAAAGCCGTTGGTGATGACAGCCATGCAACAATGCCACCTCGAGTACATGGATGGAAAGTAAGCAGAACACCAGAAATTTAGTAATATTAGTTCACAATAATGCTGACATTTCTCCCAGTGGTTCCTTGTCTGCTGTGTGCTCTATTCCTCCGCCTTTTTATACGGACTTGATACAACAATTGTGGCCGACGTCCAGGTGCCCATCGTGGAAAGATTCGGGTCTGTGGACAAGCTTAGCTGGCTAGGAACCGGTTTCCCTCTAGGATCAGTCGCAACTATCCTTCCAATGTGAGTTTATCCAGAATATAATTTGCGGATACGCCAGCTAATATTCAAAGTGGCGCTCTTTATAACATATTCGATATCAAATATGTATATATAATCTCACTCGCTTTGTTTGAAGGTGGAAGTGCTCTTTGTGGAGGTGCCCCAAATATGAACTCGTTGATAGTAGGCCGAGTGATGGCTGGGATCGGAGGGTGTGGAATGTACCTTGGGTATGTCTGAACATCGTTTAAAGCATAATTTTGGTACTAACATGTTCTTCAGCGTCCTCAACTACATTGCAATTTTCACCACCCTTCGAAGACGGCCTGTATACATGGGCTTGACTGGAATTGTCTGGGGAGCGGGGGCTATCCTTGGCCCTGTAATTGGGGGCTCCTTTGCAGACAGCCCTGCTACATGGAGATGGGTAAGTTTCACCTTCCTTAATGTAATAACTCCCATCTCTAACATATTTCAAGGCATTTTACATCAATCTAGTTCTTGCTGCCATCACGCTACCAGCACTCTTCCTGCTCGTTCCAAGACATAATGCATCTCCAGATGGTTCTGTGCTCTCGAAGTTCAAGGAACTGGATATCATAGGAATGATTCTTAACGGCGGAGTGTACTTCCTTTGGGTCATGGTTCTTACATTTGCTGGAGTGACATGGAAGTGGAACGACGGACGCATAATCGCCTTATTCGTGCTCTTTGGAGTCACCCTTATTGCCTTTATTCTCCAACAATACTTTGCAATTTTCACCACGCCAGCCCGCCGAACGTTCCCTGGAACCTTTCTCAGAAGAAGGTCATTGATCATCCTTTACATCAGTACCTGCTGCTCCAATTCAGCATTTTTCGTCGGTGCATATTATATCCCGCTATTCTTCCAGTTCACTCGTGGAGATAGCGCAATTGCCGCCGCCGTTCGCCTCCTACCATTTGTCATGGTCACAATAACGGTCATCATGTCGAGCGGAGCTTTGATGCCAGTTTTCGGTTACTACATGCCATGGTATTCCATCAGTGGAATATTCTTGGTTGCCGGGTCATCCCTTATGTATACTGTCGATGCTCAGACACCCACCGCAAACATATACGGGTATTCTGTTCTTCTTGCCATCGGAGCCGGAGCAATAGCACAGGCCGCTTACAGCGTCGCCGCTGCGAAGGTTAAAGGGGTTGAAGTTAACCAAGCGGTTACTTTTATAAACCTTGCTCAGCTTGGGGCAACGGTGTTGTGCCTCGCTATCTCTGGTACGATATTCCAGAATTTAGCCCTAGGAAACCTGGAAACTGCCCTTGCTCAATATGGCAACTATTCGAGGGAACAGCTTATTTCGGCAATTGCGGGTGCAAAGAGTGACATTCTCATCCATGGAACACCAGAAGTTAAAGAGGCTGCAATCAATGCCATTGTCTCTGCGATGAAGAATGTTTATGTTTCGCTTATCGCTGCTGGGGGTGTCGTATTGACCACCTCCTTCTTCCTTAAGCGGGAGAAACTGTTTATGAAAATGGAGGCTGTTGGGTAAGTAATGCTTGCTATTATGATAGAAAGGCCTAGTGAGAAATATAATTATAGTAAAGAAAAAGCAGAAAGAAAATTAGCTACAGAATTTAAACTCAGAGATGATAGTTATAAACAAATTAAGAGCACGTTCTTCCTGGTCAAGACATGTAGACATGAGTATGGATATTGAATATCAAATCGCTTCTCCATATGTATATAGTGTTTGAGTAAGCTCGCAATAATCACTGATAAAGCATTTGTGACATGTAAGGCTGCTTGTTAGTGGTATGGTATCAATTCGTGCCTCACTAGCTGGATTCAATTACCAAAACGACGGCGTATCACAAGCTCTTCATCAAGATCGGAGCTTCTTTCCGATCTCCATCTTGCAGAGCTGTCTAGCTCAGACTCCTCAGAATCACTAGGGAACGACTGTGTATCAAAGCTTGCGTCATAGTTCTGTGACTCTATGGGGGCAGCCTGGTCCTGCAATTCCTCATATTTTTGGTTCGCAGCTGCGATGAAGACATCTCTTTTCTCCTTGGCCCAGTCACGAAGATTGCGGTATGCTGATGCTCCCCTGATGAAGTCATCGCGATCGTTTACCATAGAGTAAGAGCATAGCGAGGTCATGATATGTTTAGGGCATTCATCTTTCTCAGTTGGAGGAGCAATATGATGACAATATAGTTTCAAGTGGCCATAGTGATAAATTCCGGAGATAGTGTAAGCATTTCCATCATAGATTGGTTCATTGTTATTGTAAGTCTGTAAGGAATGCATGCCACGGGCTCCAACAGTCCCGTCATAACAAGCCTGTCGCATTGCAATAGCAGGGTTTCCGTCAGGGCCCTTGGCTTCCAAAAAGAAATTTGGTAAGATAGGAAGGTCTGTTCGAGTAGAGGGTACAATGGTATCGCATAACTCGTCCCGAATTCCTAGGCGGAGGCTTTCGGGAATGGCCCCATACACAATGTCAGGCTTTGTGTCGCAGAGTGAGCCATCAGTGATGGGCCCTGTGTTATTGAACAGATAGTCTCTCGCGATACTCCTGAGATCGCCGGTGAACATGTCTATAATACATAGCGAGTCGAGAATGACATCCCTCTCATTGAAGGCCCGAAGGTCTTTCTGTTTGAACCTTTGAAAAGCCTCATCGGAAAAGCGTTCTGGTGAAAGAGAAGGATGGGGTTTCTTTATAACCTCCTGCAACTCGTCCCAATTCCTTGGCTTTGCAGGCGGGTGACCTTGGACATCCGAATAGCCATCATAATAGATTCTGTGATCCATGAGGTGGTTCAGAAATTTGCCACTGTGTACTGTGATAGCATTGTATTTCTCCAACTGTTTCTTGCTGTTTGCTGTCCCGGGTGTGGTTTTTATGGTGCTAGCTGCCGGAGTATGGTAACGCTTTTTCACGCCGGAGGTAGCAGATTTACGGGTGTGAAATCGCTTTTCAGAGGTCAGAATCACTCCACGCCCAGATTTTTTCACAGAACGAAGTTTAGGGGTATCTTCAGCATGAATCGGAGCAACAGCCATCCGACGGTTGAATCGGACCTGGGTAGACCTAGCTCTTGTCGAAACCATAGTGGATAGGGTAAAAAAAATTGATCAATGAATAAAGTGTGATAGCCAATGGCAAAAACAATTGTGCAAAGGTTGTTGCTGAAAGATTTGAGTGTGCTTATTATCTGGATACAGAAAGGGTCTATTGGGTGTTTGGTTTGCGATTTTCTCATAACAAGTGATGAGCAACGAAGGGCAGTTTCCCTTACTTATATAGACCGCTCCATGGGAGGGGACTGGGATAAATGGATGACTAGAGCCCGGGGATCAAAATTCAATGCGACCCGAATGGGTATAACTGTCTCAGCCGCATGATTGCGGAAAGTCTGGCAGGCAGACGTGAAGGCGGCAGTGAAAACGGTTGGATATAAAGCACTCAGCAGCATACTTGGCAATGCAATCGTTTAATGCACAATAAGTTCATGCAAATAGTGGAGTATCCAACAGTTTGCGAGGTAGTTAATTGGATAAGCATTCTCAGACCAGGAGGCTTGTATATTTCAGCCTGGCAGGGTGGAGTGAAAATGGATAGACGTCTCAAGGGCCATACAAATGTGTGAACTAACCACGTAACCGAGTATGGAAGTCATCATAATTCTTAATTCCTATTGGCTTATTTTAGCCGCTGCGGTACGGCCCGCATACACAAGATCCTTGGCGCGAGGCGCTGTTTATAAAAATAGCCGTGTGATACGTGTGGGTTTGAGAGTGGTTAACCTGTTCATTTCTTGAGCTATTGGATAAAGAACGAACAACTATATACTCGCACTAGTTTTTCATTTTCCATCTCTCTCACCCAGCTTTAGCCAGAAAAATACAGGAAAGCGCACCCGGAACCATTGGTAATGTGTACGGTCACATCAGAGCAGAATGTCAGTCCAACGGGAAATAGCCTTTGGGTATCTGTTGCTGGGTGGAGTTGGTGTCTGGATTAACCAGGGTTAAATTTCAGGCTCTATTTAAACTTTAGGCAACGGTTTCAGGCCTTACAAAGGGGCTCCCAATGATTCGTCTCTGGCATTCTATTGGCATACGAGCGTCAAAACTCCACCGTGCCACGATGCGCCTTCAAAGCCGCTTGCTGACCCACAAAATTTCAAAAGTTTGGGCTGAAATTGATTGAGTAAATGAGGCGCTATACCCCTCCACAATCGGCATTGAAAAAGGAGCTTAATGACACCTTAGACAAGCGATTGGGCATCGTGGTTGCTCTCAGGAGAGACTAATGCACACCCCTGCGGCTTTGATAGAATTCATGCTGCTGCCTGGATGATCAAACTTAACTGCAAGGGTGAATACTTGGGAATGGTTTGAATACAAACCCTGTGGTATCTCACCGTTACCACATCACTCCTTGTCTCCGTTTTCTCAAACTATGTCCACCTCACAAAATACAGGGCTCCATGGTCCCTTCCATTGACATATTTGACTCCTGGAAATATCAGCAGGACATGGTATTGTATTTGGGTCAAGAGAGATGACATAGTTAGCAGACCTCTTATTTTTCAACTGGTACGATTAATTTAGAATCTTCTGTCACCATGTCCCGAGTGGCTTAGTACGGAAGTCGCTGGAGACGGCATTCCTCCAAGAAATCCGAGCCACAGATCTGTGAAGAAGCTCCGCTGACGCTGGTCAATTAACTAGAGAGCGCGTGAAATTACAACATTAGCAGAACAGGGTACTGTATCAGGCGCAAAGATTCAAATGTCTAACTGATGGTTTAAACACTTTGAAATTTATTTTTAGTGACATCGACTATTATTCGAGCGTTTCCACGAGGTTAGCTCTGGAAATATGCTAAAGCTATATAGTACTATAGCTACTCTCTCTGCCACCGACCAGCGGGTTCACTTTTGGTTCAGCAGCTTGACAAAGTATTTTGCAGGGACTCTTGTATAGAGATAATCTCTTCCCAGTACAATTCAGTCCATCCACAGTGGTTAGTTATCCCAGAATATAGGCCTTGAAACCTGTGCATCTTCACAGTATAATACTGTATACTCACTGATAGTTTCACAGCGTAGTACCCCTGTGGTGTTGTTCTGTTCGTCAATCATTGTATTGTGAGGGACATTCATGAGCACTGGCCATCAATGGGTAGCACGTTAGGTAAATGATATTTATATAGATAGCCCCGGAGGGTGGTTGACCATGATATCTTGTGTCAAGCGTTGGCCATATGCAAGGGAGCCATCAGCTGCATACCGAAACAGACCATCATAGTCTGGTGGGCGAGGTGTAGTTTGCCCCAGAGCTCAAGTCTCAGACTGGATGGATATTAAACCTTTCGGTCTGTTTGATGTGATTTGCTTCTCTTCTGTTCAGCGTAGCCTGAGATAGTCGAGGACCAAAATATCAAAATCATCTCAGAGTTAGGATGGGATTGTGTAAAAGCAACTCCGAGAACTAAATCCTAATATATTTATCCAAGAGAATATATTCCGTATTCAGTAGGTGGTAGTTCCAATATCCGGTAAAAGGAATTCTGAGGTTCAAGCATTAAATGCACCATGGTATAACTAGATATTCGATTGAGACTGAGAAAGGCTTGACAATTAGTTCCTGTAAAGGTATTTTGGGTATCAACATCGTCCACGGATAATAATCTATACACCCTAGGTACCGTTTCCCTTCAAGGCATACTCATTTCTCACCTTTGGCCCACGAGACACCTTTATTAACCTGGGGGGGCTCGTCTTATCTCTAGTACTCTAAGAGAGCAGTAAAGATGGACGGCCTTGGGAAGACACAGCAAGGGAGAAACCTGGAGAAGGGACATTAACAAGAAAGAGTGAAAGAATTCTAGAGGAGAGAGTGACCTGGGCAGGAAGACGGCGGTGATTCTGGGCAGATACTCGTTGAATGTGTTCACTAACAACTCCACCTAGATTCCCGGAGACATTGAGACTAGCTGAGATTGTTATTGGCTAGCCTCGCCCGCAGCTACCACCACCGCCGGTAGCTATTAGCTATGGTGCCGTCTTATCTTGTATTTTTATTTTGTTTCGTTTTATTTTGTTTCGTTTTATTTTATTTCGTTTTATTTTATTTCGCCTATCGCTAAGAATTAATAAGAATGAATTGCGGCTAATACTACCACGTGATCAAATATTAAGTTATTACGTAAGAAAGCTGCAGGCCTTTTTGGCGGGGGACTTTCTAGTTTTCTAGTGGGAGTCATGATTATCAAGTAGACCGTCGACCTTCTGGCGCTCACGATTCCGCATGCCCTTTAGGAGACTCCCTTCTTGCTGCCACGTTGGTCTTATTTTGAAGCCGAGGATATTTGACTGCTAAGGACGAAAGGATGGAGACGCCAACGGAGCTGCCAGCTCGTCCTAAGCCGGTGGAGGAGAGCCAGCCCGCCGAAGACCAGAAACCTGCCGCAGAGCAGAAGCCACCAAAAGAGAAAAAGCCCAAGGAGAAGAAACCGAAAGAGAAGAAGCCAAAACCCGAAAAATCTGAATCCAAGCGTGCTGCTCCAGCTCCCAATGACCCCGATGCGATGTTCAAGGTCGGGTTCCTTGCCGACGTGTACAAGGAACGGCCCCTCGAGAGTACAGTCAACAAACAGGTCGTAACGCGATTCCCCCCGGAGCCAAATGGCTATCTCCACATCGGCCACAGCAAGGCCATGACTGTCAACTTCGAATTTGCCAGATACTACGGTGGAATATGCTACTTGCGTTTTGACGATTCGAACCCGAAAGGCGAGGAGGAGCGTTACGTCGAGAGCATCAAAGACATTGTCAGCTGGCTTGGTTTCACTCCAGTAAAGATCACACACACAAGTGATTATTTTGATCAGTTGTACGAACTAGCGGAGAAGTTGATCTTGAAGGACAAGGCATATGTCTGCCATTGTACAGGTATGGAGGGTACTGAGATTATTGCTAGAACCTCACGCTAACACGTTTGATTAGACAGCGAGATCAAGGCCCAGCGCGGTGCAGACGAGACCTCGGATAAAAAGGGAAACGAAAGATTTGCTTGTGCTCATCGTGACCGTCCTACTTCAGAATCTCTTGCCGAGTTCCGTGCAATGCGTGATGGGAAATATCGAGCTCGGGAGGCAGCCCTCCGTTTGAAGCAGGATTTAGAGAACCCTAACCCTCAGATGTGGGATCTTTTCGCATACCGAGTAGTCGAAACGGATGACGGTAATTTCGCAAAGCATTTGCAGACCGGTGACAAGTGGAAGATATACCCAACATATGAATACTGCCACTGTGTGTGCGATAGTTTTGAAAACATCACCCACTCGCTGTGCACCACGGAGTTTGAACTGTCGCGTGAATCATACGATTGGGTAGTTAATGAGCTCGACATCTACAAGCCAATGCAGAGAGAGTATGTATTCTTTTCCGGCGACAACTGCACATTGGGAAATTCAGGCTTTTCTAACGTATGCGCAGGTACGGTCGCCTAAATATCAACGGCACTATCATGTCGAAGCGGAAGCTAGTTGAGCTCATTGAAGGCAACGAGCCAAAGGGATGTAACCGGGGAAAATACGTCAAGGGATGGGATGATCCTCGCCTCTTCACTCTCGTTGGTCTTCGCCGACGTGGAATTCCTCCCCAGGCTATCTTGTCCTTTGTAAAAGAACTCGGTGTTACAAAGGCCAAGACGACAATTGACGTTAAGCGCCTAGAGCAGTCTGTGCGATCATACCTAGAGTCAACGGTTCCTAGGCTTATGCTTGTGTTGGATCCCATCCCTGTTGTCATTGACAACCTCCCAGACGACTATGTGGAGATGATTGACCTGCCTTTCTCAAAAGACCCTAGCCATGGGGTAAGTATTCGCGGAATCATGCATTTGTATGCCAGTTTTACCACAGTTGCTGACACCTATCTAGTCTCACACTGTACCATTTACCAAGACCGTCTACATTGATCGCAGCGACTTCAGAGAAGAGGCCTCGGACAACTTTTTCAGATTGGCTCCTGGTGGGTCCGTCGGTCTACTAAAGGTTCCCTTCCCTATCACCGCTACATCTTTCGAAAAAGATCCAAACACGGGTCTCGTTACGTTGATTCACGCGAAATACGATAAACCCGAAGGAGATGAGAAGTTCAAGAAACCCAAAGCGTAAGTTGACTTCCTTTCAGAAAGCTCCGTAGCCCAGAAAGCTAACCCCTAATCATAGATATATCCAATGGGTTGCTCTATCTCCCGTTCACAACAGCCCTGTCAATGTCGAAGTACATAACTTCAACCCTCTTTTCAAATCAGCGAACCCCGCTGGTCATCCCGATGGCTTCTTGGCCGATATAAACCCAGACTCTGAAGAGATTCTCCCCAATGCAATCATCGAGACCGGCTTCCATGAAGTAAAACAGAGAGCTCCCTGGCCAGCTAACAAGGGAGAGTCAACTACCGATAAACCATCCCCTGCCTCAGTCCGGTTCCAGGGTATGCGTGTAGCATACTTCTGCGAGGACACAACAAGCACACCCGAGAAGATCGTACTTAATAGAATAGTTACACTAAAGGAAGATGCTGGGAAAGCTTGAGGGATTTCTCAGACTTAGCACAGGAAATAAAAGTAGTACTATTATTGTATTCTACTCTGCAGTTCATTTCAATCTTCGGCATTTCGGCAAAAATGGTAAATTAACTAACTAGTTCATTAGCTGGTTGACCAGTTAGCTCACTGCAGAGCTGGTTAGCTTCCTGTAGCCATCGAGCCGATTGCCGGTGCCCCTCTGTCTATCTGGACGACTAGATTAAAGGTGTTTGTTTCGCTCTTCATAATATACGACCATTAACTGTGTATAGTAGTTAGACGGGAGGATATTGTGAGACGGCGGATAGTAGTTACAGTAGGACGGGAATATGTACACAATGAGTGATCTGTCTCTCTACCGCCTCCTTACCAACATCTAAATATCCAGCGTCAGGTTTGTCAATTAAATAGCTGAGTGAAAGCTTTTCCCTCCCTGCAATCCAGAGATCCAAGACACTCGCTGGTTTTAGCAGGATAATCTGATTGATTCCGATTTTGCGCCCGGCCTCTGCATCTCACACCTTTGGGGTTTCCTGTTGTGCAGCGCCGAGTGGTGAGGAAACGGTGCGTTGCATCTATATAAGTAACTGTTGGTGACTTGTGGCCTGTAGTAATACGGCAGGATAATAGCATGGAGGCGAATTGGCTACCCGTAATGAACACGTTTGGTAAGGGGGGATGGAATGGGAATTGGTAGATATATATTCAAAAGCAAAAGGAAAATAATACACCTATCCATATTCATCTAATAATCTTCACATTCGAAATAAAAGCCGTATAGTCCTGATATCCATAATTCCACATGATTAGAGAATGGTGCCACTAGGCCCCTCCGTTGCCCGCCGACAAATGAAATCCAAGTATAAGTATAGATGGAGAAGGAAAATAGCTAACCGTGCCTAGGATGTATGGTTAGAGTGTAAAATTGATGAAGAAAGACGAATTGGGAAGACTCCGTTCCATGTAAGCTCCGATCGGGTGATGCCGGTTGAAGTGGAAGAATAATTGAGATCCGCCCCGTAGTAGTACGCTGGTTGCCCCTATCCTCTTTCTGCAGTGTATTTGATAGAAAGTAGTTAACCGAGTGTAGAGAAGAAATAAAGAAGGTTGAATATCTGGTAGTACATGGTTCCGGGTAACTGGAAACATAGCAGTCTCCCCGGCAGTAGAAATGTTCGTTTCGCTCATGCAGCGTTATAAGTGAATGCGGCGGCCCATCCTAGCTGATCAACTCTGCTAGGGGGCGCATTTGGTCTCGGTGGCTGCGCTGGGGCTGCCAGTATCGAAGAGGATTCAGCTTGTAAGCCGAAGTTGGGCTTGAATGCACTTCGGAAGGGTAGTTGCTTGGGGCAGAGACAGAATGCAGAGATCGCTCGTATGCATTCTGCGGAGGAGTGACGAGCATCTCCTCTTCTGTGCCAGCGATGGACTGGGGATCGGGAAGGTCTATGCGGAATGTACTCTGCGATAGTTCCACGCTTGGAGCCCTATCGGGACGTAGATAGAGGCGCAAAAGCTGTCTCCTCTGCAGCTCTGCGTCATCGGGAGCCACTTCACTGGCAGCTCGAGTTCGCGCTCGTCTTCGCTGCCGTGAACAGGTCACGGTCAGCCAGTAGTCGGAGAAGTAGAAGGCCAGGAGCCCATAGGCAGCTGTCGAAACGCAAGAGATGGCCACGATAATGGTGGACAGCATGTTCATTGGCAGCAGTTTGCGCACCAGGATATTGATAACAACATTAAACATTCCTAGGATGGAAGATGTAAAACAGGCACTGTATGTACATATAGTCAGCGTGATGTTGCATGACATCAATTACCAGCAATGGATTTATACGTAGGAGCCCATACAAGAAGAGAGAGTTGAAGAGGTAGATACTCCTGCGCCACCGCACGTAGTAGAGCGCGCTGAGAAGGTATGCAAGCGTAAGGAGGATGACGGCGGTTCCCAGGAGCGCATTCTTGTTCGCTCCCAGCTCCGCGCCGTTTGGCTCCATGGCGAAGGGGAAGAGGATGAAGCTACATCGCGGCAGAAGAAGCGGATGTCGTTAGCATTCGCTGGCTCCGGCCAAAAGGAGGCAAACTCAACTTCAACCTCGACCTCAACTTCAACAGCAGCAGCGATCAGAACGAAAAGAAAACACATCACATACCCGGTCAACAGAGACCACGCTGAGCCGACGGAGACAACTTTCCAGTACCATGGCAATTGATCTCCCAGCAGGCCGAGGGACCTGCCCAACTCTGAGTAGTTACGGGGAGCCATCTTGACCGGCCGTCATCACATCGAGAGAGAGCGAGAGCCTGGAGCGCACAAAAGAGCTGCTGGTGCACTCGCTTGCTGTCCGCAGAGGGCCAAACGAAGAAAGAAGATATGAGGAGAGAACAGTCTCAGGGCCTGAAAGCAGTGCGTATCTGGTCGTATTCACAGGCTAGCAGAGGGCTAGTTTCTTATCGGCAGCAGGGTTTAGCAGTCTGCACCGTGGTGGGGAAGAAGAGGGCGCGTTGAACGAAAGACTCGGAGATGGAGAAGGTCAAACGAGTGAATATGAGACAAGTTTACTCTGTGGTCCTGTGGTGGAAGATGGCAGCAGAGAGATCCCCGGAAGCTCCAGAAGACAGCGACGAGTCAGAGGCTGAGAAGGGACGAAAAGACAGGTACGAAAGGAGGACAAAAACGACCAAGGCCTGCGGTAGGGATCGGTAACAATGACAGAAAAGGAACTAATCAGGGCCAGGATACTCGCTTCTTTTTCTTCCATGTCTTCTTCACCTTTTTCTTTTCCAGCTCGATACGACTACATACGGAGCACGGAGTACGTCAAAGGGTGGGAGGGGGTAGGGTAATAGGCCAGGACAAGGCGCTTTTGTCCTTCCTGGGATGCTCCGAAGATGCATGCGTTCTGCGGGCCAATCTCCATCATGCGCAAGGGATGGGAGCAGGGGTAAAAAAGCAGGAAAGTCAGAGACCTCCTCATCCCCCCGGCCATGGGGACGCGCGGGTGCAGGCCAGGGGCCAAGTTCAGAGAGCGCATCACTGTCCCTGTTCGGTTAATCTGGACCAGCATCACATCGAGTCATCAATCATAACACAGCTCATCAAACGGGCGTTGGAGTTGACAAAGGAAGAGCACTCGTTGTATTCCTTGTTTATTGTTGCCCGTCGCTGGTATACAAGCCACGGCTGCTTGAACAAAGAGAGAACGGCGGTACCACTCCGGATCTACGCTTGGAGATCCCACAGAGTTACCTTGTCGTAACTTCCGGGCTGCTGCCCTATTATTCTCTCCTTTCTTTTGTGGCCTCGTTTGTATATTTGTTGGTATGTGATTCCACAGAGGACATAGCTATGACTGGTTAACTAGCTTCCCAGAGTAAAAACTAACCAAGTAGTAGTTAGTTACTAGGAACAACTTCCAGATGGAAGATATCTATAATTTATTAAAATGGGAGAATGTATGTATACATTTAACAAACCGAGAGCCCAGTAGGCGGTTGTAGTCACCTGGAGTAGATCTAGAATTATAGAATAATTGAATGTTTTCCTTATTGGTTTCCCACTTACCTGCCTGATGAAATGAAACTAAAATACATCAATGCATTGAAATAACTATAGTTCTGCTTCTCATAGGCATCTACCGACGCTGGCGACTGAGTTGTAGTGGAAACACACTTGCGAGCATGCTCTCTTGCACAGTTATCCATTTAAATTAGTTGGTTTGGCGCCTGCTGCAGATCTGAAGGGTGGAATGATCATTTCAGCTGGCTCACGGCACAGCTTAACTTGTTCAATTACTGGCAACGCTTCAACCAAGGTTCTAGAAAGCTGTTGAGCCGCCAGTTATCGTAGATACACTGTCCTTGGGCCACTTCATTGTCAGCTACCTACCGTTTCTCTGGGATTGATTTTTCCATCGGCCAGAAGTCTAGACAGCCATGGTCGGTAAGCCTTTTTTTTTTTTTTTTTTTTTTTTTTTTTTTTTTTTTTTTTTTTTTTTTTTTTTGAACCATCTATTCTCTTCAACCTGAATGATGGGACTGTAATGCGATATCTGATCTCTTTTACCACTAATATATCTCTCCAATTCTGCCGTCTAGCATCTGTGTAGCCGGACATCTCATTGGAGTCTCTATCCCTATATTGGTCCATCGATGGCTGTCCCCGTAGCGGCGTTTGAAGTAGTTTTGTATAATTTCTCTGGGCAGTTAGTCGCATTTTCAAGTGAACTTGCAAAGGCGAATGAGGTCCGCACCGAGTTTGTCTCGGGATGTCACGCCAGCATCTGGCTTTCATCTTGAAGGTTTTGCAAGGGTTCACATACATAGTCTCTGGGCAAAATTAAGCTTGCAAGGAAACTCTGCGAGTTTCCTAAGCTCTGTAGCTGGTCAACTTACTGTAGGGCTGACGTAGCTAGATTCGCCAACGATGATCTTGTTATAAAAGACCCAGTCTTGGTAACTGAGCGGCTGTTGGTATATAAAAGAATAAAAGAGTGAAATTGGACTTATTCGTCGAAAGAGTATTAGTTGTCTCTGCCAAGTTGACTATCATGGTTGTTAGTTAGTACCTAAACCGCACACACTTTGTCATCAGGAATTCAACTGCACTATGACTTCGGATGAGTTCCCTAGACAGACATGAATAGCCCCCCAGACGAGAACTCAAAATAGGGTTCTAATTGTACCTGTAAAAGCCGGGAGAAGGCCCTCCGGCGCCCGGTGGTAGTGCTAGTGATCCATGGACAGATACGGCGTCCAGATATGTATATTTAGTTAGTCGATACATGGCAGTGGCCAGTTGTGCCGATATGAATAGTAGGTGATAGTGTCGCCGATGGGAGGAAGGGTAGTTCTCAGTATTTGGCGTCATGGCTTTGCTCCCATCAGGATAAATCAGGCTGACAGCCAAAATAAGGACTGTTAATGTACGTGATGTCTCATGATGTGCGGAGCCACGGCGTGAAGTGGTATATATCACTGAGATGAAAATACCAAATAACGAAGCATCCATTAGAACAGCCTCCCAAGCAACATCTAGATATCCATGCCCTCGAGGGATCTTGGTATGAATTTGAAATGCAACACCTCGCACCCCCTTTTTTTCCCTGGAACCTACATTCCCACGGATTACCTCGTAATGGTTAAACGAACGTAATAAAGCCTGCTATATCTGCTGACCGAGCAAAACTTATACTGTACAGCCCTGAGTGGCGGAATCGATGAGGATAATGGCATATGGAGTTGTTGACGGAAGAACATAGAAATATGAAAATATATGGAGAGTTTGTCAGGGGAAGAAACTAACTAAATCTAACTAAATTAGGCAAGTCGTTAATTGTCCAATAGGAACGTTAAACTTTAGCTCCAACTATGAAACTTAAAATGCCACCGCGGCTACCAAGTTGTAGTCTTGGCGCTAACTCGCTAGTTAAACGTCGCAAACAACGACTCCAGGCTGACATCTCAAACAAGGGAAACAAATATGGGCACAAACTTCGCGAAGCTCTGTCGATATCTTCTGGCGAGAGATCAGTTTGACATCAGGAAGTGCATTTTAATTCCAATGAGACTGCACCACTGGGTCTTTTTTTTTTTTTTTTTTTTTTTTTTTTTTTTTTTTTTTTTTTTTTTTTTGGTCTCAATATTATCTCTTGCCGTACTCCGTACAGAGTAACTAATTATCAGAGTTCTCAAAACACTCAGCATTTATCTATCTAGTCATAACTGCCCCTGAAACTATGACTCGGCCACAAGGGACAATCAGTCTGACTTTTTTTTTGCTGTGGAGCAGGTCCGGGGAATGTATGGGGAATGTATTCTTGGTGTTTGTGTGGCCACATACTTCGAAACAAAGAAACGGCTAAACCCCCTGTGCATCTATGTGCATCTATACCCATGGTTCATTACTATTCTTTATCATCCAAAGTACAGAGCTTTTTGTTCCAGGTCTTATAATAGCTACATATGTGACATATGTACTATAAATTAGTCCTTTCCAGGCTGTGATACACATATAATCCCACAATGATGGCGCTTTAAAGTGAAGATACCTCTGTCCGGGGTAGTATCGGATGTACACGTCGAGCACACCCTACATACAGCGCCTATTCTCTTCGTTGACAACCAGTATGTGGGCTACTGTTCTCTTCGCGGCTACCATGACCTCATTGGAAATTAATATAGAGTTATCAGAGTTCGAACGATAGTGTTAAAATAACTTGTCTAGATAATTTGCTAACTAAACATTTATTTTATATAGGAGAAACTAATCACAATGCATGCCATACGGATGTTGAATCATTTCTTAAGGCACCCAGTCATGGGTTATTTTGGCCGAAGGGTCTAACCGAAACAAGGCTGCATTTTACCCTTGGTTGACAAGAAATTATCCCTTATTCTAACTCCCAGATAACAAATAACAGGAACGTCCCAATTTCAAATAAATGAATAATGGATCTCTTTCCTAACTTTCCGAGCTATATCGAGCGCTTCTTTTCTCCCCAATCTTGAAAAGACATTGAAATAGGCCATAAAAGTATTTTGACCGGAGTTTGGATGCGGCACCTTCTGGCCCCGTTTAATGAAGCATGCACACCGGCTGATATTTTTAGCTAGATCTGGCCTTCGTGCTATCAAGTCGGCACAGATGTCGTCCGAGTCAAATATACCCTCGCAAGTAGACGGATAATCGGCAGGAACAAAGACCATGACACTAGTATATTGGGCTCCGTGCTTGAAGGGCTGTGATAGAGCGCGTACTCGAGCCTTATCGCCCACAGCACTAAGCACAGCTATGGCCCAGTATTCAATACCATACGTGGATTCAGTTATCTGAGAAGCTGTCATGCCTGGTGGGCGTGGGTTAATTTCTATAAGCCAGGGGCTTGGCTTTCGATTTATAGATTTACCATCAAGGGGCGTCAACTCGAGAGCACCATCCATAGAGGTATACTCAACCGATGAGTTCTCAACTCGACCTTCAAGGTGCATAATGCCATTTTTTAAGCCTAGCTTGAGCAGAGTGTCCAAGAATGCGCTCTTTATCTCGTCCTTCTCCAGGGATGGTAACGCAGAAGGGTATACGATATCCAACTCATGGAAATTAGTAATTATTCGTCCATTGGGGCCATTGATATCCGCTGACTTGGGCAAGTCATCACATATTTCAGAGAAAAGGACTTCTCCGTCTAGTAAGACAAAATTAGCGTCGAATTCTGGACCTGAACAGTATGGTTCCATAACAAATCCGGTTCCGTGGCGGGATGCATCGATTGACTTAATGGCTAGAGCCAGGGCTTCCTGTGAATCAACGCGAGAAACTCCTTCTGAGCTCCATCCGTCACATGGCTTCACAATGAGTGGGTACTGAAGGTCTTGCTTGTTGGCAATATCAAGAGCTTCATCAACGCTACATGCAAGATGAGCATTATGACCAACAAACTTGCTTGTTAGGTACTTGTTTGTGGCTATTTTAAACCCCTCAGGTGCACAAGTTGGCAACCCAAACTGCTGTGCAACTTTGGCGATATACGGCCAGTATGTGTCAGCAAAAGTGACTATGCCATCCACTGGCTTGCCGTATGCTTTTAACGATTCCGTGATGTGGTCAGCTAAGTTCTCCTCGACTGGGTTGGTCAATCTGGTGGGAATAAAGGCCTCGCGCCAGTGAGCATAGTCGGGCCCCTGAAGCCAGTGTCCAGCGTTATCCATGACCACAATATTAACTCCAACTTCCATGGCCGCAAGATAGAAGCCAGATCCAGTACCGCCTCGGTCAGGATGATCAGTATTTGCGTCAACAAGGACGAGTGTTTTGCGGTGCGTAGTTCCCGGTAGTATCCATGAGAGGGACAATCTGTTCTCAAGTTCTGACTCAACAAGCAACGAGATTGCTTCCAATCCCATATTCTCCTCACATTCTAGGTTCAAATTAAGAATAAGTCCAGCAGCAGCAGCTGAGAAAAGCTCTGAGAGACTGTTTATTTTATCTCCATCCAGAGCTACACTCTTTTCAAATATCCTAAGTGGCTCTGCAAAAGAGACTGCTGTTTCAACATGTTGGTAATCCCGAAGGCGCAAGGGGACGATATCAGAGCGCACAATATACCCCTCTTGTTGGGGAAAGATGAGTTTTGCCAAACATATATGGCCCTGAGAGGTCACTGTAGTGAGAAGGCATTGCAAGATGAATTGCAACGCTTTTGTTGAACCAAGACATTCGGAGAGAATTTCTTGAGATGAATTTGCACAATCAGATAGGACATAGATATCATCAAAATTATCCAGAGCAATATTGATATTAGACGAAGCTGAATGATAGAAGATAATGTCTATGGACTGCCAGGTACTCCCGGCCGGTGGTGACCGGAGAAAAGACCACGAACAGTCCAGCAGAAGAGCTAGATCATATTAGAAAAGAATGACTCGGGGTGGGTGACATCTCTTACAGTCATCCCTCTTGGACCGAACTTGGATCTTCTGAAGAGCTGTCATAATGCAGAAAACTCCGCAAAGCTATGGACCTGAAAACTCAAGAATAATGGAAGTGTAAGAGGTTATGCTATGAAATCCTATGGGCTAGGCAGTGATATTTATACCTTTTACTAGTTAACTAGCTAGTTATTTAACGAGCCAAGCGGCCAGGCAGCAACATCGATGAACTTTCAACCTCAATTTGAATATGTTCCGTGGCCAGGAGGTGCATATCAACATGGCAACAGATATACCCCAGACTCTTGACAGCAAAACCCGCCCTTCAGACGATAATGATGAGCCGTTCTCGGATGCTTCCAGCACATATTGGCCTGAAGGATGGAATTGGGCACGTCTGAGTGACCCCGAGGCGAATCTTGCCGCTCTATCCGAGGACGAAAAAATCAGGATGTTCAACGGTTTGAAGGAAGTACTCGGGGAAGAGGGAGCTAGCAGGTTGTCAGTCTACAGGAGGCGAAAGTATCAGAGACGTCAGGACCAGCAGCTGCGGGATGCGGGTGTTCCTCCACCCGAATATAAAGCACCGGAATACCTCAAATTATCACGGCAGCGATACTCCAATGGCCACTCTTGGGGATTTGTTGCATTCCGTACCGCCCTCTACGATAACGAGGAGATGTGGGTGGAATTCAAGGATCGAACCCAGAAAACCTTGAATATCGCCTTCGACCGTGTAGTGGAGAACCATAGAGGGCATGAGTACGAGGAGGTTGCGTTAGCACGGAAGAATTTTATCCTTCATTGGATTGAAGACAAAGATCTCGACGGCGCCAACGAGGACACTCTTCGTGAATGGTATAGAAAGGTCAAGGGGGCTGTGCCAGCCGGTATGGGCTATGACCTCTTCCTATCTACTTGCTCCGAGTCTGTGGATTCAGTTCTGTCTGGCCCGCTCCCAAACCTCGATTCGTTTCATTGGCGTGATGATGCGCCATTCCTACTTGTCGTCATGGAATCAACCGAAGAGAATCCCCATGGGGACGATGAGGAGGAGCCGTATGACCCCTACGATCCCCATCATGAGAAGAACTGGTATCAGTCTGTCTTCAAGGTTCCTATTGAGATTATTCCCGATACATTCTGGCCGGAGATTGAAATGGCGATAACCCCGCCCACCAGGCTCACACGTCAAGTCAAGGGGTTCAACCACCTACTGGGAGGACAGAAGCCACGGGAGATACCTCTTATAGGCGATTTGAATGAACTATGGTGGGGGATGATGCCATCATCAAAGCGGTTACGCGAGAGAGCCAAGCTTAGAGGGTTTCCCGAACCTGTCTATTTCTTTTGACCGAGATGATTTATGTTACTTAATATCTCGATATGAGTTAGGAGTTAGCTAATATCCAGACGCTTTTTGTTTATTTCAATGAGGGATATAGCCTGTTTATTATCATAACCCTGACCCTTTATTACCGCTAGGCCATAGTATATCCCAAGAGTTATGTCTTCTGTTTAAGGCTAGCCATAGTCTATCCAAGAGTTCAGTGAACTTGTGCAGTGATATCAACACTCTTTGTAGCGGAGACTACCGGTACCAAAACTATTCTAAATGGTTTAATTATTCTAAACCCTTTAGAGTCTTAGATACTAGGGCAACCCTGTCTGCCACGAGCAAGTCGACTCCGGACTTGGCTTGTAACTACAATCCAGCCGTCAGCAATTAGTAAATTCTCATAGACCAACCACTGGATAACAATAAAGAAAATGGATATAATAAGCTCACCTCGACATTCTCTGGAATATTATTCAATGGGCCGTAAGTAGCGCAAACTAGGCCTTTGATTTTGACATAGTTCACCAACAGCGGACACATCACTATCACATCTGAAGCAAAAACGACTCCAGCCAGGCCCCATTTGGTTGCAAAGCGGACAGCAACTTGAACACTTCCGGCTCGTTCCTCCTTGTCTACCACAGGCAGCTTTCCTGCGTTTGTAATGAAGAAAATGAGGTATGCCTTTTGTTTGATTGCAAGAAGAATGCAAATTTCAGGGGTGAAGGATGAAAGTATTATGTTGCGAGAGCCGGCGTAGCGGGTTATCAAAGTGAGTATCGTATCAACGAATGTGTTAAGTTCGATAGCTATAGGGGCCATCTCAATGGCATGCGCTTCATGGATACGGGGGTATTCTACCGTGGCCATTGTAAGCATTCTTTTATAGGAAGATAGTGCGGAGATGACGTACTTAGCTCTATATCAAATCCAACCTCTTCGGGTACATTAAGCAAAGCCTCTTCTAAAGTTGCAAGGGGTATTTGAATGAAGTCTCCCCGTGTATTGGGTTTGTACCCATTATTAGAAAAGTATAACGTATGCTTCATTCTTAATCTGGCTTCGTTTTCCGCTGCTTTGTGGTTTCGAGACAGAGATCGAGAGCGTGATCTGGAATCATCGGCGTCATTTTTCGACGATAATTGCATATCGCTAGCATGGATGAACTAGATACGTCAGAGGTTGTGACATAAAGGAAAACGGATCGCGTACTTGTTTCAATGTCAAGTCATGGATTGCAACATCAGTTCCTGACTCGCTTAGAGACAGGTCATGGTACAAAACTGGTATAAGATCTCTTGTCAACTGTACATCAAACTGTAGAGCTATCAGCAAATTAAGTTCACATAGATCAAAAAGCTGGTGTGTAATACATACCTCAACGTGAGACGCCCCTAAGTTAGCAGCAGACGTGAATGACTATGACAGTTGGTTAACACGCTATAGGTTATTTGAATTAGCAGTATCTCTTACTTGAATAGTGTTCTCCCCTAGCTGAAGATAGTCACGGTCTGCAGTATTTTGCCCGGAACCTGGAATGGGTGTGAGAAAAGGCCATACGAGTAAATGCTGCTGGCTTACCTCGATGTCCAATTAACTGTGTTGATCGAGTTTTCTCTAGATACTCAAAACTTGAGGATCGAGTATTCAAATCTAGGAAAGGGGTCGCAATGAAAAATGTAAATGTAATTTTTCCTATCAGCTCCATGGTTTCCTTCTCCAAGATCGGTACGGTGCTCTCTCTAATCAGGCTCTTATGATGGGAAATATTCGCATCCTTTTTCCTTGATAAAAGAGCTACACCGCTGCCAATAAGTGTATTGCCCAGACTTGAATGTGAAGTATTCTTGAGAAGTTTAAACACAAGATTAGTTTCCAGCGGGTCGCTAGTAGGAAAAATCAAGGTATCATCAACCAGATCCCTTAAAAAGGGTAATCTCAGTATATGAGCAGGACCCCCGGAGGTGGAAATTTCTAGACTCAGTGCACTTTCAGGTGACATTTGACTTGACATCGTTGAAGCATGATCCAAATCAAAGGGGCTGATTTCTCTGCCCTTTTGCACTGACCCTAGGTTGACAATTAGATATGCGGTATCACCCATGAGATTAGGAGGTGATGTAGTTATGCAAGGGTTTTTGATTGTTGGTGTTATAGTCTTGTTCGTCTTGAGCCTATTCAAAACTGCAAAATGACCCCTAAACGCTGCGTGATCCTTTGCTGTCCAGCCTTGATAGTCAGATAGTAGCTCATTTGCACCAGCGCGAAGGAGAGCTTCAACTATTGGGAGATATCCTCGTGTGCTGGCTATAGTCAATGGTGTCCATCCGTACGTTTTCTCCTGGACATCAATTGCCGAATTTTGTTGAGAAGTAATTTCCAAAATTGTATCAACATAGTCCCTCCTACCAACCCGGGAAGCGACATGCAAACATGTCTCTCCATTGCTAGAAAATTGATTGATCATAGTACACCTGGAAGCTAGAAGCTGGACTAGCTCGTCATTTTGGTATTCTATGGCGATAGCTAGCAGGTCATTGGGTGTGTTATCGCTGGCCTCATCTATGCCGACATATAGGGCATCCAGGAATATGCGAGTGACATGAACATGCCCCCGTGCAACGGACCACTGGAGCGGCGTTATACCTGTTGTATTTGCAGCCAATATGGCCGATTTTGGTGAGATTCCCAGTTGTTCTATATACTTTATGATGAAGTCACAAATCACTGGGAGTCCAATTTGAGCACTATATTGTAGAGAAATCGCTCCGGCAGCATCCGGGGTGATTAAAAGATCCTTGGCCTTTATCCCGGCATGGTTGAGTATGAGATTAAACAATTTCATACATAAGTTTTGAGGGTCAAAATTCTCTCTCATCTGTGCATCCTTTTCATGGGAAGATATTGGGTTTAGACGAGAATGTTGGAATATAGCCAAGAGAAGACCATTGAGCCAGCTACTATTGACCAAAGATCTTGTCTCTGCAGGGTGGTCCTCGATTAAAGCTGTAGTACATGACCAAGACCGGCATATGATTGACATTGTCAAAGATGTGTTAAAAACTTCGTCGACTATGTCCTTGGAAATACCTGGTGTGCGCTGGAGCTTTCCCAATAAACTGCTCAAATTGATGGATTGGTTTGCAAGGATATCATTATTGATAGTAGTAAGGAGAATCCGGGCATTAGAACACTCCTCAGAGAGACTCATCAAGTTGTAAGTAGACAGAGCATTGCTGCCTTGCCTCGTGCTGCTGATCATTCTTTGTAGTCTCTCTACCTCCGTCAAACACTGCCTTTCACAAACTGCTTGCTCCTCAATAAGGCCATCGAGTCCACAATATGGTGTTGTTTGAAATATCCTCTGTAATTTTTCGGCTTTAGAATTTATCCTTTGAGAGGCCTCATAGTTCAATCTAATGAACATGTGTAACCTGTTGTAGTCTTCAAGGAGTTCACCGTATATCAAGTACTCATCATCCACGGCCAATGACGCTGCCCCATGACGGACTCGTTTATAAGGCTCCAATACAATGCTCTCTTTACCCTTGAGTGTAGTCAACTGGGTATCTACAAACACCTTTATCTTACCAAGAGCACAGCGAAAAGCCGACATAAAATCTAGCATGAAGTCAGACAACACGCAAATTTTCACTCCACCAACCGCAAGGTCAAACGTACCTTTCAGGTTAATTTCATATGACGACCGATGCCCTCCTTTGGCGAATAACTTCAGCATAGCTTTCAGCCGTCTGTAGGGAAGATAGTTTGGTCTCCATTCTGCGGCCTGAAGTGACAGGAACTCCTCTTCAAACTTCATGGCAACCTTGGTTTTGCAGGTTCTAGGATATAGCAAACCACTAAACACTTCGTTAACTAGTTAGTTAAAGCACGAGATCTTAGACTATCGTTAGTTAAGGAGCCAGTCTTGTTCAAAGGACCCCCCGTGGATACTGTGTACCGCAAGGTTGAGTCAACACCCGCGTCTCGGCCAGCCGGGATTACCCGCAGCGCTAAGACCACCCCTGGCGCTTAAAAGACAACGCCGTCTGTGATTCGCCCGGAGTTTACACACGAATTGTCGCTCCAATAAGATCAGGGGATGTGGGCAATAACTGGTGGGAACAGGCACTGATTCCAGTTGCGAAGGTTTCATCTTTGGCCACTGTTTAATAAAAAGATGGACCCTCTCTCGGTCACGGCAAGCATCATCGCCGTTGGCACCGTCGCCGGCAAGATATGCTCTGCCTTCACTGAGCTGAGGTCTCTTTGCCGCAGCCTTCCTGGGCGTCTCCATGCATTGAACAATGAAGTTGCTGATCTGGAGATCGTCCTCTTCGAGCTCGCTTCGCTCACAGAAAGGCGGACAGCGGTAGTCGATAGTGACCGGCTGTCTCTTCAACACCTGGTAAAACAGGCAGAGGTCAAGCTGTTGGAGCTGCAAGAAATTGTAGGCCGACTGCGAACGGCGTATCGAGATGCTGCGGTTCCATTTGCCCTTGGAGCCTTTAGCAAGGAAAAGACCAGGCTCCAGGGATTGCAGGAGGAAATCAGGTCGGTCAAATGTGATTTGAACATCATGCTTGGTGCTTCGAACTCGTATGTACTCTCTATTGCCTGGTTTGATCTGTGCTTCTTTGATCTGATTCGCTTTCAGACAAGATATGACCGATATGCGTCTTCAGTTGGAGGCCATATCCATTATTACTAGGGAATCTTCCCAGGAAAACATTGCTTTGCAAGGCCAGCTGATCAGCAGTCTTTCGCATGTAGACAAGCGGGTGGCCCGTGTTGAAGAGCTGCTACGTTCCCAGGCACAAAAAGTCAAGGAAGAACAGTTCACCCAGGTTGGACCGCTGTACAATATCGTTGCTGCGAGACGACACTCCCCCCATCCAAGGAAAGCCCCTATACCTAGAGATGGTGCGTTAAGCACTTACAGTGGACCGGCTACCCCGTATCGAGTTCGATGTGCTCGAGCATGTACGTGTGCCTGCCATACACAGTTACGGAGGGCCTCTCCTGGCCTCTTTGGGCGAGTTATAGGACAACTGTTTATTGGATGCTCGGGGATCCCCTATCTGTCACCGAGCTGCGATGTTGATACCTGTACCAAATACCGTGCGAGTAAGATTAGCATGGAATACTGGTTCCCCATGGGACTTAACTCAACCATTCTCCGTATGCAGGCAGGGTATCAAGCCAACACTGGTCTCCTTTTCCAACTGCAGACTTTTAGAAGCGTTCCTGACGACGCGCAGTGTGTGAAATTTGCATTGGCTGGGGATATAGAAGGTTTAAAGTATCTTTTTGCTAATGGCCTGGCTTCTCCCAGAGATGTAAGTCCTGCAAGAGGCTATACCCTTCTCCGCTGGGCGCTCTACGGGAAGAAATATGCCACTTGCGAGTTTCTTCTCCATGCAGGTGCAGATCCGGACTACAGGCCCATAGCCACGTCGGATAATAGCCCTCGGATAAAGGCCTGCCACTTTATTCTCGAAGGAGGCCTCCCCGAAGATGGCGCTGATGCATTGCGACTAATTGCTCGAGGTGGCCATTATGACGACTTTATCGACGAGTCAAACTTCACTCAGACACATCGTATTGTTCTTGGTTTGTCACTTCGGAGCTTAGAAGAGGAAATAAAACTCCATCCGGAAGATATCAATGCTCAGGATTCTATGGGTCGGACTCCATTGGCTTGGGCGGCGGCACGAGGGGATAGCCATTCTGTTGTTACCCTGTTAAGCCACGGAGCCGACCCAAACATCATAGATGTACAGATATCCGGGCCGGTATCAAATGCAGCTGCGAGAGGCTACACGGCATGTGTTCGGCTGTTACTCGAGGCTGGAGCTCATCCAGACCCTCCAATGCCCCCAGGGGTGAAAAAGGGCTCGCCACTGAATGTAGCAGCCCGCAATGCCACTGATATCCTTCTGCTGAAGAATCTGCTGGACTTTGGGGCTGACCCTGATTCAAGCGGTACAGACGGAGACACACCTCTAATACATGCTGCCCGGACCGATAACTCTAGCTTCGCGTTACTATTTCTTGAGTATGGCGCAGATATCAACTACATCTCGATAAAGGGAGCCACCCCCTTGACAACTGCCATCACTTATAACAGCCACAATGTCCTGTCCTTGATCTTGGACAGGTGGCATGAGTATTCGGATTGTCCACGTCTAAAGGCACCGGATTTACTCCAGGCAGTTGCCTTGTACGCGGATGTCAAGACTATGCAAATTATTTCGAGTATGGACCATCTGCGATCGAGGCAGGACAAGGATTATATCGTTGGAGACTTCAGCAGCCGCCTGCATCAAAGGCCTGACCTGACAGAGGAGTTAACCCTTGCGTTTGGCAACCTGCTAGATGCAATCAACAATGTCAAAACCGCGAAGCCGAAGTCTCGTATCTGCCCGGAAAAGTTGCTCGAGGCTGGTTCTATGCCGTCCCTGCTCACTAGAAATCAGATATCCAGAGGAGATTGTCAAGACAGCCCAAGCTCAGAATCAGGATGTTTCTTTTCCTGCCCTGGGTCGCCTGTTGGCTTCTTTGATAACAGTGATGAGGATGCTCCAAGCACTTTCCCAGATGACGTTGAGTCCCAACCAAATCACCCGTGAATGTGACCTTGCGCTATTTCTCTTACCCTTCAACTAGACAGGATTTCAACCGCCTTTCATGCTATCCATTCTTCTTATATTTGCTTCACATCTTCCTTAATGGGTTCGTTTTAGAAAGGAGGCTCTTCGGTCTGATAAGATTAAGGTTCATTCATGCCTTGATTGCACGTGAACGTTTCATATCAAAACATTTAGAGGCAAAAACTGAAGAAAAGAGACAAAAAACGACAAATGGAGAGATGAAGCAGTATAATCGAGAGTGGATGAGGAATTGGGAATTATAAAGTCACTTGTTCTGAGGCGATCTCTTATTAATCAAGGGAATAACAAGTGGGAGGCTACGTTGAACAACGTTCATATCTAGCAGCTGAGCACAGCTACTAGAAATATGTAATATGAGGGAGATGGAAGACAATTCGCCCGATTGACATACCACTGCTGATACCCTGAGAAAAAGAGACGGCGAATATCATTTGACTAGTCAAAAGAAAGCAAGCAGAAACAGAGCAAGCAGGGGCGGAACATCATCTATGTACCCCTTTTACAACTTATACCTCTCCTGTTTCCAATGGGCAGGAGTCCCGCCAAGGCAGTCGACCAGTGGCCAGCTTTGCTCTCCGTACATGCTAAATTGTGATATCTCGACTCTCTCATCACCGCGGATGAGGTCGAGCATCATTTTCAGTTCGACAGTTAGGAGCGTACAACGCTCGGCACTCTTCTGCATCCAACCTGCCTCGAACTTCGCTGTGTTTAAAGCAGCTTCAACAATGACGAGCTCTTTGGACAAAAGGTCTGCGAAAAGCTTTCGTCGATCCTTGGGATCACTAGCAGATATCGATTTGGCAATGCTTTCGGCTACTCGTTTGCTAGCTGCCATACCTCCTATGCCATCCGTGGCATTCAACATCCTGGCGTCCTCATGGTACTGGCGAGTCTCCTTGTAGTCGATGGGAGAGGTGTAGCTACACCATCTGCTTAATATCCTGGACAGGGTGTTAGCGATCATGAGCCTTTTGGTATGTTCGATTTCGTGTGGATAGAAGATGAACGGAAATTCCCTGATATCGACTGTGATCTGTCTCCAGAGAAGGTCAAGCTGTTTCCTTTTAACCAGAGATAGAATATCCGAAGAAAACCGTCCCTGTCGGACAAAATCTCGGATCTCGTCAAAGCATCTCTTTGGATTTATACCTAGGTGGTCACACGCCATCTGGAAAAGAGTCGAGGGCAGAATTTGTGCGAATCTGGCTGGAATTTCGCGATACTGCCTTTCCTTGAGAATGGCCATGTACGCCCCCCTCCAGTAATCAGCCAGGTCATTGTCGTACGTGTCTGGTATCGACTGATATCCCAGCGTCCCTCTGCCCTTTATGCGCTCAAAGATCAAGGAATATCGATTATAAAACGACCGTTTTCGGAACAACAGGATCTTCTCTGCGACTTTTCTGGCCAATTCATATTCTGATGGTCTCAAACTCGGCTCAAGATTGCAGTGCATCCGAAAGCTGTCGATAAGAGTTGACCACATGAATCGCAGCCTGAACTCCTCGTCCTGATACTGGCATAGCTGCTGCTTGTCGACGCCTGCTGCTTCTGCACTAAGGTACCGCTCCCGGGCAACCTCGTTAAGGGTGTCTCGCCGCTGCACGGCCTCGCTTACCAGGCTCCATGCGCGCTTGGCTATCGGGGAGAGTTTGGGGTCTGGTGGAGATGATGTCTGTTTCCTGCCGGAGTCTCCGCTTGCATCTGCAGAGGGCTGCAAGGTCACTGGCTCTCCATCTTCATCTAGCGGGAGAAGACGTGGGGATTTGTCTTCCATCTCTCTGGCCGCGAACGGTTATAACAATATACTCACTCATACGAATGGCACAAAAATCGACCTGTCTCTTCGCTCCAGCATTCCGCACTTCCTCTTATCCCGACGACTTCCTAGGGCTGCAGGACACCACCACCCTCTGCATCTTGCCCTGCCACCGCCATGAGACCCTGTATAACGAGAAGGCGAGGTTCACTGGCCGGTGAAGGAGCTACTTTGGTTAACCCCCTTCAACCCCTTAACCAGTGAGGCAAAAATAAAAAGCCTCTCTATATAACCAACCATAGCTAAAAAAAAAAAAAGACGACGCTTCACACAATGAACCACAGGCTATCCACTCTCGTATTCAACGTCTCTGTAGAAAAAGAAGTAGAGCAAAAAGAAATGGTAGCTAGCCCCTTTGTCTCCAGATTAGTGATGCTTCGGCCTAGAACGCCGGCACAGACCAGAAAAGCTGGCATCGTGACTATTTGGCGCAGACTTGGCCGTAGAAAAAAAAAACCTCCCCCCTGCCCCGAGCCAACCGGCAGGTCGACCGCCAGAACGCCCCAGCTTTCCCCGGCCATGCTCGCTTCGTCCTACTATCGACACATAGACAACCTCTCGGGGCCTTGCGCAGTCGGTTACTGTCTCCAAGGTGCGCAGGAGTGCAGCAGACAGCCCATGACCCGGAGATGAGCCAGCCGCCCTCTCAACGGCCAGGCGGTTCACTCCCAAGACCGATCAGGTTCGTGTCGTCAGATGGCCAGCCGCAGACGAAGCGGCGCAGGGTGATCGCAGCGTGAGTACTCCTTTTTATCTGTGTTTTGCCTTTGGTCTGTCCGGGCTGTTGCTGACCGTCGTTTGGCCTTTGTCTCTCTGTCTAGCTGCCGGACATGTCGAAAGCGCAAGAGCCGGTGCTCGGGCGAACAGCCAGGTATAGAACTACCATCGCCGGCGTCTAGATGTACTGTCCAAGGGATACCTTTACTGAACAGTCTCTTCTCTATCAACAGTTTGCAAGACGTGTACGGACTATGGGCACACTTGTCTTGGATACAGTGACCCTGCCAGCGCTCAGCCGGCCGCATCCTCATCCTCCACCACCACCGCCGCCGCCGCCGCCGCCGCAGCCGCCCCTGCCACTCGACCGGCTGCACAGCCAGATGTGAAGGGAAAAGAGGCTTCTGGGAAACCTGACGGCCCAAAGGAGAAGGCAAAAGAATCAGAGGTGCTTGGGCGCAGTGTTCCGGTTCCCAGTACGGATCATCGCGAGCAGAGACGAACTGCAGACGTGACCGATCAAGCGCAAGATTCTCAGCGAGAAATACATGTGGAGGATGTTGCGCCAGCTATCAGCAGTCCAGAGAGCAGTAAGTTTATATCTAATACAGTCTATGGTCAAATAGACGGTTTATGCTGATGGAATACCACTATATAGCACGGTCTGCCCTTATATCGAACCACCGAACCCATGTCCCGTACTTCAGGTATTTTGGGCCGACGGCCATCGTTCCGGGATTCAAGCAGATGGTATACATCCCTCAAGTACATCAGAAAAAAAGACATAATTCTAACGAGCGGAATACTTCAGGTTGTTCGGGTCCGGGAAACTCGCAAGAGTAATCCTTCACTCTCAAATGGTGTGTTGTGCTGCAACATACTGATACTAGTTACTGAGGACTGCTAATCCTAACTCAGAGCATCAGATTCAACGGTGTCTGTTCAAGATCCAACTGCGGCTCATGGAGCTGGAGGTTCGCGTCTTGGACCTGGCAACTCGAACAGCATACACTTCTATGATCCTGACGATCCGCTTCCCAACAGTGAAATCGTAACCCATCTGTGTGAGGTCTTCTTCGCTCATCTAGGCTGTAACTTTCCTTTCCTCCAACGAGATAGATTCCTTTGTAGCTTGAAGGAGAAGCAGCTTGCGCCCATCCTTGTGGATGCAGTGTGTGCCTTGGCTGCCAGATTCTCTCTTCATCCTCTGCTCTCCGTCGAGCCCGTTAATGAAGCTCCATACCCCCATCATGGCCAGGCCTTCGCTCATCGTGCTATGTGCGCCGTTGTGGATGCACTAGCCTGTCCAACTTTGGCTGTCGTCCAGGCGTGTCTTCTCCTTGCCTATGAGGAATTCGGTTCTAACCATGACAGCGGTCTATGGATGTATCTTGGAATATCGATCAGGATGGCGCAAGATTTAGGTATCCAGAAACTTGATGGGATGAAGTTCAGATATGGCTGTGTTGGTCTTACTCCCAAGGCTGTCATAGCCGGCCAGATGGTTGATCCTGAAGCCTCTGCGTCTGCTGCCTCCACCGAGTGGACAGACGAAACAAACCTCAAAAATTCGGATGCAGAGTCGGTCGAAGCAGAACGAGCAAAGGAAAGGGAAAAAGTCGATCTGTTCTGGAGTATTTTCTTCCTTGATAGAGTGATATCCTCTGGGACCGGTCGGCCAGTGACTCTCCGCGACGACGACATTGAGATTCATTTCCCTCTAGATTCGGAATCAATACTTCATAATGGATGGCCATCTCCGTATCCTCCACTAATGAGAATCATACATCTATACGGGAGGATGACGGATCTATTAAACTCAATCAAGGAGGTTAAGCATGTCACTCCAGACGTTCTTCGGCGGCTTGCTGGGATGGAAAGTGACCTAACTGGTAATCTTCAAACCACTGCTTTCCAATGATTAATATGTGATACTGACTAGTTATAGGCATATACCAAAAGCTGTCTCCCAAGCTACATTTTAATGTTATCAATTTCCAGACCTATGTCAAAGCCGGCCAGGGGACCAACTTCATCCTCCTACATTTTGTAAGTCTAGAACCCAACCAATGCTTCTACCGTAATAAAAGCTGACATTTGATAGTGGTTCCATACTCTCATTGTACTGCTTCATCAGCCTACTCTACTGCATTCATTTAGTGGTAAAATACAGCAGTTGTTTTCCAACAGCCGAGAACTGTCTATATCCTCCGCCAAAACTATCGCCGATATCCTTGCTTTTGCCGAACTGATAGATGTCAAAAGCTTCACTGGAAACCCCTTTACCAGCCAGCCCATCTACATCGCCGCATGCGCATTTCTCATGGAGAGTGCCTTCTACTCTGTCCCTTCATCTCGGGCCGAAAGCCCACCTCCTAAACCTGCGTCTTCAAACCAGCCGTCGAAACCCCCCGAGGCTGAATCAGACCGCAATACAGCACCAGACCGTAGTTCCAACCCTAAGCACTCACTACTAGCTGCAGCAGCAAAGGAAAATTATCAGCGCTGCTACAAGGCCCTGCAGTCATTAGAAAAATCCTGGGCCGGCACCAAATACATTCTTACGGCATTGGACCAAAAGTCCAAGGGAATATGGGATCCTTTGCTGTATACTGAAGAGGAAATGGAGAGCACTGCTGGTGTTGATATATCGCTAGCTATAGCCTGGAAAAAGACGCAGGCCAGTTCGACAAACGCCCAAACCACTAGCGAGTCGCCTCGAACTGGCTCATCTCATGGTGCAGCCCCTACCAGTCTGGAGTCTGCCAATATTGATCCTAGTCGGGGTGAGTATTTGTACTGTGAAAATGATATTCCCGGTTACTAACTATGGAATAGCCATAGGCTGGTCATTGACCGGTGCCACCAACTCGTCCCAGCCAAACTTGAGCTTTTTATATCAACTTCCAACAACCTCAACAGACATTCCGGCACAATACCCAGAAACCTCTCAGCTACAAACTGCATTTCAACGCTCCCCTTCATCTAACTTACAGCCCACGAGTATCGCCGCCACCCAGCCATCACTGCAGCCTTTCCAGGGCCATGAATCTTCTAGCCAGCCAAGGGGAACCCCCCAGCTCCCGTCCCCAGCCCAGCAAAACACGCTTTCGCCCCCTTATTCACACCTCCAGCCTGACAGACAGTCCCCATCCAGCGCCACACTCAACCTAACTCGCAGTCCAGGTTTTACTAGCCAGACCACGTCTCTATCTCGCTCTCAGCAATCCGTCTCGCCCGGAGCACAGCTACGGCAAGACAGCAACACGCAGTATAACTTTCACACTCCGCCTCCGTTTGGTAATCAGCCCATGGCCGCCCTAGATAATACACATATACCTGGATACGACAATGTACCCTTGAACGCCCAGAACCTCACTATCGAAACTCAGGATATTGACATGAACAACCTTCAAAACCAAGCGAGCTTCCCGTTCTCGTTTGAAGGCGGTTTCATGCCGTGGCTGGAGTATCTCCCCGAAGATGTCCTGCATTTCTTCGGCGACCCTCAAGGCTAAGGGGTGCCATTTGAACCTTGTTCTAGCCTGTGGCTACTTTTCTTTGTACATCTTATATTGTTTTCTGGTTTTATGAGCGATGATTTCATGAGCGTTCCTCACTGCGAGCCGAGATACCTGTGGTTACATTTCGAGTAGGGATAAGCGGGTTTTTCTTATGGTTACTCATCGTAATTTTGTCCTTTTTCTCCTACTTTCTCCTTGATAGTGTGTAATTATATTTATTGATCATATTCAATAGCACTATGAATAAGGCATAATCAACAGTGATCTTCTTTTCCGTACTTTGTTGCAGTTAAGTTAACTTTGCGTGGTTGTCCCTGGCAACGAAGAACATCCCAGCCACCAGCGAACACATCATCAGCGCGAGCAAAATGTTCACCGAGATTTGATATGCGACGCCCCCCAGCCGTACGGAGTACTTGTGAAACTGTTTTCAGTGTAAAATATTGCTTATCTACGAGGACCTTCCGGTGATGATTGACGTATGCAGCTATCCATCCCCTATTTGTGTCGAGGACGGCTGCCAACTTTTGTTTACAGTGTATATAACGGGACCTCGGACCTAAGGAACCGCCATCCACGTCGCTTTTACAGACCTTTACTCTTCTAAGTCGAGGTGAAGAACCATTCTACAACTCCCAATCGACGATGACCACCCCGCAATTGACAGAAGACAAGATAAAGATAGACGCCGCGGCGAACAGCAACCCTGTGGACAACGGGTCAGCCAAAGCCACCTGTACACAAGCTCCCGCAGGGCCGAAAAACAAGAATCAAACGCTGGGCGAAGCAGATATATCGATGGATGATATAGATACAGGATCCGGGCCGCATGAGAATGGCACTGGTGGGCCTACACAAGCCAAGGAGGAATATAGATACAGCTCTTCGTCCACATCACAGCCAGGATCAAGAGGCAGCTCTGGAAACACCGAATATGGAGAAGGAGAGATAGACGATTTCCCGTACGACGATGAGTTTGAAGATGAAGACAAGTCCTTTGTCAGTGACCTGCGAGGCGGTGGGAAAGGGATTCGTTCAGCACGTACTTCGATCTCGTCACTACCAGGATCGGTTGTTGTTTTTCCCAGTAACAAGCCAGCGGGAAGTGGACAGCTCGCAAGGGGAGATTATCGACAAAATATCAATACCAATGCTTCTGATAGGAATCCCATGTTTGAAAGCCCCCTTTCCGGTGGCAGAGTTCGCTCCAAGAAAAATATAGCTAAGGACGGGCGGTACAGCTATGCACCGCATGTAAGAGACTTGGACTCCCCGTTTCGCCACCCCAGCTCCGTACGGGCTATGCAGATGGGGGATGAGGACTATTATGATGACGGATGTATGGATGATGGGAACTATTTCTCGTCTCCACCGTCAAGGAATGGTCGGATGGGCGGCCGTCAACATGGATCCCCAAGGATGTCAGACGTTTCGTTCAGATCAAGACCTATGTCTCCGTCTGATCAACGGTCATATCATGCCAGTCCACCTCAGCCAATCCAGCCGAGCAAGGAGTATGCACTTATTCTACTTCATTGCACCTTACTTCCACCTTGTTTCCCTCTCTCACTTCCCCCTGGATTACCCCCACCAAGCAAAGAGTTGCTCAAAGAGATATTACCTGATGCTTATTGGACTAGATGGAAATTACTAGAAGAGAAGATCGGCTCTACCGGCCTTCTACGGGACAGAGGAATCCTTATATCTCATCCCCAGGAAGCATATGACTTGCTTGAGGAGCGTTTGCTGGAGACCCTGGGGTTGACTCGCCCAAGACTTGCATATGGTCATTTCATTGGGGGAGAGGATGATACCGATGAGGATGAACAAGTCACTGAAGATGAAGATGAAAGTAACGACACTGAAACCGGTTGTGTGAGGCACAAATGCCAGGATTGCGGCCAGAAGGTCATCAAGAATCGTGATGGGGTTGAAAAGAAATGGGAGGTCAGAGTCTACGCTGCAAACGGGCTTATGGGACAGGGCGCTTGGTCAGCTGCTTGGAAAGAGATGGAAAAAGTCGATGTGGAAGTTGGATTGTGTCTTCCGACGAAGCTGAGGAATGAGCTGGAGCAAAAACTGGCTCAGGAGATGGTGAAGCCAGAAGCCAAGGTGAAGGATTTTCCACTCCAAGAATCCAAAGCAAGTGACATCCCTTCGGCGCGTCTTCAATCGCAAATTGATGGGTTGGATGAACCACCACAGGCAAAACCAACAGCTAAATCGCCGGCTCGCGAGAGAGGGCGAATAGCGTCTACCCCAAAATCAACACAGTACTCTAGGGATGATGTCAACCTTTGGAAAGCACTCTTTAATTACATACGAATAGTGTGTCGAGGCAATCAGCTCCCGATAATGACCGTCTTTCTTGTTCTGCTTGCCCTTCTAACTCCTTCTCCGTACCACCTCTTTGGACACTCCCCGGATGTTACCATCCCACAGCCCGACACCATATCCCTAGACCAGGCTCCAATTATGCCAATGCCTACCAGCCAAGCAGAAGCAGTGTCTCAGCCACCGGTTAGCTCGGAAGAGATTGTGGAAAGCTCATTGCCGGTAATACAGGGATTGCCGACGGCATCGTATTCTGAGGCCAGTTCTCTGGAAACTGTATCAGCCCAATTAGATTCTTCTGCCTCGCATCCTAGATTTCAAGAGCAAAAACCATCATCCGACTTGGATCTCTTGCTTGATGAGAATCCTTCAGCTGAGACAATCGTTTCGACACAATCAGGTCTTCCAGTGTCTGGCTACCAACAGCCAAAGGATACCATGATACCCTCACAATCCAATGAGCCTGCCTCCCCGGTTCCTCCAGCTTCGCCAGATTACCCAACACAACAGGATCAGCCATCCCCTTCACCCATACCAAGTTCCTCTTCCTATGCAACTTCATCTGCCTCTCCCAGCTTGCCTCCTGTTGGAAACGGAGAACAACCCGTAGATACACAAGATTTTTTACACTCTTCAGTATCTCAAGGTCATGCGCCTATTTCTACTGATGGTGCAGTACCTAAGGTCGAAGTAACACGCGATGAGACATTTGAATCTGTGCCAGTGCCACCACAGTCAACGCCTGCTCCAACCTCTGCCGCTATGGAGAAGGGAAACGAGCTACCGTTCTTGAGTCCCCACGAGAAGGTTGTCCATGCAGACTCAGAGCCCTCCACGGATGAGGAGGATCAATAGCCGATCTTGCATCAATATTTCTATTTATAGCCCATCCTTTTCTTTTTGGATCTGAATATTCTATGTTTATGTTTATGACCTCATCACGCCTTGATGTCGCCCAAATACTTGCTGTCATTCGTGTTTCTACCTGTACTTCCACAATATACCCCTCTCGCCGCACTATGCCAACGACAAGTTGTTGCAACTTTGTATGTTTTCAATCCGTTATTGGCAGCGTTTCACTTTTTCTTTTTCTCTCCTATATTCCGCATCATTTTAAGCCCTTTGAGCAAGCGAATTTCCTCCATCCACTATGTCCTCAGCACTACCGCAGTTTTTGCCCGTCTTTTTCTTGAAAACTGAGGAATTGTGTTCACCAAATACGCAGACGATAAGCCTCGCTAGTATTTACTCTTCAAATAAACATGATACTGATAGTACAAAAGATATACACTATGCTGCCCTCTCTGTTTTTACTGTAGGAAAGGGCTGTATGACAATGCTGGAATTTCTGACTTTCTTTTGGCACCTGAACGCATTGCAAACTCCCTGAACTAACTAACTATAACTACATGCTTAGTGCCAACTTTTAATCCCTATGGACGTATTAGATTCAGCTACATCACATCCTTTGAGTATTATTTGGTAGTTATTGTATCGCTTCGGATACGGGGAGGCTGACATAGAACTTAGTTCCCTCAGCCTTGAAGTTGTGACCTCTTCACCCCAACAAGCTAGCTTCTTAACTATTCCCCGAAGAGCCCCAAATTAAGGTGTAAGACATCCATTTTGTGGCGTCTGGGGAGAGAGGGAAAAAGAAAACAATGCATACCTAGCCAGAGCTAGCACATGGCAATGCGGTGTAATCGAAGGCCATGGACCAGGCTTTCTAGAATCCCAGCGGGATTGACATTACTGAGAGCAAGGATCAGCCATCGCTTGACAGATGTCATTGCATGGATGACGGTATTGCTCAGTGAGATGCAGTCTGAATCTCTAATACTGGAGTTGTATCGACTGGAGTTGTATCGAGTCAACCACTACTCAGTTCTACCCGAAGCTGCAGCATCAAAGTTTAACGTAGCCTCCACGAGGAAAGCCCAAGTCTTAGTGTTCGCTAATAATAGAGAGGCACGTTGAAGACAGACATTTAGCCCAAGGTTTAAGGCCACTAGAGCCGAATGGCCACAGGCTGGGGTCACGTCCTGAGCACTCTCTAGATACTGCGCCTAGGAAGAGAGGGCAGTGCATATGTTTCGTTGACGCCCTCTTACCCTGCCGTGGGCTTCGGTAGCTGGAAGAAGATTTATATCAGCTATTAACAACAGTTAGTGGATTGATTGAGATGATTACTTTTTTCAGACATCAGCTAGCTAGGACAAGGTCACAGAAGCTTAACGTCCGTCTCGGGCAGATATTTTGATACACCGCACGCTGGATATCCTCCTGCTTGGTTGTTAGTATAATTATACGCGAAGGAGTTAGTGTATGTCTTACTTTTAAGGACGAACCACAGATCCAAAAGATACCATTTTACGGAAATTCAACTACCACGCGGGGAAGTGTAACCCTAAAATTAGTGTCTGTAGTGCTTCATTTCGGGGCTTCGAGTTCCATTCCGTATCCAAGAGGTCTTATCTAATTGCTTTTCTGGGTAATGCAGAAGCTTGGATACCATAGGTCCAAGAATAGAACCCCATTTCTGAATTAGTGCAGAGTGCAACTAGTCCCATGCAACTAGGCTGAGAGATGGCAGTGTATCATTCTCATATAGGATAGCAAGCCGAGAAATCGGGGTATAAATTAGACAATCTTCCCCAGAAAATCTGTATTTCTTCTCATCATCGTCAACAATCAGATCTCCCTTTCACTCCAAAGAAAACTTAGAATTCTCTGCACGATTATCTCGGCTCACACCATCACCCAGCCAATATGAAGCTCACTGCCCTCTTTGTATCTGCCGCAGCTGTCGTCCTCGCTGCTCCGACGGGTAATTTGAACAACCCGGAGATCGAAGCACGCAATACTCAATTCGTCTCCCCAAAAGACACCTTCCTTCATTACATCAATACTGGTGTCACCAATCACGACGTTTATGGAAGACCTCTGGTGGTAAAGAATGGCAAAGCCGCTGAAGAAACCAGCGCAGTCGTCACCTTTGATTTTGACGGGAGCTATAACGGTCGCCGATGCAGACTCCGCTTCGACACTTCAGCCGGTGACACATCCAAGGGTTCGCAGCAGCTTGACGTATACAGCGTGATTAACCCACCAACCTGGCCCATTCAGAGCCCTTTCAGCAGAGACCAACACCGTGGCCGAATCTATGTTTTAGTCTCCGGAACTGCACAGTGGGTGCAGGGTTATAATGGATATCCTGAATTTGACTGCCCCGTCAACAAGCGCATTGGGTATGAGTTCGTTGGCGTTTACGATTATGACATTATCGACTGGAACGTCGGTTCAACTGGACCTCGCATTGAAGTTTTGTAATGAGGGGGTATAATCCACGGTGGCTGAGCGATGGGTGGTTTTCATTTCTTTTCATCTCTTTTCATAATAGTTAACGGCTCATCGCTGCGTGTTAATTCTCTTAATGTTTTGATCAGTGCAATGTGATCTATAGCGAGTATATAACCTTTGAATGCTATTTCGACGTTTAACTGTGATTATTGTTCTTACCTACGGTAACTCTGAGGTTGCAGTAAATTCATGTTTTTCAAAGTTCAATGCTTGAACGTTTTTCAATTTTGAGCCTCAAGATGGTCACGTGCACAAACAACCCCAATTTCAACCAACCTCATCCTCCACGTCAACATAACAAAACAACCACTGATGGCGTCTGTTTGATAGAGGGACCCTGCTTATAAGCCTATCAATAGCTGCTTTACAGCTATGCCGTGACCAGAAATCTGCAATGCTTGATACGATTGGTTCTGCCGGACCGTGAGGAAAAGCAACCCACCCAGAGTTAACATCCTATTGCTGCCCAGTCAACTGAGCTTCAAAGACTCTCATTATGGGTAAAAACTACTCTAATGCGAAACAAATTCTTTGTGGATTAGTTATTATTTATTTAGGGATCAAGTCATGATGACAATATCGATTCCATCCTCAGGCTTTCGCAAATATATCTGGTTTCTCTGCATTGCGCACCGGCGGTTCAGCAGCTTGACCACTGGCCTCCTCTTCCAGTTCTTCTCTCAATTTTTGCTCTTTAAGCTGTTTCAAGTGCTGGCAAAAGAGACTTCCAGCTCTTATCCGGTCTCCGTACCGAATAAAAGCGAAAGGAATCGCCGTCATAGCCAAGCTGGCAAAAGCAAGCAGACTACACCCCCAACTTATACCAAGAGATGAATACATGCGGCCTGCTGCTACTGGGAGGGCGGTTCCAAGAATGCTTCGAGCAAAACTCGCAGCTGACTGTGCGCTTGCTGAGAACGTCTCGTATGCGTCAGAAAGATAGTTAATCATTGCAATAAAAATGAGGAGAAATCCCGCGCCGAACGGGATGCCAGAGAGCATGGGGATAGACCAGTGGATATTGGGTGAAGCAGTCCATCCCAGCCAGAAGAGAGATACAACAAATAGCGGTCCCCCAACGACAGCTAGTGGAAGTCTCCGGTATTCTTCCACGTCTGCCCAAGGAGCGTTTCGAAGTTTTGAACGGTTAAGATAACTATCCCAGCAGAAAAATAGACCAAGGGCTGCAGCAACTCCGGCGCCAACTAATCCAATTGATTAGACTAATTCGAACTGAGATAATAAAGGGAGATCAACTTACTTGGTAGGTACATGAGCCCTGCAACTCCTGGGCTCATATGGTATGTCCCTTTCCAAGGTAAACAAGTTAGCATATGTTTCCCATTCACTCCAATTGTCCAGATACTCACTTTGAAAAATTAACGGATATGTCTGAAAATACATGAAGAAAATGGCATAAACCAATGCTAGATATAGACACGTGAAAAGCACGATTGATTCAAATATGATCATTCTAATGGGCCTTGTCAGGGTCACAGTCAAGGTCTCTTTGATCCCTTTCTTCTCGAGATCGAGAGCCGAAACTATTTTATCATCACCTGTTTCCTTGCGCAGTTTCCGAGCTCTTTGTTGCAGAAGCACTGGAGCATATGTTTCGGGCGTCAAGAGAACTATTGGGGCTGTCAACCCGGCAAATATCAAGCCTACCCAGAAGCTCCATCTCCAGTTTACTACTGATATGAACCCTGTGACAGGTGGACCAACAATTGGGCCCGCACATGTTGACTGCAAAAGTTAGCCTTGCCTTTGATTAGAATGAACGCTGGGGTTTCTCTTACTGCCATAAAAAAGGCCATATATCTCCCTCTTGTCCTGGGCTCATCATACACATCGGCAAACACTCCTCCAACAACGGCTATGGGCGCTGATGCTGACACTCCGACAAAAAAACGCATGGCCAGCAGAGCAGCCCAGCTTTGCGATAAGGCACACGCAAGCGTGAAGAGCATAAAGGCTGCAAAGCCTACTATAACCACCGGCTTACGCCCATAAGACTCCGATAGGGGGCCGCACACAATTGGCCCGAAGACATAACCGAGTAAAAATAGAGAGATTGGAAGAGTCAGCTGTTCAGCAGATCGAATGTTGAACTCCCGTGCTATATAGGGTATCGCTCCGCTGGGCAAAGAAGAACCAAGAGTGCTATTTAGCACGTTCATGATTCCAGAAAAGAGAATGAACAGTTTTTTGTTCTATATTCTGTCAGCTCAGCCTGGGATTCCACCAAGACAGGATCCATACCGTTGACCAATTTATTGGGTTTTCGGGGTCTTTTGCCTGGAACGACAGGACTGTCTTGGAGGCTACACGGCGACATCTATAGGAGGACTTGTAAGTGCCTCCAATAGGCATAGTTTTGCCATCTTCATCGCCATTGCCGACTACTTCGGATAATGATGAACCCGCAAGTATTTCTGGAACCGCTACAGGATCTGAGGAGGCATCAGCACCATCTCATGGTCCGTCGATATTCTGGGTCACTCACTAGCAACTACAGCGATTTCTTTTAGCTGGCCATCAACTTGCGCCGAAGCCTTTTCGACTGTCCCCATCTCTCCTACTTCGCAGTTTTGAAGGCCAAGACAGAAATGCCGAGTTTAAACCGAGAGAGCTGGGGGAATGTTTCAACCTTTATATTCTCGATTAAGGGCATCACAACATTATATCATATTTGATTACGTCTTTAGGCTCTAATCAGTTTGACATAACAGGGGAAGAGATCATCATATTCACACAATATAATGTGAAGAAGACAACATAGCGGAATAACCGTGGGGACAGCCCGGTTAGCACGGCTTCTTTTCATGCATTTCTTTTCTATACGGGTTTCCAGACCTCCTGTCTAAGATATAAGGAGCATTGACAACTGACTAACCAATCACTAGTCCGCAACTTCAGGAGGATGAGAGTGTGGAATTGTTGGTCTCGTTTAGCCTAGGGCCGGGGGTCCCTGAAACGTTTGCCGAGGGAGAGAACCGACATTTTTGGTTGAAAGTCTCTTCTTTCCTGCAGTTTCTCGGGATAACTATACGCACTTGACCTTTCCCCCACCATCGAATCTGCATCCTTCAAAAAATAATAATTCCAGGCCTTGACTCTGAGTGGAGACTGTCGACTCGTGGAAACATCGTACCGGGATTTAGCGCGAATGCCTGCAGACGCTTTGACAGGAACAAGCATTGCACCGATAGACAGAGTTAGATAACTAATGCGGTGAAAGACCCAGCATCAGTACTTTTAGAGAACAACTGCTTTACCTAGCATCTACCAGAGCCCTTCACTTACTACTACTATGCCCTGCCAGTCCGTGATGCTAACCAACCCGTTGGATAGTGAACGGGGTTAATTTAACCCGAGAGCCAAGAGCGGGACCAGCACGAAGGCCTCCCTGATGCTGTGCAACACGAAGATTCCGCTGCTGATGCATGGCGGGACCTCGCCTGAATCAACACCCACGAGGTGCATGGTGTGAGCAAGGCCTGAGTGCATGGCCGCCGATATGGAAGCAATGCGTCAACCCTTGCCAAAGATTACAGATGCATTTCCCGTATGGAGTACCAGGATAATTACTCCGTAGTGGCACATAAATTGTCGGCGACACATCTAGGCCCTTACACGATCATAGACAGCGTCATGAGAAATACAAGAGACTAAAACATCTCTCTCTATATATATGAGACCTCACTTTTATTCAGAGAGACAACGAAAATGCTTCTTACAGGGGCTATTATTGGTTGTTGCATGCTCGGGATTCGGAGAGAAAGAAAAAGAAATTCTTAAAGAACGGGGGAAGTTGGCGTTAACAGGTTGCTTTTGTGCTTAGGTGGAGTCGGTAACCTGTTGAAGGAAATAAAGTCCACAAATATATTATTCTGAACGATGATATCGATGGATACACGTTTCCATTATTGAATATGCGATCGTCTGATATGTCGGAAATTCATGACCGAGCATTAGTTATCCAGTTAATGCGGAATTAACTAGTTACCACTTTGTGCTTGGAAGTTATCCAATCGAAGTGCAAAACCGCCTTTCCGCCGAGTCTCCTTCCTGGCTTGTGCTGGACTCTAAAGGTCAATCAATAAACTGTTCACCGATCACGTCAATCTGCCCTCGACCCTCGGCCCCCTCGTCAACCCAAACACTGATACTCTTTGGGCCAATTTTGAACTCGGCATAACCTCGAGGATCAACTTCTACGGGTGCCGTGGTCACCGCACCAGATGTGAACAATTCCGTCCACTTCTCGCCAGCATGCCGTATGCCGACATACATGGTCTTCGACATAGGCGCAGCGCTAGTACTGGCGTTTAATACGCACGCCAGCCCAGATGGGTGCGCCGTGTCGCCGTAACGAACGAAACCTGCAGTTGCATCAGTAACAAGCTGAAGCTTTCAATCTCGAAAATGTAAGACCAAAGGTCTCCGAGTAACTAACCGATACATTTCTTGTTATCAAAATAGTCCCTCTGTTTCCCGTAAGCATACATAGTTCGAATCGTCGCTAAAGCTGCTAACTTATCAACGGGTGGAAGCCGATACTTGGGTTCAGTGTTGGTTATGCCGTAGAGATCACCGTAAAACAAACAGGGGTAACCATCCTGACGGAGGAGAATTAGCGCATATGCAAGAGGTTTAAACCAAGCATCAATCAATATCTATATACGGGTTAGCAAGGGGTGAATAGATTGCGGTTATCGATATTGTTGGAATCTTACTTCGAGTGATTGCCCTGGTTGCTAAGGTATATTAGCGGGTGCCGTCATGTTTGTTGATCTACATGGAATCTCACCGTATCATGGTTCGAGACAAAGGTCTGGCAATAGTTAGATAGGTTGCCATCGGATATATTTGAAATTTAGGACATACCACGGCTTTCTGTGGGCGAACCTGCACGAGGGTCTGGTCAAATATTCTTCGTAAGTCTTGACCCTCCTTGGCGAAGAGGGAGAACCTCCCTGCTAAAGGAGCGTCAAACAAAGACACGAGACCTTCCATCTGATCATGATAATTTAGCATATCGCTAATATCCCCCGTCCAATATTCTGCAACCAGAAACCAATCTCTCCCGACAGTCGTTCGGATATGCTGAATAAACTCTTTTAAGAACCCTCGGGAATAATGCTTGACTGCATCAAGTCTCAGTCCTTTTAGCTTGAATTCGGTTCCTAGCCATTCGATCCAGCGCTTAACATCGTTCGTTACCTCAGTATTGGAATAGTCCACGTCTGCAAACATGAGATAATCATAATTCCCATTCTCAGTGCTGACATCCTTGGCCCAATCCTTGTTCCCCGAGCCGACTAATTTGTAAATCCCAGATTTTTGTTGGAGGGCGTCGTAATTAATTCCACTGAAATGGTACCAATGGTACTTCAGCTCGCTGTATTTGGTTCCACGGCCGGGGAAGTCGTAGCCCAGCCAGGCTTCTATCTCTCTTGGCTCAGAAATATTGACAGTTCTATCTATTTGACTGTTAGAGTAAAGTCTTGAGCAAGTAACAATAGCTTCGTCACCTTTGGGGTCCACTTCGACAGCCACGCATTTCTCCTTAGTATCTGCTCCAGCTCTGTGGTTCAAGACAGCATCCCAATATATCCCGATATCAAGCTCGTTTGCTAAAGAAACGAAAGCTTCAAGATCCGATCTTGATCCCCATTTTGTTGCAGTTTGGCCTTTTTGTTCGAACTCGCCTACATCATACAGGTCATAGATGTCATATCCATTACCGCCTGTAGCACCTTTGCAACCGGGAGGTATCCAGATGTTGTTCACACCCATTGACTTCAGCCGTGGGAGGCTTTCTCGAAGTCTGTTCCAGTGTTGTTGGTCTGTCGGAATATGCCATTCGAATCCTTGGAACATGAGATCATTTTCTTTGGCGACTTCGGGCTCTTTTTTGCTAGGTTAATTCAAATCCAGGAACAGCAGTGAAAGCTGTTCCCCAGAGAGGAGAACAAGTGACTGGCAATGAGATGGGGACTAACCATCCAGAATATCCCATTTCCTATTCCTCAGTCTGCTATATATCGACAGTATTTGGCCCATAGTGGCATGCTAACTGTATGAACTCAACGCTAAAAAGAATGCAAAAGATAGCCCATGCGGATAGGAAAAATGGTGCTGAAGAAGCTGAATCGACAGGTATTTATTGTATTCCAAAGCTCAACACTCCACCTGGAAACATCTTATCCTTGTGTCATCTTGAACCCTGGCTGTGATAGCTAGTGCGACTAAGATACGTGTAAGAAGCACAATAAGCAAGCTGCCCAATAGGATTTGTAAATTTCCACTGTAATATCACCAGGATATAGTACAGTACTCCGTATAATACTTATCAATAATAGCTATCAAACAACAAATGGCATTACAGAGAAATCATGAAGTTGGTGAAAGTTGAACTTTTATTGAAGTCAAAACATCCCAGATTTTAAGAATAAACTTTAAGGTTCGTTATCATATGATATTAAACCTTAATTCATTAACACGTTGACTAAGCAATATGAATTTTGATCAATTACTTTTGAAAAGTAGAACTTTCGACGGAGAAACTCGAAGAGAAAAGGAAGGCCGCGGGGGAATTGTTCTGGTTGATTTTTTCCTGATTATGGATGCTTTCAAGCTCCTTACAAGGTCTACAAAGATCAAATCTTCAACTAACGCCAAGGGAGCGGCGTCCAGTCCTCTGCCATCAACCGGCGAAGCTCGCACACCACAGTTATTTCCTGCAAAGCCAACTAGGCCGAATGCAAAAGGAGGCGATGATGATAATCGGGGGAAGAAGAGGAAGCGAGGGGCGGGTAATGAAGAGGACTCTGAAGTTAAGGATACGACGCTGAATTTCTTTAGCGGCCCGGCTTCGTCTGCGCCCGAAATTACCTCGAAGATATCTACGGACATAGATGCGGAAGACCAGAGCAGTGACGAAGATAACGGTCGCCATGATGCTAATGCACAGCTACTTTCACTCTCTGAAGCTGATAGAAAATCTATCTTGAAGTCTCATAAGATTAAAGTCACTGACCTTCGAACACCAAAGACAAACTGCGACGATGCCGGAACAGCGAAGAAATCCAAGAAACGGAAGCGAGAAAAAGAGACTGCAACTGCTTCTCTCACGAAAAAACAGCGGAAAGCATTGCAATCACTCTACCCCGAACCCCTCGTCTCGTTTGAGTTGCTACGGTCGAAGTATAATATTTCAAGGCGTTTGTTGGAAAATATACGCAATCAAGGGTATACTGTACCTACAGAGGTACAGCTTGGCTGTCTACCAATGCTGCTTGGAGGGTTGTGTGCATTGACAAAAGACGAAAAGGCCAGCAAAGGTTTGGAATGTGAGCCTGACCTTCTTACGGTTGCTCCCACTGGAAGCGGGAAGACATTGGCATTTATGATCCCACTTATCAGCAAGATAATGAAACACCGACACCAGAAATCTGGCGAGCAGTCAAAAGGAATTCTAGGCGTTATTGTTGCGCCGACAAAAGAGCTTGCGAGCCAAATTACAAATGAGGGCAGAAAGCTCGCTCTGGGTACTGGGGTTAAGATTACATCTATGCGCAAGGGTATGCGCGTAGTAGAAGAACGTGGTGGAGATTATACCAAACAAGAAGATGATGATAGTGAGGATGGAAGCAATTCCGATACTGATGAGGAACGGCCAAAAGAACGAGCAAAGTCTCTTGCAACCGTAACGAAGAGTGACATCCTAGTTACAACTCCATTGTTATTAGTCAACGCACTTTCTGACAATGGCCATGAAGAGCTTGCCTCAATGCCTTTAGTCGAGTCGCTTATCCTTGATGAAGCGGACGTTCTTCTCGACCCCCTATTCCGGGATCAAACGCTTAAAATATGGCAATCATGCGTTAACCCTAGGCTACGTGTCGGATTGTGGTCCGCCACAATGGGATCTAATATCGAAGAACTGGCCAAGGCAACCATTGGGGAACGTCAAAAGGCTCTAGGCCTAAAAGAAGAGTCCTCCCTCGTCAGACTAGTTGTTGGTCTAAAGGACTCTGCTATCCCAAACATCTCCCATAAACTCACGTACGCTGCGACGGAACAAGGCAAGCTTCTAGGTTTAAGACAACTTCTACATCCAACAACTGCTACAGCATCTGCTGGCAAACATCTTCGTCCTCCTTTTATCGTTTTCACTCAAACTATTCCACGAGCAGTGGCTCTACATTCTGAACTGATGTATGATATTCCACCTGAAGCAGGTGGTTCTTCCCGGATCGCGGTTCTACATTCGGAGCTTTCCGACTCTCAACGGTCCGATGTTATGGCTGGGTTCAGGAAAGGAGAAATCTGGATCATCATTACCACTGACCTTCTTTCTCGAGGTGTGGATTTCCGTGGAATCAACGGAGTTGTCAATTACGATATCCCCAACTCAGCTGCTGCCTATGTGCATAGAGTTGGGAGGACTGGTAGAGCGGGTCGAGAGGGCGGTGTTGCGGTTACTTTCTACACTAAGGAGGATATACCGTATGTCAAGAACATTGCCAATGTGATTGCTGCGAGTGAGAAACTCCGTGGTGGTGAAGGCCACGAGCCAGGTATACAGAAATGGCTTCTTGATGCGCTTCCCGACTTGACAAAGAATGACAAAAAGGAATTAAAGCGCCATGGAGTCCAGGCCCGGAGACGAACACCCGCAATGGTCAATGATAAGAACCGCCGCGCAACCCGTATCAGCACTAAAAGCGGTTTTGAAAGGAGGATGGAGAATAAGAAGAAAGGGGCTATCAAGGGCAGTCAAGCCAGAAAGCTTGCTCAAGAGGCTGACGGTGATGCCATCGAAGAAGAAGCATGGAGCGGCATTGAGGGCTAATAGATACATCCTAGTGCGTGATACCAATATTGATATTTAGATCTTAAAAGGAAAATAAAAGAATATCAACATGAATGATCTAGTCTACTGCTTCCTGTTACACTATTGCCAGTATTGCAATTCCTCCCTAGGCTCCTGGCCTTGATTCTTTTGTTGAAAATTCCCAGCTCGTATTTGCCTTGTAATTCCGGATCAACAGCACGCCCGATGCCTCCGCATTTCAAATAGCCGAGATCCATTCCAACTCCTTTATCATAAAGTCGATAGCATTACTCCAGGTCAATGGTAACATCAAGAGAGTGTATATCGCTATATCTATAACCAGTTAAGGATGTCTACCAAAACCGCTGTCCTTACAACCAAGGCCCCGGCGCCACTTCCGGTGCTATCTCAGGCCGTCGTCCACAATGGCATGATATATTGCTCTGGAAGCATTGGAATGGATCCCAAGACAAATCAATTAGTCTCTGGAGGCGTTGCAGAGAGGACGGTTAGTCCGAATATCCATTGCCTCAATATACTATAGTCAACTACTGATCCCTCTATAGCATCAAGCTCTAAGGAACCTTTCAGCAGTATTGGAAGCCGGCGGCAACAGCTTGAAGAATGTCGTCAAAACAAACGTCTTCATCTCCACCATGGATGACTTTGCGGAAATGAACAAGGTGTACCAGTCTTATTTCAAAGATGAGCCGAAACCAGTACGTTATTCCAATACCTTTTGATCTTTGGTTTGTTGACAGTACGTTAGTGCCGGACTTGCGTTGCTGTGAAGCAGCTACCATTAGATACCGACATTGAGATTGAATGCATAGCTTATCTGTATGAACCATCCACTGAACTGCCTCTGTCCATGGTTGAATCATCTAACTAGATTAATAAAATAGGAACGATGTGAAAGCTAAACTATAGAGCCAAATTCATGACTAGAGTTAGGTTTCAGACAGTGATGGCTACATAAAAATGCTACGTCAACTTTTTCAATTCTTGTTGTGCTATTAACCCATAGGTAGTGGATAATATAGACAGTAAAGGCCCACTTCATGTAACATTGAACCCATATGGGCTGCAATATAGGTAAAATAGCCGTCGGTCATCGAATGGTGAATACCATAACAGGCATAGCACCTTAAAATATTGAAAGCCCAAGGGAATCAAGGCATTGATAGACATCTGGCATCAAGAACCGCATCAGGTAGACAAATTTTTTAAGCCATCCATGACAATATCAATCGCGGAAGCCGGGTTGAATCACAAACCAAATGCCCAAACATGCACGATTTGTAAAGGCTCCGACTATCATAGTTCGTTCATCTCGAATTTAGGCACTAGAGCCCTTAGCAGAAGCCAAAGGACGGGCCCAATCGCATGCAACCTGACTCATTTTCATGGCATTTTCCTTTGCCATTGCGCATGCAACTTCGGCCTCTTTTGCCGCCTGGATGGCAGTCAACATTGCCTTCTCAGCATCATGCGAATTATTCACGGCTTCAATAAGAATCTTGCCAAGCTATAAAATACAATCGCCTACAGTTAGCAATTATTTAGAAACATTCAGGGTTTAATGACACTTACTCTAATGAGCTTCTCTTTGCGTGATGTATCGACTTCATTCCGCGCTGAATCAAGAATCTCCATCGTGATAGTGCTAATCCTTCCAGTGTCTCTCAGTGCAGGGGAGCGTGGAGGTTCAAGGTGGCGGTAACTGATGTCTCCATTTGACATGCCACTTGGAATTCCGCTTCCACTAGCACCAAGATGAGGAACAGATTGAGACGCTGGCACAGATAGTTTGAAGTTACTCGTAACTGTTGGCTTCGCATAAGAAATCAAAGGGCGCATGATTTCTTTTGGTGCCTCAGATTTATTCTTTGAAAACAATCCACGGAAATTGGAGAATACTCCTTTGGAAGATGATCCTTTGCCTTTGATTGGTTCCGGAGCGGTGGTGATAGGATCAGCAGAGCGGTGATGACGCTTCTTATGACGCTTATCTTTCTGTCCCTGGCTATCTGCATTGTGTGACGAAGGCTGATCTGGTCCGATGTGGATATCATTGTTTGGTCTAGGCCTATAGTGGGCTCTATCGGTAGACGGTCGGTGTGGGTATCTTCTAGGGGAGCCATACGTAACACCAACTTTGCTATTATGCCGAGGGCTTCTAGGAGAATTCACCTTAGATGCTTCATTCTGGGACTTCCTAGTGCGCTCTACTGGGCCAGCGGACTTGGATGGAGATGGGGAATTGTCTGTCACAGCCACGGGAATAGAGCTCTTTTTGGCAGATTCAATAACTGGGGAGCTGCAAGGCGCTTCGTTAGGTTTTCCAAGCTCTGCAACTGGTTCCCTATCTATCGATGCAGATTGCTTGGAATTCAAGTCTTTACCTTCTGTGTCTAGGAACGGGTCAGCATCAAGCTTTCCCGAAGCTGGGTGAGGTAGCTCCTTTTCAGGGGAAGATTTTCGTCTCATCGAGCGATGGCCAGAGGATGCTCGGCGAATTCCAAATTCAGCGCTCTTTGCTTTTGAGATTGATTTTCCGGCTGGTCCTCCAGCAGGTGTAGGACTGCCTTCCTCCGCTGGAGGTTTACCACTGAAGGACAGCCTATAAGATGAGCTCTTGGAACGCTTTGAGGAAAAGGTCGCAAAGAGGCTATCAGTGGAGAGTCTAAATTCCCTCTTGTGTCCGGATTGACGACTAGGTCCACGACTAGGACCACGACTCTCTTTCATATTCTTCTCCAACACCTTGATATCATCTTCACCCATTATGAGACGCTCAGCCTCTGATGAAATACGAAGTTGCGGGCCATGGCATGGGGCAGACTTCGAAAGCTGCTTCACAGTGATATCATCCGAGAATGGGTCGGCATTTTCCTCCATTCCCTCGGTTTTACTGTTCATTTCACCCTGGGATTCGTGTCGCAGATTCATGCTAGAATGGATATTGCCCTTGTCCATTCCAGAAGGATTTTCCTGTGCTACAGCCCCATTGGTGGTGATTTTCTCTACTCTATCAAAAATAGCAGATGGGGTGGTACCTTCAGGTACGTTTTCAGGGCCGTTATCCTCCCTATTCTGCTGGAGCATACGAGTAGGGAGTGGGATTGAGCTTCTCTTTGAAGGAGAGAAGACAGTTGTTTTCGAGCTATGACCAGCCCCCGAATCACTCTCAGGGAATAAATTCCGCGGCGACATTCGAGGAATTTTAGAACCGCTTTTATCCGTTCGAGGCGTAGTAGTTAGTGAGGCTGGATAATAGGGGTTTGATGGAGTAGGCGTCCCCATTGGCTTTTGTTTGGGAGTCATGGCACCAGGTGTCCTAATAGGCGAAGGAGAATGTTTAAATGAGCAAGAGGACGCCCTATTATCTCTCGTCAGTAAATGATTCATACTGCCAGGTGAAGATGCAACCCTAGGACGGTCTCTAAATGGGTTAGACTTAGGAACCCGAGAATAATAGCCAGGAGATACCCCTGTGCCATGGTAAGCAAAGGATCGTTCCGTCTGTACTGGATTTCGGTAGAAATCGGTAACAATCTTCAAGTTTTGAGGCTTTCTAGGTGGAGAAAACGGACTCTCTGTTGAAGATTGACTGAGAGCAGATGTGCACCATTTCGTAGAGCCAGGACTAGCAGCCTCTGCCGCACTACTCTCAGACGGGTAATCTTCTTGCACCTCGCTTTTCTGTCCTTCACCTTCTTTTCCAACCTCCATGCAAGCTGTGGCCTTTGTAAGTTTGGATAAAGCATCCGCAAACATACGAACCCCATCAGGGATTGGAGTGTGTGCGTTTTCTTCTTCAATCCGTGTCAACTTAATCTCATCATTGCCATTCGGCTGGGCATCGCTCGTGGTATCTTCCTTGCTGTCTTCAGCTTGTTCTGAGGCAGTTGTCGCCCATTCCTTGTCAGAAGGAGAACAAGAAGGCGGGTGTTGCGATTGGTCTTTGCTTGTTTCGACAGAGGTATGAATATCCAAATTACATGTTGAATCAACCCCTGAAATAGGCCCGGGTGGGTAGGGCAATGGCTTTTCGGAAGCAAGCTTCTTATCAGCAACAGTTTGAATGCAAGCATTCTAAGTAAAGGGGGAGAATCAAACAGGTCAGAATCGACGTTCTAGCAAATTAGACGCGTTTATGCAGTTCACATACATAATTGCACTCCTTGGAGTTCCTATCTGGACATGGGGTAGACTGTTGCTCCGTTTGAGTTACAGAAATCAATCGATAAGAACCCTAAGCAAGCAGGTGTCAGCAGTCATGTAAGCTTTCATTTGGGAACCTGCTTTCCACGTACAACACCTGGGGATTGACCGTTTTTGTAAGGAGTCCTTTTGCTATAGTTCGTTGACTTTGCTGATGTGGAACGAAAGGCATCCACTCCCTTTGACGCGACTGATGCCCAAGTCTTCTGACGTGGTCTGTTAGAGCTAACAGGCAGGGACCTCGTAGGTGTCTCCGGGCGTGGTTGTTTAGGCCTATCAACCGAGGGTCTTCGAGAAAGGCCTGAGTTTGGGGGGAATAGCTGGTGACTCGGACTGATGGGTGTCATAAACCGAGGGTAAGCTGGTTGTGTATTGTCAGTGGACTGGATTGAATTGTTTGAAACCGTGCTCTCGTTCGTAATAGGAGGCTCGCAAACAGCCATTCCATCTACCTGGTCCTCCATGTTGAACGTGTCTGCTCGAGTAGATGAGAGGCGTAGACCTTCTCAGCAAGCTCGTCCTGTATGGGCCATACACAGATCACAAGATGTAGAGTGAATACATTTCGGTATCAGTTAGAGCATAAGCTGGAGGACAGAAGTCTCCACGAAAATGAATGTTGTAGTTTAAAAGGTGGGAGATGACATGTGTGGGTGAGGGAAAATAAATGAACGAGTTCGAGTACGCAACGGAATAACTTGTCACGTAGCTCTAGGGCGAGAAGAATATTGAAATAAAGGCCTATTGTGAATAAATCCGGTCAAAGGACAAAGGGAGACTAAGGAATTTGCCAGGTCTAGAGACTTAGAGAGTAATGATATCAAGGTCTCCGGCAAAATATGAAAAACAAGTCAATATCTAATAGTACTTAGTACTATACAATTATCATAATCACAATGGATGGCGAGAATATTGCGCTCTTCAGAAGCACAATATATAGTTAGAATCAAACGCGGGAATATATTATGAGAATTAGGGTCCAACAATCCAAACTTGAGCAAGAGTTCTCTGTCTGATTTCAAGAATCTCCAGAGTAATCAATGGGTGATGTACAGCATGCCGGTGATAGCAGATGATATCTGATGTCAGAAAGAAAACTCCATAACAATGGTAGGAAATGGAAGAAAACTGAACTCCAATGGCCATGGATTGAAAAATACGGGATCGGATAGCAGAATTAAAGATTTTAAAGTCAAGGCATGTCCACAGTTTTGAGCGACCTTCAGTCGAGGCTCTGGGGTCTGCTTTTGGAGGCAATTTTGATATGCAATCAAGAAAGACGGCTCACTCCTAAGGATCTCGTTAGACCACGCCAATAGTCTTAGCATATAGAATAATAGCATAAGATAAACGAACCTGAGGGGATTTTCTTTTGGCGGAAATTCTTGGGCTATCGGTGGTTTCACTGGCCTCTGTGGAGATGGATGGGACGGTGTCATGCCACTCGGTCACCTCCCATTTGACATGCATCGTATCGTTACCTCCGACGCCCCTGCGGTGTTTCCCTACTCTCCCCAGTCGGCTTCCTTCAATCATTTCCTCAAACCAAGGAATTCCTCCCAGAGTACCGCTTTGGCGGGTAACAAACACCTGTGGTTCCGCGGAGGCGACTTGCCTCGACGAGGAAGCCGCGGGAGTAACACTTCTACTAGACGTAACCGGAGCAAGCTGTGTTCCAGCATCGACGTCTTCCGGAAGTAGCCCCAGGTCCTCAAGGGCGCTTTGGTCCTGGCCGAAGAGGCTGCCCACAGTAATCGACATGTAATCAGCTTCCTCGGGAGGACTCTCGGTCCAGTAAGTCAATGGTGTACCGCAAAAGCCACAGAAGACACGCCGACAATGCGGATCATCCGGAGGAATAAAAGTGCGTCGAATAGCAGAATGAGTCTCATCAGGGAAGAAGGACACAGTTGAAGATTGATACCACTCAAGGGGCACTCGGAGCCATGCTGTCAACGGAGCGGCCTGCGTCCGACCTATAGACGACGACATCAGCAATCAGAGCATATGACGAACGCATCATTGAGCTATGCGCGGTAGAGTACTCACGATTCACACTGCTCGAGTCGAAGTAGACCTCGGCCTGGTCACTGGCATCAAGTGGGATGTTGATGAAACATTTGTTTCGCCCACAAGAACAACCGCCTCGAAGTGTCTGGCTCATGGTATCAATCAGAAAGATTCAAGTAGAGACGTAATTCCTAAAGACTCAATTCAAAACGAGCGGGAGATAATCGCATCGCGAGACAAAGCGCTGCTCTGCTCCTGTTCTTCATCGTCTTCTCTTCCTCTTCTTCTTCCTGGAGGTTGTTTTTCCCTTCAAGTCCAACTTTCATCTAAGTATGATGTTATAGATTAGGTAATCATGCATGAGTTAGGTGATGCCTTATGTAATTAATGACGTAATTGCTTAGTCATATTTTCACATGCGGAGATATTCCCGTTATCGGATTTCTCCTCCGCGCTCCGCAGCTCCTTTTTTCAACTTCCAGTCAATGTCATCTGAACAGCAAAGAAATAATAGCAAGATCAAGGTCGCATGAAGGACAGGACGAGTGCCCAAGAGAGACGGCCAACCAAGCAGAAGCCATAAAAGGGCCGTTTGCGCTTTGTGCTCCGTGTTATTTGTTTGTTGCTCGCCAGCGGGTTACCAGCTTACCTCCTCCTACCCGCTCCTACCCATCGTCATGGCTCCTGCAACTTCGCCAACAGGAGCTGCCGCCGCTCGAAAGCCTAGCTCAACCCCCGGCGAAGACACAGAGCAGCAGATGAAGAGAACGTCCAACTCGCCCTCCGATGCCCGGCCTGCTACGTCCGAGAGAGAGAAACCTCGTCTTTCTGAGCAGGAGAAGAAGAACAATCATATTGCCTCTGAGCAAAAGCGCCGGGCAGCCATACGTGAAGGGTTCGACCGATTAACCGAACTTGTGCCGGGTCTGACTGGTCAAGGCCGTAGCGAGGGCATGGTTTTGCGCAAAACTGTTGATTTCATGCAACTCAAGGTCCAGGAGCGAAAGGATTTGATTGAAGAGATCGAGCAGCGGGGAGGAAAAGTCGATGACAGGCTGCGCAATTTTACGGAGGCCATTAGATGATTTTGCTGTTTAACAATTTTCTACACACATTGCAGTATGGATGGGCAGGCGGCGTTTTCTTGGGGCTTTCAGGTTGGGGGGGGGATGGGGGTTTGGATGGATGTATTGAGCGGTGATACCCATCAAGTCAGTGTCAAATCAGTGGCTTTTAGGCTCTCATTTTTTGCCTGTGTTTAACAAGTAAATCAGAATATAAACATGAAATGAGAGGTTAATATTCTAGATTGAACATCAATACTTGAGCATTGCGTTTTCAGGCTTTGCAACCAACTTAGAGACGCCCTGGGACTGCAGCAAAGCCTATTTGCATCAGAAGCTGCTAGTACGCTTGAACGATATAATCCTGCCCGCCACCGAGTCTAAATGTAATAAGACGTCCTAGATCTGTTGATCCATCCTCCTGCACGCCCGTTTCTTCAAGGTCCCGAAACAGCTTGTCGATGTACTCCCCCGCGCCCGAGAGACTCAGAATTTTAGCTATTGCCCGGTGTAGAGCGAGTAATCGAGGAGATGGGGGGTCGATCGTTTTCCCATCGCTAAGAAACAGTTTCCGTGTCACAGGTAGTCCTAGTCGTTCAGCATAACCTGGAGTGTCGATACTTTCGATACGGTAGGTATTTTCCTCCCCCGAAACAGCTTCGAAATAGATCTCAAAATTTCCAAAGATGTTATGGAAAGCATGTGTGAGACTGATAGCATTGCGAGGACTATCGATGTAAGGCCCTTCTATGAGGCTTGCAACATCACAATCAAACATATTTAAGATATTAATGGCAGTCCTTCTTGCATCATTCTACCTAACAGTTAGTATACCCGCAATGAAGATTTCTTTTGTTATAATAACTTACAAGCTGCAAGTCCTTGTCCACTTTTACAAGGGAATGTGGTAGTATGTGCGCAACTTCCAAGAAATCCCTTGGATCTTCGACTTTGATCACATTTCCATCGTCATCCATCACGACTGGTCCCTGTTCACGCAGTCGGCGACGCTCCTCTTGCATGTCAAAAACTCGAGAAACAACACAACGATGACGGTCGCGGATAAGGCACAAGGACCTAAGATACGAAACTCTTTCCACGGTGCCGATGATCTCATGGGGTGATTGAATGCTTTTGATGGCAGAAATTTGATCTGGCGTAGGCTGTGGTGTTCTCTTCCCATTTGCTTTCACTAGGTAGATATTAGTAAAGAGAATGTCATATATTTACTATCAAAAAGGCGTGGCACAAACATGGGATAAAAAATTGGTCGAGGAGCATATCTGCGAAACCCTTGAGTTTGTCTGTGAGCCGGCTATCGTCTGTGTCAATATCTGCATCACTGTCGATATCGAAACCCATAAAATTAAAGAAAACCCGCAGAAATATATCCTTTGATATATCTGAGGCCGAAAACTCGTAGGAATGGAGGATGAGCAAGTTGCGGTGGTACCCCTCCTTGATACCAACTTCATCACCAACACGACGAACAACTCGATACAAAACATCTTGAGCACGAGAACGCTCTACTCCAGCCAGGGGCGGTAGTTGGTCATAGTTTATGACCCCTTCGAATGATGCTTGGTGGTGGTCGTGAAGTTGGGGCGGAATGGGAGAACGTCCAGGCAAGTCAAGCACTTCCTCACGGTATGGTTGTTGGGAAGCCATAACTACTCGAAGTAGTTAAAATAATTTGCGTAAAGAAACGAAGAAAGGGTGTTAATCTGATTAATGACCCAAGTCAGAGGTATACAGGTAATAGCCGGCCTTAATGAAATCTGAGGCCATCCTGGCGCCTGGTGTGAAGAGTGTAGGAAGTGAAGTGCAGAAGGTGAAGTATTTAAACTCGCTTCACTATTAGAGTTCACGGGACCCGTCGATGCGGCTCTTCTTCGTGTAAGACGGGGAAGAACGAGGGACACACCCGCATTGACGATTATTATTATTTATTTAGTGAAGTAACGTCCGCCATCCCACCTCGAAGATGAACATCTTTAGGAGTGCAACCTCATACGTCTACAACATCATTCCATCCTTCCAGGAAGACGAAGACGAGACAGACAACATGTCCAGCCAACAGACACACCCTTCGGGAATACCATCCGATCCACCACCGTCTTACGAAGCCTCTCAACCTGCATCCAAGCCTCATCCGAAGCCACTTCCGCCCTCGCTTCCGGTGCTTGTGAGCCTGCGAAAGAAGAGAGTAATCCTCGCCTCGGCCTCTCCTCGCCGTAAACAGATAATCGCCTTCCTCGGCCTTCCCAATCTTGAAATCATCCCCTCGAATACAGCAGAAAACCTCCCCAAGACCCTCACCCCGTTTGAATATGTGCTCGAAACAGCCACAGAGAAAGGTCTGGCGGTGTATAAGCAGGAGATAGACAACGAGGTAAAGGGAGAGCCAGCGTTGATTCTGGCCGCCGATACCATTGTTGTCAATCCAGAGACAGGGGATATTCTGGAAAAACCACACTCAGAGGCAGAGCATATAAGTATGTTACAGGGACTGAGGGATGCAGGAGATCATAAAGTGTACACAGCAATTGTCGCTATAGCACCGTTGGAGAGTGCACAGGCCCCGGGGTACGCGCTTGAGTCGGTTGTGGAGGAGACGACCGTTCGATTCGACCCTCAGATCACAGACGAGTTACTGCTCATGTATGTGAGGACAAGAGAAGGTGCCGATAAGGCCGGAGGATATGGAATGCAAGGGTTGGGATCAGTACTTGTGGAGAAGATTAATGGCAGCTACGATAATGTCATCGGCCTGCCGCTGAGAGCTACGCTCAAGCTCATCGAGAAGATAATGACCATCGCAGAGGAGGATGCAGAAATAGACCATGGTGCATTGGCAGATGATGGTTAGACGCCCACGTTAAAGGGTTACGGGTCCGATATTGATAGCATGATTCCCACTTCTGTATTTTACGCACCAAAAGAGGGGGAAGTTTGATGAAATTGAATGCTTTATATGCATATGTAGGTATCCATGGGACCGAAGACAACTTCATGGAAAGGAATAGAAATAAAAATGAAAGGGGGGGCGAAAAAAAATTGTGTATCAGGGTACAAAACAAGCAGAAATACAGGATATATACATTTACGCCTTCCAGATCCTCTTGAGAGCTTCTGTTACGCCAACATCGTTAGTCTCAAATTCGTACAGGCCAACCGCAGTAGCGAGAGTGAAACCGCGGAGGAGCCAGTTCAAGAAAGCAGAGGTCTTGGGCACACGCCATGGACGGAAGTAATCGGCAATCATGGCCCTGCATACAATTAGCTCAAAACTATCACTTGAACAGATGGTGATGGGTACTGGTATATGACGTACTGGAAACCGATGTGGGAGTGAATGACGAGGGTACCGCAGAGCACAGCGTCAAGGACAGGGCTGACCGATCCAGAGGCGAATGGAGCAATTGTGAGAGGAATTAAGGAGGCCGCAACCACTCTATAGAAAGGCGTTAGTTATACCAGCACCACAGCCCCGTACGTAAGTGTACATATTATATGCCCAGTACACACCTCTCAAAGGTCCAATGGTAGCTTCCGTGGGTGGGAGAGGTGGGAGGAATTGGAGCAGCATCATTAGCTATAGATAAGCATTAGTTAACCTGGTATCTTGATGACATCGTATGTAGTTCTTGCGAGGACGTACTGGTTCCGTGGACAACCTCTATAGCGACACCATGATACATTAGCAAACATATCTTGAAAACTCAAGGCCAGAACTTCTCAACTCCTTCCATCTCGCCTGTCAAAAACACCCAATATTCCGCAGTACTCACGGGGCAATGGTGGCAGGATATCCTTCTTGCTCGAGGCATGGAACCATGTCCGCTGTAGCTGGTTGGCACTCAGTGCGGCCAACGGCGATCTGTGCTGGAAGCCGGCGAAGCGGCAGCTCTGCCGGAGAGCGGAAACAGAGGGGCGAACGATAGAGGAGGCCATCTTGGTCCTGGCTGCTGCGATGCGGCGTCGTGGTTCGGTTCGATATCCTCCTCGACTTGGATCTTCGTCGTTGGTTGCACTTGAAGCAAAAGCGAACATCGAAAAACATCCTCGGGAAGCGGAAAGTCAGCAGAATCGGCGGCGTCTGATTGGCCAGCGTACACTCTTGAGCCGAAAAATCCCGTGATCGATTAGGTAAGACGTGCAGCGGATATAAAAGCGTTTCTTGCGAATTTTTGTACGATCGACGAAAGGCATTCAAATCCTGGTATTGGGCTTTAGTACGTTGCTGTTGATCTAACAAGAGTGGCAGGCGTTATAGCAAGGTGTGGTGCTGGCGTCGGTGCTGTTCTGACTGCCCGTCGACCTCAGACATCAGCAATTTCTACGACTCCTCCTAGTCACCAACAACGACCAAGACAAGACCTCTACAAAAACCAATGGATACAAGGCACGAATGTGAACTTTTCACGGCTGATATTGCTATCTTAATTGAAATAGAATTCCCATGATCATCCCAGGTAAACTGAAAATTAACCAAAACCAACAGTTAACAACTCCAAAATGCAGTAGAAGTGGAAAGCCGAAACCAGCGAATTAGGTACACATATCGATTATCTCTTACATCTACAGCTTCAAGACGGCCTTGCCCAGGTTCCTTCCGTGGAAGATACCCACTAGACCCTCAGGCGCATTCTCGATGCCCACCGTCTCCGCAATCAGGGGCTTGAAAGAACCGTCCTTGATCCATTTGGAGACACGCTCGAGGTGCTCCTTCGACCACTTGTCACCCATGCCGGGATCGTTGACAATGAACCCACGCATCGTCAAACGCTTGGTAATGAAGTAGAAGAGGTTCTTGATAGGATATCTCTCCCTCATTTGCAGGTTATACTGCGAAATCATTCCACAGGCGACGATGCGCCCAAAATCATTCATATGTTCGAGGGCAGCCTCGAGGTGATCTCCACCAACGTTCTCGAAGTAGATGTCAATGCCGTTGGGAGCAAGCCTCTTGAGAGCGTCGGCAGGCTTTTCTGTCTTGTAGTTGAACCCAGAGTCGAAGCCCAGGGTCTTGACGATATAAGATAACTTCTCTTCGCTACCAACACTGCCGATAACTGTCAGTCCTTCATGCTTGGCTATCTGACCGACTACCTGGCCGACTGCACCGGCTGCAGAGGAGATGAAGATGGTCTCTCCCTTCTTCGGCTTGCCAATTTCATACAGAGAGGCATATGCGGTCAGGCCAGGCATGCCGAGTGGACCAAGGAAGACACGAAGATCCTCAAGGCCTTCTGGATTCTCGAGCGGCCTGATGAACTTGAGATGGGCCTCGGGCAAGACGATGTTCTTTTGGATGGGCAACAGGCCGATAACAACATCGCCAACTTTATACTTGTCGTTCTTGGACTTAACTACCCTTGCGATGGTGGCGCTGGGAATAGGCTCGTTGAGGCTATATGCTGGAGTATAGGACTTGACGTGCGCTGGTCTCATGCGGCCTCGCATGTAGGGATCGAAGCTGGTGTAGAGGCATTCTAGCGTCAAACCGCCATCTGGGGCCGGGGCCTCGGGGTCGAAAGGGACATTCTCAACAGCTATGTGTACTCCGGGTTCTGGGAATGCCGACGGAATCTTTTTGAAATAGAGGGATTTGGTTGTGGTAGCCATGGCTAACGTATATGTTTATGTTGAAACTCCAGTATAACGACGGCGTGGACTCTATTATGAGGTCTCAGCACAACCACACTCTCACTAAAGATCAAGTTGGAGGAGATTTACATATATATACTCGACAGTGGTGCAAGTCCTTGGCCCGGACGAATTTTGACCGTTTCAGATCTTATCAACGAAGCAGACTATTCCCATTGAGAGCCTGGCTCCCGCTTGGTGGAGGGGAATGGGGATAGGGGGGGAGGGGGGTGGTGTCTCTGCTCGGGTACGGGAATATCCTCTAATTTTTCAGAAAATAAAAAAAAAAAAAAAATAATGCCTGTGTTCAAAATCGCGGCGGTCCTTGCTCAAATAAGCATCTCAACTGCACCGCTAGGTAGCTAAACGAGATCACCGGCGGCTTAAACAGAGCATGAAACCCGGGTCTTGCCACAAAATGTCTGAGCGAGAGATGTCCCTTTCCCTCCGTCATAATTATATAGGTTATAGTTATGACATCAGTATAGCCGCAGCCCGAGTTCGCCTCATAGCAGAGCCAACTAGTTGGACTGTTTACCAGCAAGACAAACAGCCTCGGTGCCTAGGTAGATTTTATCATTGAACCAAAGTAGAGGCGTAACCACTTTTTCTTCGGCAGACCCTCTTGCCCCTAGTTGTATGGAGTCAGCTCAGACTCGGTTCAATTAACGGAGCGCCATGGGGAAATCTCTCTTACCTATTTTTCCAACGTTTGTCTTTTTTCTTCCCACCTCCGCCGCCTGTTATACCGAAAAGAGAGTCCTCCTCCGACGGATCTGATGCAAGCACGGCCGTAGACTCGGACAACGGACATGATTTAGCTTCTTCCACGACGGAGCAACTTGGCTCTTTGTTTCTTCCACAGTGCATGGTATGACAGCCGTAGATTATATAGGAATGCAGCTCCGTGCTGGCTTGCTAAGCATAACCAGTGGTGGAGCGGCGTGTCGTATGGTTGCTTGGGCTGCTCGGGCTGCTCCATACACACCATCCCGCCAGCGAGCGAGGTACCAGAGCCGGCGCTGCTTGGTGCAAGGTGTACTTATACAGGCGAGACCAGGCGAGACCGAGCAAGCCTCGTGCATGCTGGTCGAGGGAAAATAATATCCGTACATTAGCTCTGGCTCAAGGCACCGCGGCCGTTCATCGAATCATGGCGTGTAGTTAACTATCGGCTCACGCCAGCTTGTCTCTTCGAGCAACACGGGATGGCTTCAGATAAAGGACACGCCTGATCGATTCTCATATGTGCTGAGAATCTACTGCAACCAACTGGCTAACATGCGGTCGTTGTTAGCAGCCGGAGAGTTAGATGGTGCACTCTCGTGTATACCTGGCGTCGTGCGACTATCAACACCGTCATCGTCGACCAGGTTCTGCCGTATATATTAAAGACGACAGGGCTATATTTGCCTCATTTGGACCTGCTTGCTGGCAGACCCAGGGGACTCGAGCAAAAGTCTCAGTGCGGTTTCACGCCCTCGCCGGCCGCTGTTCTACTGAATGTGTCTGTGAAGCTCAATATCTAGCCCTGTCTGCTGTCTCGGTCCTTGATGGAGGCCTTGCCGGCGTCGTCCGAATGCAGCCGCCTCTTGGAAGCTCGAGTAACCATTTCTGTGTGCCTTTGGAGTGCATAACATTAAGATACGTAGGTTAATGCCCTGTTATCCCGGCTGCTTCTGTGCGCTGGAGCTGCGTACGCCCGGCACTATGGACGGGGGAGACCAGGGTGGATGTGCTTGCTTCTTGGTTATGCTGAAACCGACCTGCTCGGAAGCGTCGACGTAGACGGCAAGTGTTCAAAAAGTAGAAGAGGAGGTATTAAACCCCCTTGAAGTTCCCCCCTGGCAACAGCCGGAGAAACGGCTCTTTTGTTGATTGCTACGTGGAATTCTATTGAGAACGGATGCCTGGGGAACACTGGGGAACAGCAAACCCTGTGGTTAAGAGTTGATCATAGCCAGTGTGGCTGCGTAGAAGGGGGGCCCCCCGGCTACGAGGGGATAGATACGTCCGATGGGGAGAGGGAGCTAACAGTCAACTAATATCAAATGGAGGAAAATGCAGTATTTAAGTAATGCGGATAAAGGTAGGCGAGGGAGGCGGAGGGAAAACGGGTCTTTAGGTACTGTACAAAATGATATATAGGACCACAGCTATCGATCCCACTTGAGAATCTATCAAAACAAGACAAAGACCAAGAAACGGTGGGGGAGAAGTGGAATCAGGTACAAAGGAAATTACATTTGTGAAGAGAGAAAAAAGTCTTCGCGGGGTTGCGAGGCTTCTTTTTTGTCTTGTATATTTGTCTTCTGTTTTTTTGTGGCGGATTTGTTACAATGGTCTTCTTTCTTCCCTCTCTATTTTTAAGAAGCATCGCGGCTCATGTCGTTGCGGATTCTCTGGTAGTCGAGCATGCCCTCAATGCTTCCGAAAGCACTGACGGCAAGGTCCTGGTCCCAGAGTTTCCGCTGGGCAAAGTCCATGACGTGCTTCTCGGTGATGCCGTCGATGACACGCTCGATTTCTTGTGGAGACAGGCGGCGGCCGGTAGTGACGATCTGGCGGCCGGTGTCCTCAGCCACGGCAGTGGTTCCATCGAGAGAGAGGAGGATGGATGCACGAAGCTGGGCCTTGGCACGCTCGACCTCAGCAGGGCTGACATCGTATGATAGGCGAGACCATTCACGAAGGGTGAAGTGGACGAGGTCATCAAGGTTGGTCAGGTTCTCAGATACAAGGTAGATACCCCAGAGACTGTACGAGTTAGTAAAAAATGCATCTATGGTTAAGAATATAACCAAAAAAATAGAGAAATGCTCACCCGGTATCACTGTAGCTGGTGGAGAAGCTCATGAAGCTGTTAGCCAAGTTGTGGTGGTTGATGAACGTGCTCAGCTTGCTTCCGAGGTAAGGAGAGTTGCCCATCGTACGATCCCAGTTGCCAACAATGGCCTGGGTGACAAGAGCAGTGAAGTAGTCATCGTCCTTCCAGCTGACACCCTCAACTGCGAGAGCAATGTGAGCAGTTGGGACAGTGTCATCACGAATTCGGACATCAGACCCAATGAAGTCTGGCTGACGCTTCTGTTCGGCGGCAATGGCGGAGGCAGCAGAGCTTGGTGGTTGGCTGGGAAGGTTTCCGAAGTGCTCTTCGGCAAGTTTAACGAGCTGCTCGTGTGGGACACCACCAGCACCAACAAGAACCATACGGTCAGCAGTGTAGTTGGTCTTGATATAGTCGACAAGTTGTTCACGCTGAATGCTGGCAATGTTCTCCTTTGGTCCAAGGATAGTTCGGCCAAGAGGCTGGCCCTGGAAAGCAGTGGCGTGCAGGTGGTCAAAGACGACTTCCTCTAGTTGCTTGTCGACTTCCTCTTGCTCTCTAAGGATGACGCTACGCTCACGTTCGATGGCAGCTGGCTCGAGTTTGGAGTTTTGGAGGATATCAGACAAGATATCCACGGTCTTGGGAACATCGGCATTGAAAGACTTGGCATAGTAGACAGTGTTCTCTCGCTATAATGGAAGGAATAGTTAGCGCTCGTCCTCGGTGATTTTAAGTTTTTGATATGGTCGGATGATAAAAACGGTCGATTTAGAGACATACCGATGTGTAGGCATTGAGGTGTCCACCCATGTTCTCAATTTCCAACTCCAATTGGTGCTGGGTTCGTCGGTTGGTGCCCTAGATATTGTAAGCATTACATCACCAGCAACGGACCTTGAAAAACACCAACACACCTTGAAGGCAAGATGCTCCAGGAAGTGAGCAGTTCCATTGGTCTGATCAGTCTCAGCTCTGCTTCCGGCATCGATCCATACACCGACGGTCGAGGTCTGAGCCCATGGAGAGTATTCGGTAGCAATCTAGAGGGACAGTCAGCGTGTCTCTTCCATCTCAGCCATCTCAGTCGTCATCCCCAGCTCGATCCGGACTCACCGTTAAGCCATTGGACAGTGTCGTTGACTGCGTCGTGCCAGCGACTGGAGATGCAAAACCTCGCCTGCTGCGCTGGACAGCCTGCAGCGCGCTGCGAGAGCGCACCGCCTGGTGGAAATTGAGAGCGAGTCTCCGGGATGCCATGGCGGAGGATGTGGGAGGGAGCCTGGTGGTGAAAAGGTGAATTGGGGGCAGCGTTCGACTGTCGCTTCGTCGTGCCTTTTCGTTGAAGTCGTGAAAAGCGAAAGTTGTGAAGTTCAAACTTGCTGTTTCCGATCATCACGTGATACCGGATGAGAAGCGCATTTCTGCGCCCTCTGATTGGCCAGCTGCCACGACATGCAACTCCATGACAGGCATCCAGGATGTTTGTGATATTTGATACTCGACGCTCGACAATGCTTAGACACAGTTGTAGGGCTCGGTAGCACATGAGAATGGACATCGAGCAGGTGAGCAAGGCTATTCCGTCAGGTGTACGGCATATTAACCGGGAAACACGCAGGTTACTCATAGCTAAGTTAGCTTATGTGAGCCGCTCGTCTCCGTGGCAGGCAAAGAATGTATCTTCACCAGCAGCCATTGTATGTGCCTGCACGGGGTCCTATGGCTACGAGAGGCTCTTTATGTTTCAAAAAACACTCACGCACTGAATCCAGCCTCCTCTCAGTACAAATATACTCACCCAACATGTCACAGAGTACGGAGTACTGCTTGTCCGTCCAGCTTTTTCCGTACCCTTGAGCCTATTTTTTAAGTGGAGAAGGTGTTGCCCCAGGGCCCTGGAACCCGCCTCAGATGATGGCATGATATGCCCTGTTCATTCTCTCAATTTTCTGCGTTGGGGCATATATAAAAGATGACAACGTTCTTTCAATAATATATACAAAGTACGCTTGTTGTATCGTGCTCTTCGGCTGTTATATACTGCGCCCTAGGATCAGACAGGGGTGCCGTCTTGATCCTTTCCACCCCTCGAAACTCGCAGAATTTTCTCTCCTCGAGAGCCTGTTTGTTAGGGTGCTTGAAGACAATAGTCGATAGCATAGCTCACTACTCGTCCAGACATGGCGACTACAGAAGAAGGCCGGCTGATTCCGGCTGAAGAGATAACTGAGCAAGCACCATTGCTGAGAAGAGAGGGTGACGAAGGCGTGAGAAACTCGCATCCGCGACTCTCTGGAGCTCGCTCCACGATTATTATACTGGGACTGACTGGTGTCACCTTCCTAAGCTGCGTGTCTAACGGTCTTCTTGTTGTCGGACTGCCTGCGATCGCCTATGACCTTGAGCTTCCCGATCACCTTTTGTTCTGGTTTGACTCCCGTAACCCTGGAATTAGACATTTGGATAGGGTAGATGCTTGCTAACACTCGTGTACAATCTAGGCCAACATCCGTCTATTCGTAAGTAGGATGGTGTTTTGTTCCTCCACGGTATCAAGTAAATCAAAATGGCATCTCTAATAGTTAATTGCTTGTGCATATAGACTAGCTAGCGGATGTGTTCTCTTGCTCGCCGGCTCCTTAGCCGACATCGTTGGTGATCGGTCGATTAATATCTTGGGTACTGCAACCACAGCTCTCGCAATCCTGGGTACGGGCCTATCTCGCACCGGAATGGAGATGATCATATACCGTCTCGTTCAGGGTATCGGCGTCTCCATGTGTCTGCCAACCGGAGTCAGCATCATTACGAGGTCGTTTCCTCCCGGACCCCAGCGCAACATCGGATTCGCTAGCCTGGGCTTATCCCAACCACTTGGCTTTTCTGTCGGCATGGTTGCCGAGGGGCTCTTTTCAGAGGCCCCCGGAGGCTGGAGACTGGGGTTCTATGGCAGTGCCAGTGTCGCACTGGTCCTCACTATATCAAACTTCCTTGTCCTACCATTTGATAACAAACAATCTACCTTTAAATGGGGTGACCTCGTGGGCAAGGTCGATTGGGTCGGAATACTGATTGCTAGCTCTTGCATGGGCATTATCTCCTATATATGCGCGTGAGTATTGATCTCCCTTATTCAAGAGTCACGAGCCAGGCTTACAATGTTATTCTGTAGTATTCTCACAGACGACGTTGCCAATATCCAGAATGCCGCTCACATAATACTTATTGTGTTGGCCCTTGTCCTGATGCCAGCATTTGGCCTCTGGATGCATTGGCAAGGAAAGAGGGGCGCACCAGCATTGATACCCAACTCGATGTGGAAGAACACTGTCTTTGTTTCCATCAGCTTGATCGTATTCTTCACTTGGGCTGTCATATTAAGCTCTGAGCTAGTACTGAGTTTATTGTATGTTCAAATCCCCTCCTCTTCGCTGTTTACCGGATTGCCTTTACTAACTCGTCAATAATAGCTTCCAAAAAGTCCAGCTGTTGTCTCCATTTGATACTTCCATCCGTCTTCTGCCCAATGTCATCATTGGCATTATACTCAACCTTAGCACCGGACTATTCGTCCACCTGGTCCAAGTTAATTTACTAGTCATTGTAGTGTCTATAATCGCAGCAATTGCCCCGCTGTTGATGGCCATCATAGACCCAAACTGGAACTACTGGGTCTGTGCGTTCTGGGGAGTGCTCTTGGGACCAGTGGCTATCGATGGTATGCACGGCTTTGTTCTCCCCTTCCCCGTCGCATTTACACAGCATTAGCGCCAGTTACTGACACATGATCTACTCCCACCTAGTTGTATTCACTATCGCCCACTTGATGATCACAGATATATTCCCGAGCTCCACCCAGGCTCTCGCTGGCGCTGTGTTCAACACCATCGCCCAGCTTGGAAGCTCTGTTGGTCTCTCTGCCATTGCAGTCATTTCAGCTGCGGTAGAAAAGGCCTCACCTTATCCGGACCAATCGCCCGAGGCCATCATGGCTGGGTACAGGGCCGCATTCTGGGCCTGCTTCGGTACCATGTTGTTTGTTGCGTTCATTGGCCTTGTCGGACTACGGAATGTGAAGAAGCTTGGGGTCGGAGACGATCACGAACGAACTTAGACATACACTTGACGAACTTCATTGACTCTCAATCTTTTTATTGTCATGAGGAGTCCGTCCGAAAAATTCTTCTTAATTCTGTTCCCGGCACGCAACAATCTGGTAGGTCGAGGACCTCCTAAGTCGGGTGCTTTGTCCTTTTCTTCTAAGTACTTTAATAAGCTCTTGGTATGTGCTCGGGGTACATAAAACGACTGACATACTTGAAAACCAGTAGCATACATAGAATAGATAGCATGCTCTCAATGACCATATGATTACAACTCCTCTTCGGGAGCAGCAATAGACGCAAGATAATGCATTGACTTGATGAAGATACTTAGGAGGCCGCTACTTTAATTGAGATGCTGAAATAGCTGCCGACTGCGCGTAGTACTAGATCATTTACCTCCTGAACTAACGTCCTACAGCGATTTCTAGCTCCATAGCAATCAATTTTTCGCCTCTTAATGTATATCATAAGCACTAAAGGGCTCCACACAAAACTTGCTACAGAGTTTGTCAGATATTTGAAATATTTATTAATCACTTTGTAATAGTTAACTATCTATCCTTGACCCCATCGGACCAACTTTCGGACATGCGACTCATTTGGCATATTTCGCGCATGCCTATCTACAGTGAAAATTCATTAAAGGCAGGAGGACCCAATACCACGGTTGAGACACCAGCATGGTGATCAATTCTTTATTCTCCCCCTAATCACCCAAACAATCCCTCCTCTCATCTGAATTCAGCCCGTTTAGTATATAAATACAGCATTGACCTCTCAGTGTCCGATTCAACCAAAAAAAAAAAAAAAAAAAAAAAAAAAAAAAAAAAAAAAAAAAAAAAAAAAAAAAAAAAAAAAAAAAATATCAATTTTCCAAAGCTATGGCACCATCAACAGAAACGTTCATTGAGCTGGCAAAAGCAAAAAAATCCGGGTACTCTATCACCAACGCAAGTACTGTGCCGGATTCTCAGCTTGAACAGCTTGTCCACGATGCAATCAAGCATGTTCCCAGCTCCTTCAATACCCAGACTACTCGTATAGTCCTACTTCTCCATGACGAGAATCAGCGGTTCTGGGATACTGTTCAGGGGGTGTACATGTCCATGGTGGAAAGGGGTACATTTCCCGAGGACAAGTGGAAAGCCGGCACAAAGCCAAAGCTGGACAGAATGAGAGCTGGATACGGGACCGTAAGTTGATTTGATATCTGAGGGCTGGTATTGGTTGCTGACATGACTAGATCCTCTTCTATGAAGACCCAGCGGTGATTCCGGGGATGTGTGAGAAGTTCCCCCAATACAAAGAACAATTTCCCATATGGGCTCATCATAGCAATGCCATGCACCAATATTTTCGTGAGTCCTGGATGCAATTGACTTATATGTCATGTTGAGATTGTAGTTAACTATTCAAATCCATGCTGACCCTTCTCGTAATCGAAACTTTAGTGTGGACCACGCTTGAATCCCTCGGATTGGGTGCGAGCTTGCAGCACTACAACCCCATTATTGATGCAAAAGTTACGGAAGCTTTCTCACTCCCGTCTGACTGGATTTTAGTGGCTCAGATGCCGTTTGGTGTCCCTACCGCACAGCCATCTGAAAAGTCATTTGATCCGATTGAGCCGAGAGTCAGGGTATTCGGAAAGCAAGACAATTAAATTTCATGCAATGACTAGAGGGGGAAGGGTCATCAAACTTTTCAAGATATTTAAGTACAGCATGTTATAGAATTGTTCTATCCAGTACTAATCGTGCCTCGTTAAAGAGTTGTATATCATAATATATATACTGGTATATAAAGATAAACGCTCAACCAATGATCGGCGCATATTTCCACACTAGTTAGTTAGTTAGTGAACATGATCCTTTGCATATCGCTTGACGCTTTCCAAGAACGAGATGTCTTCCTTGAATCCAAGTTCTTTGGCCCATGTAATGTCGAAGTTGGGGGACCAGCCTTGGACAATCCTATCAACCGTCTCGTCATACTTTTCCTCAACCAAGGCTCTCTTCTCCTTTCCGCCAACTTGCTCCAGAACATCCAGCATCTCGGTAACAGAAACCTTAATTCCAGGCAGGTTTACCGCTCTGGAGTCGCCGAACTTCTCCTTTGGAATGTCTTTGGCATAGATCATGTTTTCCACAACGACATATGGAGAGCATATCCAGAGCTCCGTGTCTTTCTTGACTGGAATAACGCTCTTCTCGCCCTTCAATGGCTCACGTATGATACCGGAAGCAAAGCTGCTTGCAGCTCCTGTGGGGGCACCAGCCCGGACAGTAACAGTAGGCAATCGAACAGATCTCCCATCAAGGAAGCCACGGCGTGAATAGTCATTCAGGAGTAGCTCAGTTGCAACTTTCGCCGTTGCGTAAGAAGATGTAGGGAGCGGTGGGATATTTCGTTCATTTATCTTGAATCCAGGGGGAGTAGGCCCATAGACAGCCAACGAAGATGCAAAGACAACCTTTACGCCTGGAATCACTTTTCGCAACCTTTCGAACATGTAATGTACCGAGAAGAAGTTGATCTTCATGCCCAGGTCAAAGTTGGCTTCTGAAGCACCGGACATGATGCCATGAAGAATGTAAACCGCATCATATTGGGATGGAGAGCTGATGAGCTCGTCAACAGCGGCCTGCGAAGTCAGGTCTGCCTTGATGCTGGTAACGCGACTGGCATCTTCTGGTTTTGCTGAAGGTGGAACTGGAGGGGCCACGGTAACGTCTGTAAGTGTGAGACGAGTGTCAGGACAGGCATTCAGAAGTCCCGTGGCCAACTCCTGCCCAACAAAGCCATTTGCCCCGGTGATAAGGATAGAGGGCATTGGCATGGCTTTCTTCTTTAAGCTGAATTCAATAGGTTGCGGTTAAGGGGTTGACTGGTAACGGGGTTAGGACGGCCCGCCTGGGTAGACCCAATAACTAATAGAAAAAAGTATAGGGGGGTGATAAAAGCTGTGGTTGCGATTATCCAGCCCATATCAAAGGGGTGGGACGACCGCTATTTAAATCCCTCCCCTTGCCTGTTCTGCAGCACAGCCATGAAGATGCATCCATGCGGAGGGCCGTCAGAATAAGGAGTAACGCCGAACGGTCACCCAACCGAGTACCACGGCAACTGTACCGGATACTGTAACTGTCTCCAACAGCCTCTGAAACTGGCTCATGTTTCTATATTTCTTTCTTCTGTGCCGTTCAGATTCGCTGCTTCAAGTTGAGCTCCACGGCTGCTGGGCAAATCCTTGGTCACGTGTCCCGGTATTACTCCGAGAGCGCTCTTCGTCGGCGGTAGGCCCGGACTGGGGCTGTGCGGCTAAAGACGAGTTCACGACGTGGCTGGAGGAGTTTATTATCGCCAGGCATAGGCTGTTATATCAATTTTGATCACTCTTCCGAGAGGTGGTTGTCGTTGAGGGGCCGGCAGTGCAAAATGGGTCAATATGGTGAACTACTCGCCTGCCGATGCCAGGAAAGCAAAAAAATCAATCACGAGTGTTTCAGCATCATGTATGTCAGCGATCAAGTACCCAAGGGCACTAACCTTAAATCCCTAAACTAGCGTTTGGAGACAGAGTTAGGCTGTCGGGCCATTCTTCCGCCCTCTTCCACACGGAGATAAACAATCCCCTCTAAGCTGCAGCTAAAGGGAGCTTGCCGGCGAGGTGGAAAGATGCAATGCAACGTCTAGCCGGTAAGGCAGCTTTTCGCAGACACATCATCGTTGCGTAACTCGCTTGGAGAGAAAGCCGTTCCACGTGACCATATCAAACCTTAAAGGTAGGATACCTGCGTAGTCCAAGAAGAGGGCAAAAGGGAGGATCGAAGCTCTATCATGAATAGCAGACTAGTTGAACATGGGCCAAGAGGCGAAGAGTAGATGGGGAGACACAGAACAAAAGCAGCCCTATACATTTTTTTCGAGGAGGAAACAAACCACCACATGGCTATATCTGTGAAATAAACGGATCCATTCGTGTTTCAATGAGAGCCCTGGAAGAAGACATAACACAGAACTCACTCAAAAGGGGAGAAACAAAAAAAAAAAAAAAAAAAAAAAAAAAATTAAAACTCTCAAACGCCAATGATAGATGGAAAACCAAAAGAAGAAACACCTGAAAAATTCCCAGTTAAGTTGCTCGGTAGATACCAGCGACAATGCAATGGTCACGCTCGAAAGGTTCTAGAAAAAGGAGTCAGTTATATATTCGCATTAATAGGTGGCAAGATCTTGATAAGAGTGGATACGCACCAAGTGTAAGCTGCTCCTTTGGTTTTATCTTCTCGTCTCTCATCTTTTGTACTTCTCTGGCAAACACAACCTCTGGTTTGGCGGTACTGTCAATACAGTTGGCTTTGACACTGACAATAACACCACCACCAGTCTTCAAGAAGAGATGAGCGTTGAGGCCAACAATACGGGCCTGGTCAGGTTGGGCAACATCAGCAAAAATGACATCAACCATGCCAACCAGCATTCTGTAGCGGAGAGGGTGACGGGCATCCTCGACAATTGGAATAACGTTGGTGCGGTGAGTGGCCATGCCAATCAAATCACGGCCAGACCGGTGGGAGAATTCCACAGCATAAACGGTTCCGGTGGGCCCAACTATGTCAGCAACGTGACTGACGGAGGTACCGCTGGCGGCTCCGAGGTACAGAACCTTTGACCCTGGCTTCATGTAGATGTCATCGAGACCACCGAGGATACCTGCAGCAAGCTTGCTTCTGAAGGGGTTCCAGACACGGTATTCAACTTTGGTAGCGGGCTCATCCCCTGTGGAGGGTCCCTCGACGGATATGCGCTTCTCGCCGTACACAGATTCTCCAGGAGTGATGTTTTTGGTGACAAGGAGGTCCTCCTTTCCACCACGCGCAACGAACACGCCTCCGTGACGATGGGGTTCCTAGGCGAAATACCATATCAGCTCAACCTGCGGGTCAAAAGTTATAATATAAATGCCACCCAGGACTTACCACAATGACCTTGGCACCACCACGGGCACCGGCCTTTCCACCACGTCCGCCACGTCCAGCACCGCGGCCCCTTGCGGCTCCTCGTCCACCTCCACGGCCGCCTCTGTCACCACCACCGCGTCCGCCGAAGCCACCTATTTCAGTCAGCCACTCCGCTCTTTAGATCTGCAAATTGAGGGATAATGCAAAGCTAACAGTCCAAATGAATCTCTGCCGGGGCTTGGATTCAATTGGACCGCCATTGGCAGCTCTTCTGCAGGTACAAGGGATTTTACACACCGCGTCCACCACCGCGAGCACCGCCTCTTCCGCCTCGTCCTCCACGACCACCACGGTCACCACCACGTCCTCGAGGAGCTCCAAATGCCATTATACCAAGATACCGAGCTTGCTTTTTTTGCGAATGAAGTATCGATTATTCTGTTAACAGCCCGTCTTTTGCGGAGTGGCTGGACCTGAATGCGATTTGATCTGGTATTGAGCGATAAACGGCGGGGTATATCCGTTCTAAAGGTCGAATAGGTCGCTTCCCCGGAGAGAAGAATATATCGACCTGCGAAATTATTTGAGACAGCCGACCGGCGATATTTGAATTGAAGGATATTTATTCAAGGTCTTTAGAATTTGATTCTATTTTTTTTGCTTCTTCATTTTTTTTTTTCGCACGATGATTTTGCTAAGCTTCTAACCAAAAACAGCTAGACTTGCTCTTAGATTATGTAACAAAATTCCCCATCACGTGAATATCCACACGTGACTGTTAGGTGGTCCGAGCGCACATAGTGGCTTATCTAAGCAGGATTTCGGGTTATGGAGCGTCTCGATTTCCTTCCTTCACGGACAACAAAACAACAGCTTAATTGATATTGCATGTGCCATAAAACCTAACGCCAATACTCCGGTTTTTTAACTATGTTCATACCTATGTACATATCTGCTGTTTTTCTCGTCCCATAAATACATGCAACAACCCTGTGCTAACTATGCAAGACCGCAAAATAATGACGATCAGAAGAAAAGGGTATGATGAAGGAAACTGAAAATACATGGTAAAGAAAACAAACAAAAGAAATTCATAACATTAGCCACTTTTATTTCATCCATAAAACCAGTACTCGGCGGAATATTGGATCTGGATCTGTTCTGGCAGTCCAGCACAGGTTGGTGGTGCTTTGCCTCCAGCAGTGTTCACACGATATACCCTCTTTGCCTGCCCTTTGCTAGAAGGAGTCGATTCAAGCATCAACCAGCTAACAGCGCCTTCTTGCTCATCCTTGACACCCTTCATAGCGTTGGGTGGTGCATCCTTGGAGTCGACCTTCTTAACACCACATATACCGAGCTTTGGCAGGTCAAATGTTGGCACGCCTTCACCGTTGAAGTAGTGGTGACCCATCACCATTAGGTCTACTGGGCCACGAGCGTTGGTGAATGGAGACGGGTTGGTGAGTTCGAGGGCAACGTTGGGGAGAAGCGAGAGTAGGTAAGGGTAGTTGGATGCAATGCATGAGGCGTCAAACAACGTGGCAACTGCGCCAGTAGCTTTTGGTGCTTGGTCTGGGGATAAGCCAGCGCAGGTATAATTCTGTCGCTTGGTTAGTACGGACTCATCTAATGTTGTCGGTGATAGTCGGTGAAACGTACTTGAGTACCACGTCCCACTGCAACCGCAAGCAGCTTCTGGTCTGGGGGAACTTCCGATAGCTGTGGATTGCTTGGGAGCACAGCTTTGGAGAGGTCACAATTAGGCTGACGCGGGAAGCCTTGGTTGGCGTGTTTGGAAATATAGTCGCCAATTTCAGTGAGCCATTTGGCAGAACCCGGAGACCAGCCAGCTGGTGCAGCGTTCACTCCCGCCAATGCGATACAGGCAGAGAGAATTATGGAAAAGCGCATGTTGGGCAAGTTGGTATGGTTGGGGTTTTTTTATTTTTTCGTTTTAATATTTTTTTGGTGATTTGGCAATGAATGGCAATGAAGGAACCGTTTCGTCAAGAAACAGTGATTTCAAACAAACAACGGATCAACCGAAGGAAAGAAATAAACGAGGAACAGCAGAAAATAAATTAAATAAACAAGAGAAAGAAAGAAAAGGAAAGGAAAAAGTCGGATATCGCAGACCAGATGCAATACCGTGAAGAGATGAGATACAGAGTGAAGAAAATTGAAGCAGGACAATCGCCAACAGAAATCATCTTTATATACAGATCGCCTGGCAGGATTTCCCCTTTGAGCGATTCTTCAGAACATGCAGAGACTTCCATGCAGCCGCCCACCAGGACCCAAAAAAAGAACAACCCCAAACACCCAAACTCTCGCACAATTGCTCCCAGGGCGAAGATGAACGCTCAATGGCCGGAAGGCTCACGGATAAAAATAGCCGTGAGCAAGGGCCAATCAGTTGATGGTCGGTGCATGGCGGCTCGCAGGGATTGTCCCTGTGACTATCTTTAGCCAGGGGCCCAACGACGAATACGATTGGCTGTGTGTAAGCGCCGAATGAACCCATGGCATGGAGTAACCTTCAGCTCAAACCATGCTCTGCAGGACCTCAGGCTCTTCCGCGGACATATCTCCTATTCAAAATCCACTCTTCAGATTCCAGAAATAGGTTCTCGCCATCGACTTCAACGTTCGGCATTTCAGTTTTGCCCTCAGGGTTGCAATGCACTGTGGTAGGCCACTTGGCTCGTTCCTTATCTAGCTGTGAATCGCCACAGTTATCTTCTGTTAACTAACTAGTTAGCTGGCTAGACTCAGCTAACCCCGTACAATTTTATACCCTGGAAATGGCATTGACTTCCCGTCAGTTATTTCCATTTCCAGACCGTGCCGCACCCTTGCTACCTATTTCCTTGCATTGAATACCCCCGTATGTCTTTGCAGTGCCCTAGCTAGTTCAAGAAATTAACCACTGTCCACCAAGGTTGTACTGCCTTCCTGGAGACCCTGTAATTTATCTCTTTTTGGAATTATACTCCGTCAGGGCTTCGGCTCGAGGCGAGACACTCACATGCATGCCACAGCGTACAGCAATGCGTATGCATGAAATTCGCAGCAACATGTCAGTTGGCTTCTGCTGAGTTAGTTACCCGGGCTACCCGTCCGGCATGCATGATTCTCAAACATTGCCACATGTCCAAGCAACGGATATACGCCGTTGAAAATAGGGTCATCACGTTCGAAACGATACGATATGCATGACATGTATAAATCATAAGGCTAAGGTTGGCGCGTACAGATGGCAACGATCAACTCAGGGTAGATCATATATTGACTACCTTGGCTAGCATACATCACTTGAATACTGGTAGACAGACTCTTCAACTATATACAGGCAGAGGTGTGATGGCACCTGAAGGGGAAAATCTTAAGGCCTAACAACGAGTACATATTGGTTAAAGAAAAATCAACTCCGTCTAGACATAAAGAAATGTCAAGCCTCACACAGAAGGATACGAAAATCTCCGCGAAATAACTTATCAAACACATATGGTTTCAAAGAAAGACTAGTTAGCCAAGGGGACCATCTTCCGCTCCGTTGAGATTTTGACCCCTGCCATGGTCTAGCATGATGCCAGCATGCTTCTCGATACCTGTAGTGCTCATAGAATACAGCATTATGATTAAGAAGATGTGCAAAGCAAAGCAATATGCCGCAAATAGATTTCTGCTTGTCCTGTTGGCAAGAACCATCCTGGTAATTGAGAAAATGATCCGCTCCGGCACACTCATGCGCTTATATGCACGAGCAGACTCACGGCCTCTAAAGGCTGCGAATGGCGATATCTGAGCCTCGTATGCTGACTGGTATCTATCAAGTGACAGACCAGATGGGGTATCAGGATCCACTTGGATTGCCGTCGCGTTCGGCCTGTTTGAATACGGTGTTGCAGTTGAGGATGTCGATGCTTGACCCCTATTATATGTTGACACATACCGGGTCTTCTCATAAAGACTAAGATTATCTTTCTGTAACGATGCGACTTCTGCCCGCAGAGATTTGACGATACCATATGTCTTTGAAAGCTCTTCTTCTAGCTCGCTGTTCTTCTGCTTGAAGCGATCACGCTGTGCTTGGACCATTGGAAGAATGCCGGAGCCACCCCCAACAGGCTCACCCGCCCGAATTGCTTCCATAGTGGTAGGAGACATGGAATTATCGAAGCCGGAGATAATGGAGGAGGTAGGGGATACCCGCCCTCTACGGGAGCCGTGAGGGTACCTTGATACATATGTTCCTGCTACTGACATGGCAGAGGAGTTGGTTGTTTCACGCTGGATGTGCAGGAGGTCATTCTCCAGTTTAGTGGCCAACTTCCTTGATTTTTCCAATTCCGAATTGGTTCGTGAGAGCTCTTCTCGAAGGGCCCCTAGTTGGCCTTCTAGATCTTGATGAGATACTCGCAAGATCGTGAGCTCATTCGATAGTTTCTTGTTGCGTGCAAGAAGCAATTGTTCTAAGTTATTCTCCTTGGAGTTTGAGGGTTTGGAATCGTCAACAGAGGTATCAGGTTCATCATCTCCAGTTGAAAATTCAATGGACTACCGCAGTTAGTAAAGGAATTGGTACCTAGACTAGATGAAAGCATACCTTGATGACCTCCAACTCGCGCTTGATATCATCATAATCTGCAAATTTAGTAAGCTTTTCACGGAGTTCATCTCGCTCTCGCGTAATCTTTGAGCTAGTTCGTTCGCACTGGCGGAGTTTTCCTTCCCAGGTATTTTTCTCCGCATCCTTATCAAATCGAGCAGCCTCGAGCTTCCGCATTAACGAAGAATTCTCAGTTTGCAATCGCAGGTATTGGGGATCTTCCTCCACGGGGCGGGAACTTTGTTCAGATTGACTCTGAGAAACTGCTTGGGCAAGCTCGAGACTAAGTTGCTCATTGCGAGCCTCCACCTCCGCTAGACGGATGCTGGTTCTCTCTAAATCCGAAGCGACTATTTCGAGCTCAGCTGCTGTTGCCGCACTGCGCGTGTCCCCTTCAGTATTCTCGCTGTGGTCCAGCCGCTGCGAGACTTCGTAGCTTGCTTTAAGCTCCTTAAGCAAACGGTCATGGTTTTCGGCCTTTTCTTCGAATGCCTTCTCCTTTGCTTCCCAGTTGCTCGTCTTTTCCGCCAATGCAGCTTTCCAAGAGGCTTCAACTTCCTGGATCTTCTTATCCTGGTTCTCTTCTAGTTTTAGTCGTGTAGCACGTTCTTCAGCTAGTCGTTTCTCGGTCTCCTCGAGCTGATATGTTAGACGGTTGACACTGTTCTGCAAAAAGTCCTTTTCAGCATTCAACTTGGGGACGGTATCTTCGGATAGAACTAGAGAGTCGATCGAGGCTTCAAGAAGCGGATAAGGGTCCGGAGCTTCAGATAACGCAGTATATAACTGTAGAAACGAAGAGGAGGCAACCTTCCCTTGGTTTGTGAGGAGATCTATAAACGCCTGATATGCTTTTAAGGTTGTCAGCGAAAAGATCCCCTGTTCCATCATAGCTATAAATACACACATTTCAGCAGCCCCTTATACTCCGATAGTTTTGAGGCATCGTCTAGCTTCCTGAAATCCTTTGTCTTTTGCGCTAGATCTTTCCTCTGGACGAGGGAGTCTCTCTGGTGTGACACGATGTCAGAGGCGGTCGTATCGTGTTTGGCAATCAGGTTTGCAAGATCAATTCCTACACAAAGACATAGTTAGCAGGCCATCCATTAAATCCTGTCGTTAAAGGAAAGGAACACACCTCGCCATACTGCAATAGCTCGCTGGAACTTGTTCTCCTCCTGAACCTGCTCAGGTGTCTTGTTAGTCTCAGCGCTGCGGCCATTCTCAGTAGCCTGTGAAGTTGCACTCTCAGACGCAATCAACGGATCCATCTTCTCTCTATATCTGGAATGATAATCCTGATCTATCCTGCATAACAACAAAAGAGGCGTTGCCAGGAAGAAGAGGTCCTCGCCAACTGCATGTCTGCCTCCGTGTCAACTTGCGAAGCTCCAGAAGAACGTTGGTCGCTTACGTAAGCTGCAGCCTCTCCACGCTGTAACTTAGAAGAAGCTTCGGGACGGGGATGCAACAACAGGCAGCAGAAAACAGACAACAAACGACAGCAGACAAGAGAGGCTGGCTTGGAGCACCGTTTGGGCGTGAGTCTCTGGGGCAGAGCATGCCTTGAGATGCGCGAAGTTGAGCCAGTATTATGGGATCTGATGGTGACATCGATCCGCGCCGGAAACGGAGGCGCATCAGCCCTCCAGAGACAGGTCCCTATGTGCTGCGGCCGCTACTCGAAGATGTCCCGGTGCAGGCGGAAGATGGGGAGGGACAGGCATATATAACCTGCGTGGAATACTGGAGTACGCATTGCTTTTCTTGTGCCATTTGATTGCTTCAGAATGTCTTTGTTCTAACACTTGGCTTGTGAACAGATGAGAATCTATACGTTGGCACCTCCGCAGGCGAGATATTACACTTTGTTTCTCTTCCATCTGAATCAGAGCTCGAAGCTGGCAAACCCTCATTCATATTAGCTTCAAGACAGCCCATTACATCGTCGGCTCGTACCGGTACTTCCTGCGGAATACAGCAGATTCTAGTACTTGCTACGGCCAGCAAGGCCTGCGTCCTTTGCAATGGATCCGTCTTCTTCTACTCTTTGCCAGAGCTCAGCCCCGCCTATGGGACAACAAAGGTGTCCAACTGTAACTGGATTGGTGGTCTTGATCTTGACGAACTAGATGCCGAGGATGGGGAGGAAGCTTCAGACCCTATCATCATGGTGGGAATGCAGGACAAGATAATGCTTGTGAAGATCGGGGGAGGACCGCGAAGAGTGAGGAATATTGAATTTCCTGGGTGCCTGATTGCAAACCGAAGGGGTACCATAGCGTGTGTAGCAGATTCCCGTTCTTATGCGTTGCTTGAGGTTGAGCATCGTCAGAAGATACCTTTATTCCCAATCTCCTCAAACGACGAGTATGACGAATTTAAAGTAGAGGATATACCATCTCGGAGTGAAAGCCCCGCACGGGACAAATTGCCAGTCGCTTCAAATGGGAATTCTGGGGTAAAAACCCATGGACGGAGCACTAGTTTGAATGCTATAGCCGCCAGCTCAGAGCTGCGTCAGCAGAGCACACAACCTGACGTCTCAGGAACATCTACCCCTGACTCGCTTGCGGAAGGCAAACTACCGAAACCAACTAGTTCCCATGATAGGCGATTATCAATTCCAAGCAGGTCTCCGTCAGCCGCTCCAGGAGATGGACTTGGTCAGAAGCCACTCCCGCCAACCCCGAGCCCAACTCCAAAGAAACCAACCTCAATGTTGAAACCACATATTGTATCGCCTACACCTTCTGAGTTTCTGCTGGTTACAGGGACGGATGCTTCGAGTCCTGCTGTTGGTATGTTTGTCAACCTCGAAGGCGAAACTGCAGAACGGGGAACTATTGAATTTCAGACATATCCCGATGCTATCGTGCTTGACAATGGAGATGAAGACCCAAACTCTCACCCAAGCGGCGATGATGCCGATGGGTACGTTTTGGCAGTGGTAAATGCAGCTATTGATACGGAGGCTGATGGAGAAGTTACGGAAGAAAAGTGTTTAGAGGTGCAAAGATGGGACGTGAATCCCGGGGAGGGAGGGAGACAACGATCCCTAATAAATATTTCGCTTGAACCGCCCGTGTCTGGGCCTGTTGGGGTTGCTCGGACAGTCAGCCCGAACAAGATAAATTTTGCAGATGTCGGGGAGCTTCTACAGGTTGTCCGGCTCAAGGTGCCAGACCTACGAACTCCTGGATCGATGACGCCGCAAAAGAACAATGATCCGAGGACAGAGGCATCTATAGAGCAGCTGCAAAAGGAAAAAGAGCTATTTGAAAACGACTCCGACAGCTCTAAACAGGTCAAATTGCGGCGTGGATGGGAAGCAGAACGGAATGAAGAAGAATTGGCATTTGCAAAAACACTGGGTTATGTGAAAAGTAACGTCATGCTGTGGGAGGGAAATCAGATATGGCGTGTACTCCGTAACCCGCTGGCATTACAACTGGAAAATGCCCTTACGCTCACTCAAGAGATACAGGACGCAAAGACTTGTCGGATTGCTGACAAGGGCGCGATAATAGACATGATGGCAAGACTTGATTCGATTTTACCCAGAACAGCTCCTGAGTCTCTCGGGTTGAATTATGTTAAACAAAAGGCAAGTCTGTTGCTTTTTGGGGACCTCATTGCAACAAATCCTGAATATCAAACCCCAAGTGCAATTAAGTCTGTGGAGGATGTGTTGATTGCCGGAGAGTTAGACCCTCGCATCATCATTCTCTTTACACCCTTGCTTAGAGAAGAGATCCTGCAAGGGCCGCAGGGGATTTGGATTTGTGCCGGGCTCACCAAAGTCATTGATACCCTTTTGGAAGTGTCCAAGGACCAAGATGGGACGATCAAGTTCAACTTTACAGAGCCAATCCTACGGATGCTCGTCAGATACTTGACTTCCTGGCACCGGAAGAGAGGATACGGGAGCGTGACCGATGATACCTATGTGTTTGACAGTGTGGATTCCGCTCTTCTTCGTCTCCTGCTTCATCTTGATGCAACACACAATGAGGCAGTGAACGGAAAGATAGTGGCGTCTGACCTCCGGCAAGAGCTTAACAAGCTGGTTGACAACTGGAAGGGAAATTTCACCCGTGCAGTCGAGTTACTAGAATTATACCAGCGGCTGTTTGTCTTGAGCCGTCTATATCAGAGCCGCAAAATGTCCGGCCATGTTCTGAGGACATGGCGCCGAACGATCGAAGGAGAGAAGGATGTTGGGGGTGAGATGACCATTCCGGCAGTCGAGCTCCAAGTACGGAAGTATTTGGTGAAGATAAGAGATCCGAACCTGGTTGAGGAGTATGGGCTCTGGCTCGCGGCGAGGAACCCCAAGCTTGGAATTCAGGTATTCTCGGATGATAGCAGCAGAGTCCAGTTTGACCCGCCACAGGTGATTCGAATATTGAAAGATCGTGCTCCTGGCGCTGTACAAGTCTACCTTGAGCACCTTGTCTTTACCAAAAATGTGTGTATTCACTGAAGCTCTTATTTCATACCTATTCTTGATCGTTACTGACTTGCCTACCAGATTACACGATACGCCGACGACCTGATATCTTATTATCTTGACACCGTTATCTCCGTTCTAGAAACATCACCTGAAGCCAGGGCTTCCCTTACTGAATCATACTCTACCTACCGTGCTCTCCGACCTCCAAAGCCCTCATACCTAAGCTTCATTACTGAAAACGCACCTCCAGAGCCGTGGTGGCAATCTCGTCTCCGGCTGCTACAACTTCTTGGAGGAGCTGCCAGAAGCCAGTTTACCTCCGCAGCATCTCTCCCCTCAGATCTACCTTACTCCATCTCTGCAGTACTCGAACGAATCGAGCCGTTTAAAAATGAACTAGTGTCTGAATGTATTATTCTCGGCGGCCGCCAGGGACGGCACGATGACGCCCTCCACCTTTTAACCCACGGCCTCGGCGATTATGACTCCGCAATCCGATACTGTCTCTTTGAAGGATCAGGCGCCTCCGCATCTCATAGCATGTTTTCCCGGAAGTTTGCCCCCTCTGAGGGGCAAAAGCAGCTTTTTGCGGGGCTCCTCCGGGAATTCCTTCATATCGCCGATCCTTCAGAACGTACCGAGCGAACGGGAGACCTGCTGGCCCGATTCGCTCCGCTCTTCGATGTGCGTGAAGTACTTGACCTGGTCCCTGATGAATGGAGCGTGGATGCTCTCAGCGAATACTTTGCCCGGGCTTTGCGTGACCTTACATCGGAATCTCGAAACGCAAAGGTCCAGCGTGCACTTAGCGCCGGACTTAACCTCAAGGTTTGTGCCGACTTCATCAAGGAGTCGGAGAAGATCGGCGGATGGATTGAAGATGCTGGCGACGTCAAGCCTTTGAAAGCAAGCAGAGATAGCACCACAGAGTCAGAGCCCCAGGCTGAGGGTGCTGCTAAAAACAATCAATCACCTAACGAGGCCGGCACCCAGATACGGCCAGACGACACCCTGAAGATATCTTGACATATTATTATCTCACATGCTTTTTCTTTCTCCTTTATCTCTTTTGATTTACAGTGTGCTTAGCCCAAGGGATTGTGTCTATATATCAAGCCGAGCGTCTAGATTCACTAGTTAACTAGTTTCTAACGGCGTCATATTTGCCATTATTATAATAAACCTGCCTCCCTTTCAGTGTATCCGGCTTCAAGATGGCCCATCCATGTCCAAGAATCGCCGAGACGGCTGGGATCGAGATCCTTCAGGCCTATAACTCCCGGCAGTTGATGCCCGGAAGAGTTAGATGATTACTAGCCTTGTAATTTAGGCACAGGGCGTCATACCGACCAGTATATATAGTTAGCATTGAGCATCCTAACTATACGCCAGATCTAACTTCACAGCGTCTTTCACTACACTTAGATCTTGTCTATCAAGCTGCCCAAGATGGCTCAGGCTCGCCGTTCAATCTATCACAACCCAAATGCGAAGCAGTTCAGGCTTGACCGCGAGGTGGCGGGCGCAGAGAAGCAATTCCATCAATCTCTACCATCATACGAACCAAGCCCACTCGTCTCTCTCGACAGACTTGCAAAGGAGATCGGAGTGTCCAAGGTCTTCATCAAGGATGAGAGCAGCCGTCTAGGTCTCCCGTCATTCAAGATCCTGGGTGCTTCATGGGCCACCTACCTGGCTGTGTCGTCACATCTAAAGCTGTCCGGCCCCTCTCTAGATGAGCTCTCCCGCGCCGCCGTCAGTGCTCGTATCAAACTGCTGGCTGCGACAGATGGCAACCATGGACGGGCCGTTGGTCGAATGGCGAAGATCCTGGGGATATCCTCTGAGATCTTCATTGGCAAGAATCTGGACCAACATACTCGGGACCTGATAGCCGGTGAAGGGGCGACGGTCACCGTTGTTGAGGGAGACTATGACGATGCGATCTCTGCTTCTGCGAAAAAGGCAGATGAATACCCTAATTTCATTTTGGTTCAGGATACTGCTTTTGAGGGCTACGAGAAGATCCCTGCCTGGATTGTCGATGGCTACTCTACGATGTTGACTGAAATTGACGACCAACTGCAGGATCAAGGGTTGAAAGCTACGGTTATAGTCTCGCCCGCTGGCGTGGGATCCCTCTGCCAGGCTGTGGTGTCTCACTGCAAGACTAATGGAAAGGAAATGTCAGTTCTTACTGTCGAGCCGGATGTTGCTGCTTGTCTGCACAAGAGTTTGAAGGCTGGAAAGATGACGCAGGTCAAGGTATCGAAGACGATAATGAGCGGAATGGAATGCGGAACTGTCTCATCTATTGCATGGCCAATATTGCAATCCGGAGTCGATGCCAGCGTGACTATCTCTGACTACGAGGCTCATCAGGGAGTTCAGTACCTAAGCTCAAAGGGAGTTAATGTTGGACCTTGCGGTGCTGCTGGTCTATCTGGTCTACGACATGTTGCAAAGACAAACCCATCCTGTATCGGTCTGACTTCCGATTCTGTTGTTGTTATTCTCGGGACAGAAGGAAGTCGTCCGTATACTACACCCAGGGATGTTTCTTCAGATGATTGTGTTGAATTAACCCAGACTTTGACTCAGATCAACTCCTCTAACCCATCTGAGACGAACCCTAGTGGTGTTGGAGAAGGTGAGATAGCGAACTATATCACTGCCTGGTTGGAGCATCGAGACCTGGAAGCTCATCGGCTAGAGGGTACTCCTGGCAGGCCCTCGGTGATAGGTGTCCTTCGAGGCACTGGCGGAGGTAAATCCCTGATGATGAATGGCCATATCGACACCGTTACGCTGGACAGCTACTCATCTGGGCTTGACCCCCTTTCAGGAGAGCTAGCCGTATCCTCTGCCGGACGCAAGAGGGTGGTAGGACGTGGAACGCTGGACATGAAGGCTGGCATTGCAGCTTCAATGGCTGCCCTGGCAATGGCCAAAACATCTTCCCCTCCACCCCGAGGAGACGTCATATTAGCAGCCGTTGCGGACGAGGAGTACTCGTCCATTGGCACCAAGGAGATACTCAAAGCAGGCTGGCGTGCCGATGGAGCTATCGTGGTCGAACCAACGCTAGAAACGATCGCCCATGCACACAAGGGGATGACGTGGCTAGAAATAGAGATATTGGGCGTTGCTGCCCATGGATCCAGGCCTGACGACGGGGTAGATGCAATTCTGCTCTCGGGATACTTCCTGACAGCCCTGAAAGAATACGAATCCAGCTTGCCAGAGGATAGTGATTTAGGCAGAGCGTCTCTACACGCCAGCTTGATCAAGGGCGGGATTGAACCGAACAGTTACCCTGCCTCATGCAAGATGACAATTGAATTCAGGACGATCCCTGTTCAAACTAAAGAGGGCATATTGGCTGATGTTAGTGATATACTGGCGAAGATCAAGAAGCGAGTCGTGGGGTTCAAGTACCGGCCTCCGCAGGTCGTCGCGCACAAAGCTCCATTTGAGATTGCGAAGGATCACCCCTTTACGCGGTGTGTGTATAATGCTACTGGCAAGGTATATGGAAATCCTTGTGTGTTCCAGGCCCTGGATCCCTGGACAGATGCAGCTCTGCTTCATGACGCGGGAATTCCGTCGATTGTATTTGGTCAGTCTGGCGCTGGTTTGCATTCAGAGTATGAGTGGGTTGATGTTGAGAGCATCCAGAGGACGGAGGGTGTGATATCTGCACTTATCCAGGATTTCTGTGGCTAATCTAGCAAAGTTTGAGGAAAGAAAAAGGCACGTTTGTGACAATGACGGAATGAGAGATGATAATAATGCATTAAGTATTCGATATTGTATTCACATTTCCCTGACGACTCCAGAGTAACCACCTGGACCGCATATTGTCTCTATAATAAAAGTGAGCCCAGTAACCGTTATACCAACCCATTACTCGTCATCTTCGTCCTCGTCCTCTTCATCGTCCTCGATACTCTCAACGAGAAGGTTGACTCCTCTGCCGATTCGCTCCCTTACCGTGCCTCCAGCTTCAAGTTCATATACAGCACGAGGCATTGGCGAGACAAGACGGAACCCATACTTATGTTCGAAGTTTTCTGGCTCTGTAACTTCCGAGCTATTTTCGTCTTCCTTGTTGGCATTGTCCTCCTCACTTGGGTGTAGTACGTCGTAGCATTCAACGAACGCGTAGACTTCCTCTATATCAGCATCACCGGAGAAGCGTCGTATGACCCTATCTCCCGAAGTCAAGCGAAGGCTGATACGGATCGCATCCTTGTTGTCTGCCGATGGCTCTGCAGGTATAGATTGTGCTCTCCATTTCTTCCACTGCTGGAGGTCCTTGTAATGCTTCTCAGCAGCGGCCTGCTGCTCCCTGGCCTCTCGCTCCTGACGCTCACGCTCGGCCTCAGCCTCACGTCGCTGTCTTGCTCGTTCCCTATCCTGGGCCAGGGAACGTTCATAAGCAGAGTCCTGTTCCTGCCGTAGCGTCCGTGAAGCCTGTTGCTCTGCTCTCGTGGAGCGGACGCGGTCGAGAGAGGCCTTATGCTGATTCGTAGCTGCACGGAGCTTCTCAAGGAACTCGGAAGGGGAAGTGAGGCCTGGAATCCTACCTATGATCGACATGGCGGTGGATGAGACGTTGGGGGTATGAGCAATGGCTACTGCAAAGGGAAACTTTGTGCATTTAAGCGAGTTGGCCACCTGGTATGATTCAGAGTCATGGACGTTTCCACCCCAGAGAAGCACATTGTTTGAAGGGTCGTTTATGTATGTAACTACCTCCGGAGAGAGTAGGGTGTCCCGCACCCAGACGTCGGTGTCATCATGTTCCGGAGAGAGTAGAACGACTAGCAGAAACTTGAGATCCTTGTGGGACTTCTCAAGAGCCATGTTATATCCGTTTTCAAGGAACGGGAGCGAGTGAGGCCCATATTCTTCCTCAAACTCCCGAATGAACCGGGCTGCTGTATCCTTTGGAGCAAGAGCTCTTCTCCCCTGAGAAGACTTATTAATTCTCGACATTGCCGAGCTGGAGAAGGTATTTAATAGGCGAGGTAGGAAGGGGAATAATGTTCCGAATAGGCGGAGGGAGCCAGAGAGCAGCCTATATATTAGATTAAATGGAGTAAACAGGAGAGCTAGTAGAAACGGCGGCCGGAAGGGAGGGGTATCGTTCGGCTGAGACGTTATCCGGGGGGCTGGATCGGCCTGCCGTATGGCTGATAGTATGTTCGAGCTCGAGTACAGGTCAGAAGCCATGAGGTTCTCGCGAGTCTGCGGTATAGGAGGCGGTACCCCGGAAGAATCCATGGCTGCTCGAGCTTCCTCGACGGGATCTGGAGCTTCCCCATCGAAGAACCTGGTTATAGCAATCTATATCACCCATCAGTATATCGTCTTTTAGTGTGCCCCCGTCTCTGCTCGGGCATCGAAAAAGTGTCAGCCTACCTGGACGTTCCATTCTGAGCGCCTGAGCAGCGGAATAGCAGCCTCTCGGTCCTGGCCCGTCACAGCCAGATATGTCTGCAGCGTATTCTCCTGGTTCGTCGAGAGCTGGGCGCCCTCTCCATCGTCTCCGGACATGTTATCTCGAGGTGGTCGAGCTGCTCATCCGCCACTGCTCGTGTGCTTTGCTCCCTGGCTGTAGGCAGGCGACAAGACAGCTGTGAGTCCCGTACTCTGGGATGTTTTAGACACCGAAGTAGCTCTCAGCGGTGACTAGCAAGGCCAAGTAACTCTTCCTAGACTCTGCCAGCGCTCGTCTTCGTCCTCGCTGCGCCGCTTCAGCTGCTCTTCTGACGTCTTCGCCTTCGACTTCGACTTATGATGAAATCCAAAAAAGCTCCCAAAAGCCACGATTCACATGTATCGTAAGGCTGTTGCGTAATATAACAGTCACGTGACTGATGTCCAGCCAGTACCGATGTAATGGTACGGTATTTCTCATTACATAAGCCATGGGAAAAAGGAAAAAGGAACATCTCGAACTTCTCGCAGCGAAAGCGAGCGATATCAAAGTCGAAGCACCACGCCGAAACGGACGCCAGAAGACCGGAGTCGCTCTTTGCTCGCCGTGTGTGTCGGTGCCCTGTCCGCCGCCGACGTCTGATACTGCTTGGGCCGGTCTGCATCCGGAACATTGGCGCAGTGCCTGGAGTTAAAGACGTCAGTGACTGTTTCGCCGCTCTCCCGCGCCCGCGCCAGCCAGCGCCCACACCCCCCCAAGCAGCTTAAAGGAATGCGCGGAGTCGCCCATCGATCTCTCGTCTACGATCTGCTACCCCCCAGCCAAAGCCGATGGGGCCTCTCTCGCGCTGACTTGCGTGTGCTGTGATCTGTGGAGGAAATGGCATCGATAGCGAAACCGGGACTCGAGGACGGGAGACGTACCAATGGCTCTCCAAAGCTGAAAGGGCGCGGTAAGCTGCAGCGACGAAGCAACACCCCTTGCCCTTCCTCTCCTCCTCCGCATATTCGTTTCGTTTGTTATAATAATAAAGAGCAGCTTGTCTAATCTCGTCTGTTGTGACTGACCGATCAGTGGTAGAAAACGCAAAGGATACGCTCTGCCGCAATGTGACGATCTATGGCAGGTGTCGATATGAGGATAAAGGTGTGCAACTCGACCGTCTTCGTTCACTTGCAAGACAACAGACCAGCCCAGCTCAGCCCGACCCCAACTCACAAACCCTCCCCCTGAAAGCCACGATGGGTTTCTAACCATGCGTTTAGGATGCGCGTTTAACCATGACCCGCAGAAGGTGAATGCGGCGCAACATGAAAGGTTGGGAGAGATGCAATATTCAATGATTCTATGCGTTTTCTTAATGCATTTTTTCTGAAGCTCAGATAGCTCATGTCTGGCCTCCAGTAGCAGTGGTGCCGGCGTCAAGCAGAAACGGTTGAATGTTGAGTCGCCCAGTTTCACTCCCTCGACCACGCCGAACAACGGCACAGCTCCGACCTCAGCAGTCACGGCGAAGAAGCCGGCTACGCTGTCTCCAAAGGCTGCCGGTGCAGCGCCCTTTCTTCCCAAGGGGTCACTCTCACGTACGTCAAAGCTTAGGCATATGTAAAGAGAGAAGTAGACTGACTGTTGACCGCTTTCAGGTGCAAACTCGGGAATATCACAGCTACGTCAGGAGACCGGGACTCCGGAATGGGGTTTGACGGATGTACCTGACTTTGTGCCACAGCGGTTTGATACTGTGGTATGTTGCCTATTTTAATTCCAGCTTATAATCGGGACGGGGTCGTTTACTAAGATACTAATTGCGCAGGACTCGATGCAGGCCACCAACAACGGTGTCCTGGCCTCTGGGAATGCATATGACCCGTTTGTATCGACGACGACTCCGCTAGGCACTGCCGGAGCGGTTGTCACACACCCGCTTCAACCGAACCCTTACGCTCACGACCACACCGGTATCGGTCCCACCTCATATTTCACCGCTCAAAGCACCTTTCAGCAACCAGTACGTTAAAACACACTTCTCCTTTTTCCTCAGTAATTGTAGTGCTGATGGAGAAATTAGGCACAATATCATCTCTATGCCCCGATTGGACCTCATAACCAAAACATTCTTGGATATCAGCGGAATGTACATGACTTATTTATCCCGAATGACTTTAGAGAAGAGCTGCAAAAGAAAGCAGCCGCAACACTACAAACCCTTCCTAGTACGTTTAAACTGTTATATTTTATTCAGGGTTTGTTTACTGACTGCTGGTTAGACTCCCAACTACCTACTCAAATCGACCACTTTCACTCTCTTGTGCCGCTTGACGTAACGCACCAGAAAAATGCTACTATCTTCGGCTACCCTAGCTGGGTATATAAGGCACAGTCAAGTAAAGATGGCAACTACTATGTGCTTCGAAGGCTGGAGGGTATGCTATATAGATATATATATATATATGTTAATCTACGAGATAGAAGAGTCCAAAGCTAACTTCTTTAAAAGGCTTCCGGTTAACAAACGAAAAGGCAATCAGATGCGTGCAGGCATGGAAACGAGTCATCTCCGCCAGCGTAGTGACGGTGCACGATGCCTTTACCAACCGCAGCTTCCAGGACAGCTCCCTGATCTTCGTGACGGACTACCACCCGCTGTCCAAGACGCTGGCCGAGCAGCACCTGGAAAGCCCCACGCGGTACCAGAACCGGCACGCGAGCACGCATGTAACAGAGCCTGTGCTCTGGGGGTACGTGACACAGATCGCATCGGCCCTGAAAGCCATCCACAGCGCCGGGCTGGCCGCACGGGTGATCGACGCGAGCAAGATACTGCTGACAGGCAAAAACCGCATCCGACTGAATGCCTGTGCCATCCTGGACGTGGTGCAGCACGACACCCAGCGGTCCATCGCGGACCTACAAAGCAACGACATGGTCAGCTTCGGCCAGCTAATACTCACACTTGGAGCGAGCTCGTTAGCGCACAACCCAACCAAGGCGCTAGAACACTTCTCCCGCGCCTACAGCGCACAATTGTACAACTCGGTGTTGTGGCTGCTAGGCGCCGGCCCATCCAAGGAACCCCAAGGCCAACTCCAACCCGCCAACCAGAGCCAGAACCACAACGCAAATGCAAACCAGAATGCGAACCAGGGCTCCGACCGGACCATCGACGTGTTCATCACCGGCATCTCGACGCAGCTGATCTCGACCTTTGACTCATCCCTGCACGTCGACGACGAGCTAACGCACGATCTTAGCCGGGAACTTGAAAACGCGCGGCTAGTCCGGCTGCTGACCAAGCTCAACTTCATCACCGAGCGGCCCGAATACGACCACGACCGGCACTGGTCCGAGAACGGCGAGCGGTACTTCCTGAAGCTGTTTCGGGACTACGTGTTTCACCAGGTGGACAGCCAGAATGCTCCCGTAGTCGACCTGGGCCATGTGCTGACGTGTCTGAACAAGCTTGACGCGGGAAGCGAGGAGAAAGTGACGCTGATCAGCCGGGACGAGCAGAGCTGTTTTGTAGTGAGTTACAAGGAGCTGAAGAAGGGCGTTGAGATGTCCTTTCAGGCCTTGATGAAGAGGAGGTAAACAACTACCTAGAAAACTTTTTTTTTTCAAAAAAGGTATCTAAAAGGTATACTACAAGAACGGTTGGTAGAGAAAGAGAGGAGTGGGTGGATGGATGGATGGCAGTTGGGATATGGCAATTGTTTGTTTTATATATATCTGACCCGCCCGGAACCGATCTAGCCTTTGACTCTGCTAGTGCTTATATCAAGAATGAATCAACTACATATCAATACCATTGAATGCAGTAGATGCAGCTACTTTAGATTAACTATAAATGAAGTAGTAGTAGTAGTAGCAGTAGTACTTTTATTTATTCGTCTTCCTGCTGCACGAAAGGGTTGGCAATCTCCTCGCTCCCGTCCGCCGGCGAGAGCAGCACCAACAGCGTCCCCCTCGCCACGATCAGCCCCAGCGAGCGAGTCGTTACATTGTCATTATCATCTACCCCCAGCCAGTCAGCAAACATATTCAAACCATCTACTTCTTTAAAATCTAAATGTACTGTCTTACCCCGCATGGTCTCCTTGACATCGTCCAGCACGAGGTTCATGAGCTGATCATACCCCTTCAACACGCCGGTAACTAAAAAACACCAGTCAGCATTTGCACATCCACAGTAAAAAGGAAAACAAAGTCTACAAAGACTCACCCTCTCTGCCGCCGTTGAACTTGACGTTGACTTCCTTGTCCATGTACTTGGTCAGGTCCAGGATGTTCTCCTTCTTGGGCTTCTCCTGCTGCTGCTGGCCCTGTCCGTCTCGCTGCTGGCCCCCGTCTCTCTGTCCGTCCCGCTGACCTTGGCCATGGCCTCCCCGGTGCTGGCCCTGGTGACGCCCCCGTCCGTCCCCCCGGCCTCCTCCACCCCGGCCGCGAGACTGTCCTCCTCTAAAAGAGCCTCGTTCAGACATGATAATTTTGGGTATTATTTATTGTTTTTTTTTTTTTTATCTTGGTATATTGTTTTCTTCTTTTTGTGAATTGTGTGAATATGTTGGTATGTGTGGGGGGGGTATCAGCTTGTGTATGGACAGTCCAGGAGTAAAGATGTAAGAGTAGGTATCCTCCTCGAGCAAGGTCGTTATGGCCTGAGTTGAGGCTGGCTGTTCTTGTTCTCTTCTTGTCTTTTTTGCTCTATATAACTAACTAGCTAACTTCCTTCTTTTGGCCGTCGACTTTCTTGACGTCGAAGCTGACTTGCTGACTAAGTGAACGTTAATATCACGTGATTAACCTACCGCCCAACAGTAGCCGTCTTAGTAAGCAGTAAGCTTCTATCTCAGGCCGACTTTGCTACTTCGAAAGCCGCTGAGGATCGAGCATAAGAGTCTACAGTGGCTACAGGCTACAAGCTGCAGAGTGATATTGCTGCTGGACTACTCCGTACTTTGGACTGCTTCACTCTCTCAGCAGGGCTGCCTGACTGCACCACCACCACCATCGCCCTGCATCTGCTGTACTGCTGTACTGCGTATGACCTACGAGTATCCATTTCCGAGGTACCTCGCGGTACTTCCCTTTGCAGCCACTTTCTGCCGCCGCTTTAAGTCCCTCCGAGGTTCCTCCCATCCATACCGGATAAAGTATGTTTTGCGGCACTACTATCTTCCGTAGCCCGACGGTGTCCGAATAGAGCTAATATATTCTAACCTAATTAGATATATTAAGTAAGTAATAATAGATATACTATTACTTCTTTTAGATACCTTCCTACTATTAATATATATTACTAGCGAGTTATACTATAGATACCCTCCTTATCTTTTTAAATACTTCTAATATACTCGCGGAGTACTACTAGATAAGTAGATTATTCTTCTATATATAGGGAATTAGAGGTTATTAGTATTAAATTTAAATATATATCTATTATATCTATCTAGCTAATATTATTAAAGGCTATCGCTAGCTATTAATTACTCTTCTAGCCTTATAACTCTTATAGAAATATAATATCCTATATATAAGTAATAAAGAAACCTCTCTAATAATTTAACTAGATAGTATTATTATAAGTAATATTAATTAAAATAGTAAAAATAGTAGATTTAACTATAGGAACTCCTATAATTATATATTTATTAGTATTAGCTATATATAAAATAGGGAGTTATAGGATAGTATTTTACTAGATAACTTATATTAGAATAATATATAGAAATATCTACTTAGTATTACTAAGTATATATATAAAGATTATAATAATTT